>NC_083570.1:53719127-54040064 GCF_027579695.1 Neoarius graeffei | reverse complement strand
ATACACAGCCCTCCATAGGTGTCACATGGAAGAGGGCGGGTTCCCTTCTGTGTCTGGTTCCTCTTGAGGTTTCTTCCTTCAGGAAGCTTTTCCTTACCATCTCTAGATATAAATATACATCTGGAAAGTCACTTTATGTCAGTGTGTTTTGGTAAAAAGCTCCACAAATTGTTTTGAATTGAATTAAATGTATTATAAATTTGTGCTCTTAATATATTTCGGATAGTTCTACAAACAAGTTGGGTATGTAGATTTAATGAATTGCTCATTTGTATTGATTTTTAGTCTTTTGCTTTGTGGTGTGTGTGTGTGTGTGTGTGTGTGTGTGTGTGTGTGTGTGAGAGGCATGCAAAAACCTGTTGTATGTTAATTAAAAAAAAAGATGAGATGACTGTTCTGTGAGCATTCTGACTCACAGGCATTCACATAGCCTGACAAATGTAGTGACACACAGTCATCTGACATTTCTTTTCTTTTTCTTTTTTTTTTTTTTACATTGCTCTTTATCCCAAATTGTTCACTGGCAAGTGTTATGAAATTGTGTAGCAATAAATCCAGTAGTTTTTGTAACATTTTGGTTGTGAAATATTTTGTCCATATTGTGGTGTGTGTGTGTGTGTGTGTGTGCGCACGCACGCATGTTCTAAATTTTGGTTCTCTTCACGCTACACCTGCTGCGCTGTAATTAGTTTTAGCCTTCTTTGGGACCTCCAACTTTCAGTGAGTCTCGAAACATCTACAGTACATTTGACAAAGTCTTAATATAGAAGTGTGAATCCATGCAGACAGCAGGTCTTAACATGTTATATGTTTGTCCCCATTTACGTGTTACGTCACATGTGTTTACCAAAGATCCTGAACATTGGGTTTGTCAGAAATCAGAGCATTCACTATCTTTCTGGATTCTGTTCATTTTGTGAGTGGTTGTTGGTGTTTGTGGTTGTTGTTTGTTGTGTTGTTTGTTGGTTATTGTTGTTGTTGATTGTTGGTGTTGTTAGTTGTTGGTTGTTGTGTTTGTTGTGGTTGTTGTGTTTGTTGGTTATTGTTGTTGGTGTTGGTCGTTGTGTTTGTTGGTTATTGTTGTTGTTGTTGGTGGTGTTGGTCGTTGTATTTGTTGGTTATTGTTGTTGGTGTTGGTCGTTGTGTTTGTTGGTTATTGTTGTTGTTGGTGTTGTTGTTGGTGTTGGTCGTTGTGTTTGTTGTTGATTGTGGTTGTTGGTTGTTGTGGTTGTTGTTGGTTGTTGTTGGTGTTGGTCATTGTTTGTTGTTGATTGTGGCTGTTGTTGCTTGTGGTTGTTGTTGGTTGTTGTGTTTGTTGTTGGTTGTTGTTGCTTGTGTTTGTTGTTCGTTGTGGTTGTTCGTTGTTGTGGTTGTTGTTGATTGTAGTTGTTTGTTGTGGTTGTTGTTTGTTGGTTGTGGTTGTTGGTGTTTGTGGTTGTTATGGTTGTGATTGTTGGTGTTATGGTTGTTGGTGTTAGTGGTTGTTGTTGATGGTTTTTGTTGTGGTTGTTATTGGTTGTGGTTGTTGTTGGTGTTGTGGTTGTTGGTTGCTGTGTTTGTTGTTGGTTGTGGTTGTTGGTTGTTGGTGTTGTTAGTTGTTGTGGTTGGTTGTTGCTGGTTGTGATTGTTGCTGGTTGTGGTTGTTGTGGTTTTGGTGTTTGTGGTTGTTGTGTTTGTTGGTGGTGGTGTTTGTTGGTGGTGGTGTTGTGGTTGTTGGTTGTGGTTGTGATTGTTGGTGTTATGGTTGTTGGTGTTTGTGGTTGTTGGTGTTTCTTGTTGGTTGTTGTGGTTGTTGTTGGTTGATGGTGTTGTGGTTGTTTGTGTTTATGGTTGTTGGTTGTTGTGGTTGATTGTTGGTGTTAGTGGTTCTGGTTGTTGTTGTGGTTGTTGTTGGTTGTTGTGATTGTTGGTGTTAGTGGTTGTGGTTGTTGGTGTTTGTTGTTGCTTGTTGTTGTGGTTGTTGCTGTGGTTGTTGTTGGTTGTTGGTGTTTGTGGTTGTTAGTTGTTGCGTTTGTTGTTGGTTGTGTTTGTTGTTGGTTGTTGTGTTTTTGTTGATTGTGGTTGTTGGTTGTAGTTGTTGTGTTTGTTGTTGATTGTGGTTGTTGGTGGTTGTGGTTGTTGGTTGTGTTTGTTGTTGTTTGTGGTTGTTGGTGTTGTGGTTGTTGTGTTTTTTGGTGTTTGTTTGTTTGTTTGTTTGTTTGTGTGAGGTGGTCATTTTGAACATTTCCACATCTCGCATTTCTTCTCTGTCTGAATCCGGAGAATGGCTTCTTTCTAACTGCTTCCTGCGAATCAGGGCAGGCTGGAAGGTTGGGATGCGATGCAGATTGACAGGCCACTCCTCCACCTCTCACCCTCTGCGTTTGAGAGTCACTCGTGAGCAGGCTCATTCATCACACAGCCAGCACCTGCCTTTGTTGCCTTCATTAAGCTTTTACTTGGTGGTTCTCTCATCATTGGCACAGCGGAGGCTCGGAATTTTCCCAAAGTTTGTACAAGAATAAAAGAAAATGTGTGGCAGAATTACAGAAACATTCAAGTATGACTCCTTTTTCATAACCGAAGGGAAACACCTTCCTGTATTTATTTCTCTCTTCCCTCGTCTTTCCTGCAGCTTTGCTTGTCTGTCCCGCATCACGTTTTGTTTTCCAGCTGCACTCTTGTTCGCATTAGTAGCCCAAAGGTGTAGGCTTTCTCCTTCAAGACACTTCTGCAGTATAATGAAAAATGTGAAGCCCAGCTTTTCAGAGTTTCAGTGTTCAGCCTCGCTTCAGCCTCCCTGATCACAGGCCTCACACATTGCCAACCAGGTCCCTCGTCCTGCTTTCCTCTGATTTTCTTTCACTGAGGGGGTATACTTTGAGATCTGAGGAAAACGTCTGACTAGATTGATAATCAAAGACCTTGTCATCATCTCCTCAGGGTTGCTCTTGTTGAGTGAAAATATACTCTACTTACCCTACCTCCCCCCCTCCACCACCACCACAAACTCACTCTGTCTTTTGTTTGTGTTCTCTTCTTTCTTTTGAATCTGGCTGCAGATTGATAAGCCCGAATCCATGAAAATCCAAGAAGCGACATGTACGCGTGTGCAAGTGTATGAGAGTGTTAAGGAGGGATGCGGCGGGCGTACTTGTTTATCTACCTCGCCTTTTCCAGATGGCGCACAGCAGAAAGAATCTACTTCCTGACACGCTCTCTTTGTCTCACTTCTCATTATCGCCCGGCTGTGGGCTCTCCTAGGAATCTGGGCGAGTTTTCAGGGCCAGAACACACGCAAGTACACACACAACGTGATGCAGAAAGTGTGACTTATTAGCAAGTTAGACACAGGAAAGAATGAGAAGTAGATGAAAGTGTGCATGTTTATATGTTTTGCATAACCCTATGGAGGTTTAGCGAAGAGTTGTTGTTATTAACATGAATATGCGAATGTGTACCCAAAAATAGTAAACAGTAATGGCTTTTGTGGTTTCATATGGTATCTGGTGACTCCTGCTGTGTAATCAGTATACAGTAAAAACTCACTTGTTTTGCCACCCAGATAGATGGAAAGAAAGCCCTCATAACACATCTGGATGTGTGTCTCATCATCATGAGTGAGCCTGGACTCCCTCGCATGATAAAGGCCTGTTTCTTCCTCATTCATTGGCGTTCATTGACAAGCCTGACCTAATGTCCTCTGGGTTGTTGTGCTGTTTGGCGGCCATGATTGACTTTTTCCTCGTTTTGCTGCTCCTCTAACTCCAAATTGATAGACGGTCAATTTGAGCAGGCGAAGATAACGGCATTGTGTCAGTGGCCACCGATCCGGTCGTTATCTACTGCTTCTAGGCTAGCTGAAGAATCCACAGAGACCCGTACTGCAATTATTGGCGTCTCTGGTGATGTGTTTACTTTGGCTTGAGGTGTCTTTGCAACGTATCTTTATGCCCCCTTTCACTATCTCTCATGGGCAGGTTGTCATTGCTGGTGGCATTACTGCTTGACGAGGTCATGTTTCAAACAGTGCCATTCCCATCGTTATTTGATGCTCTCGTCTTCACAGCACAGTGAGAGGAGGCTCAGGGTTCAGATTAGTCCCCGTACTAATAAATCTCTCACTTTTTAAATATTCCTTTGCTGACTTTCAGTCCTGGAAGCTTCCTATCCTGTCGACATACAAGATCCAACTAATTAGCTAATTATAGTATTAAGTCCTTAATGAGCAGAAGCAGGTGAGGACTTCAGATTGTGCGGGACAGAAGCTCCCCAGGTCTGGAGTTAACAAGCCCTGTTCAGTCCAATACTGTCTTTAAAAGTGATACACTCTATTAGGGAAGTTCGCATTTATTTTCAAGGATTTAACAAATGAAAATCAGTAACAGAAGAAGACTCGCATAACATGTTCCTCTGTGAGACGCAACTTCATTAAGTGAAATAAAGAGACTGAAACCTTGCAATACTTTTCGTGTTAGGAAGCTCCGTACACATTTAAATCCTTTACAAGACCATGAACAAAATGTTCAGTGAAATCCATTTTAATTTTCCTGCTTTGTTGATAAGATTAGATGTGGTAGGTTTTTACATTTCGACAAAGTGATTTTTACCAAAGCACATGCTAAATTCAAAGAAACGACATTTTCAAATAAGTTCACGTGAGCTGCAAAGTGGGGAAAAACTCATGTTTGTCTTTTGTTCGCAACAAGCTAGGTCGTGAACTGTGATGAGTGATGCATATTTTCCTCTTCAGAACAGTGAATATATAGTTCACAAATTCAGCCTGATTTTGACATGATTTTCTTGTGGCTGATGGATTTTCTCGCCTAGTTTTTCAACTCTTACATAGTTGTGTGTTCCTCGATAGCTGCGATCGATGATTTCTTTACCCTCCTCCGTGACCACATGCAAGAACGTGAACGATGATTGGTCAGAGTTAGGTGGTGTTTACATTAGACCGTATCAGCGGATCATCAGATGAACGTTTTTAAAACGATTCGCGTGCACACAGCAACGCCAATACACGGATACGCTAATCACATGACTAATTAGACGGCACGTAAGTTGAAATGTGTCAGTGCGGCTCAGCGCTTCCTCCTCAGCGGCTGCGCTCCAAATCACTCCGCCCTGAACAGCGAGTGCCCTCTGGAGGGTGCGCGCTCCGGCCCTGCGCAGCTCACAGAGCGCACGAGTGAAGCGCACGAGCAGTGATTCGGGACTGAGACGCTGTGTGTGTGATCCCAGTGCATATCGGGCATGCGCAAGTCACTCACCACTTGCAAGTGGAAGGATGGCAAGCCTAAAGACAATCATAACTACACAATGGGCAGTATTTGCATCTTACCATGAACAACATTAAGAATGACAAAGCAAAGCGTTATATTCATACTTTTATACTCTTTAATGAAAAACAAGAAGGTGATACAAGGCGGAAACAATAGCAGGAAGTGAAGTCCGCGCCGTTTTTCAGCAGTCGCGTCACATGACCAACGTGGCATGAACAACGCCAGCGAATCAGGAAGGTGGATGTCACAGTGACGTTGTCCAATGACGACGTCAGCTAGAGCTCAGCACTGCGTATCCTCGTATCTCAATGTTTACACAGCACCGGATCAGATACGAACTGGGTTGAATACGTGGGCCCTGGCGGATTCAAGTTGTTCCGCCTGTGGAGTCGTTTCCCGGCGTTTTAATGTGAACGGACAGTGGATCCGCGATGAAAACGAGACGGATACGGTCTAATGTAAACACCACCTCAGACAAGTAGTCTTTTCTAGTCTCCCGACCAAATCACGGCAAGAATTTATGGCACTGTGACAAAGCTCGACATTAAAGGAGATACGCAGAACCTTTATTTTTAAATACATTTCTGAGTGGATAGTATCTCCATCCTTGTCTCTTGTATGCTGCATAATTGGAAATAAAAAATATATTTTTGAGAGTTAAAATCAACCGCAAAGTTGGCGTTCGAGCTGCCCCGCTGAGCCAGCCAGCCCTGAGTGCGTGACATCACAGCGGTAACCAGGTTTAAGGCCGAGGTCTTTGACAGCTATAGACCAAAGTCATATAAATAAAAATTTATGGTGAAAGTAAGAAATACCGTTACCGACTTGCTCAGCTAAGACTGATTTGACTTCACTGATTGTGGGTTGACTCTCATTAAAACAGGATAGGTGCTATAACTTATGCAGCATACATGTACATGCATGCATTTTCACTGATAAAACGTAAAAGGCTAATTAAATAATCAGATGAACTGAGACAATTACATTCTGAATTACAACCCTGATTCCAAAAAAGTTGGGACAAAGTACAAATTGTAAATAAAAACGGAATGCAATAATTTACAAATCTCAAAAACTGATATTGTATTCACAATAGAACATAGACAACATATCAAATGTCGAAAGTGAGACATTTTGAAATTTCATGCCAAATATTGGCTCATTTGAAATTTCATGACAGCAACACATCTCAAAAAAGTTGGGACAGGGGCAATAAGAGGCTGGAAAAGTTAAAGGTACAAAAAAGGAACAGCTGGAGGACCAAATTGCAACTCATTAGGTTAATTGGCAATAGGTCATTAACATGACTGGGTATAAAAAGAGCATCTTGGAGTGGCAGCGGCTCTCAGAAGTAAAGATGGGAAGAGGATCACCAATCCCCCTAATTCTGCGCCGACAAATAGTGGAGCAATATCAGAAAGGAGTTCGACAGTGTAAAATTGCAAAGAGTTTGAACATATCATCATCTACAGTGCATAATATCATCAAAAGATTCAGAGAATCTGGAAGAATCTCTGTGCGTAAGGGTCAAGGCCGGAAAACCATACTGGGTGCCCGTGATCTTCGGGCCCTTAGACGGCACTGCATCACATACAGGCATGCTTCTGTATTGGAAATCACAAAATGGGCTCAGGAATATTTCCAGAGAACATTATCTGTGAACACAATTCACCGTGCCATCCGCCGTTGCCAGCTAAAACTCTATAGTTCAAAGAAGAAGCCATATCTAAACATGATCCAGAAGCGCAGACGTTTTCTCTGGGCCAAGGCTCATTTAAAATGGACTGTGGCAAAGTAGAAAACTATTCTGTGGTCAGACGAATCAAAATTTGAAGTTCTTTATGGAAATCAGGGATGCCGTGTCATTCGGACTAAAGAGGAGAAGGACGACCCAAGTTGTTATCAGCGCTCAGTTCAGAAGCCTGCATCTCTGATGGTATGGGGTTGCATTAGTGCGTGTGGCATGGGCAGCTTACACATCTGGAAAGACACCATCAATGCTGAAAGGTATATCCAGGTTCTAGAGCAACATATGCTCCCATCCAGACGACGTCTCTTTCAGGGAAGACCTTGCATTTTCCAACATGACAATGCCAAACCACATACTGCATCAATTACAGCATCATGGCTGCATAGAAGAAGGGTCCGGGTACTGAACTGGCCAGCCTGTAGTCCAGATCTTTCACCCATAGAAAACATTTGGCGCATCATAAAACGGAAGATACGACAAAAAAGACCTAAGACAGTTGAGCAACTAGAATCCTACATTAGACAAGAATGGGTTAACATTCGTATCCCTAAACTTGAGCAACTTGTCTCCTCAGTCCCCAGACGTTTACAGACTGTTGTAAAGAGAAAAGGGGATGTCTCACAGTGGTAAACATGGCCTTGTCCCAACTTTGAGATGTGATGTTGTCATGAAATTTAAAATCACCTAATTTTTCTCTTTAAATGATACATTTTCTCAGTTTAAACATTTGATATGTCATCTGTGTTCTATTCTGAATAAAATATGGAATTTTGAAACTTCCACATCATTGCATTCCGTTTTTATTTACAATTTGTACTTTGTCCCAACTTTTTTGGAATCGGGGTTGTAAATTAAATAATCTTATACTGGTAACTTAAACACACAATACAAGTTACATGTATTAATCTAAATGCAGGTAAACAACGAGTGTTGTTGTTTTTGTTGTTTTGTATCCAAATGAGAGTCGGAGCTTACCCGTCTGTGTTCTCGTTTCCTGAAGGCCGATCTTGTGGCTGATTGTTTTGAAACAATCTGACTTTCAGTTGTTCGTTCAGTTCTCCGTTCATTTGCTTCTTCCACTTAAGGGCGAGATGGCAGCAATATCCAGTGGAGAAAATCAGACGGCTGCTCCACTCATTCTCCATTTTCTCCATACTGAGTACTCCGCCATTACTGCTCGGCTCAGGCAATTACTAAAACCCGGGATGGGACGTCACCGGTTTTAGCAGCAACTGCGTGGAGGTCACTGCCCGAGCGATAATATGTCATGTCCTGTTCCGTCCCGGGTTTTACCAACAACCCTCGGCTCACTCCGGGAGAACTGGTGTAACTGAACTTGCTTTCCTTTTTTTTAAAAAAAATATAATAAATAAAATAAATGCTTTCCTTTTCTTGTACTTTTCCTTTAATTGTTGATACTGCACCCTCTTTCAATACGGGCTTATAGCCAATGCTCCTCAATAGATCAAAGGTTTTGTACAAGTCTTCAGTAAAATGTGCAGAGCAGAGGAGAGACTACTTCATAGCTGCCCAATGTGCCCGTGAACTTCTCACAAAACGCGTCCAAATCTTTGCAGTTTGAACATTCTTGGGCCATGAATGCAATGTAAATCCACCTTCTGTCATGTTGCTGCACCCACCAGCAACACATCTACATGGCATAGCGATAAATTAGCTCAAAATGGAGGATCGGACGTCAAGGTCATTCAGAATGCTTAGAATGTAAACAAATTGGTAAAATGACAGTCGCAATTTGTGAAAAATGCAATCATAATTCTTGAAAAATAAAAAAGATACATTCTTACCATGAAACACTTTCATTCAATATATATATATATATTTTTTGGATTTTTGTTTTCGAGTAGAGTTTTTATTTCATCCTCTGTTGGTTCAGTAACACACTCCGCCATTTTCTTCTTCTTTAGGATTTTTTTTGGGCTGTTGGCAATTACTGTCACCGACTGGGCTGGAGTGTGGAATAGGAGATATTGGGGGGAGAAAAATATATTCTTTTAGTTGTTTCTGTTTCTTTTAAATACTTGATAACACTACCGTATATCTGACGTGATGCGCTCCACCATATTGTTTTTCTCTACTCATGGTATATGAGCTGATGGCTTAGTAGTAGAGTAGCCAATCAGAGCGTGCGATTGCACATATCCAGTGAATGTGGATAGAATAAAATTAGATATTACACCGTGGTTATTTTTTTACATACACGTGCCGTACTCGGCTTCCCCGGAATTTCGAAAAACAATAACACGGCGGATCACTGAGGTGATTGAACTAGTTTTGTTGGAACTTTATTGATGTAACTCTTGAATAATTACTATAAGAATGGTGTTTCAGCAAATATTCAACTTGTCCTGTTGGACAGGCAGATGACTTATCCGGATCAAACATTTGGTTGTCTCGGACAGTCGGACTACCGTTAATGTCGAGCGCTGTGTGATCGCCTAATTTGACATGGTGACCATCGTGAAAGACAAAAATAAAGTGTTGTCTGATCCTGGTATTAAAGATTTAACAAGCGAATATATCTGTATGTTGATTGCTTTAAAGTAAAGACTTGTATATACAGCAGTAGCGAATCCCTGATGTAAGTGGAATACTGAAGCCCAGCAGGCAGGGAATGATGCTCACACAGACTTTTATTTTCACTTTCGTGCTTGCTTTTCAGCTTTACTAATCTCATTCATTTGCACATAAACACAAACGTGCTCGGGTTGGGAGAGATCCTCTCTCGTCACTCTCCCTCCTTTCTACCTTCCATCCTCACTGCAAAACACACACACACACACACACACACACACACACACACACACACACACACACACACACAAAATTAATTGCCAATAGGTGTACGGCCTTTGCCACTCACCTTCCCTATACCCACCCTCCGTTCACAAACCAATGTTTGCCACGCCCCCGCTGCCACAAAACTTCCAGCTTGATTACGTCAGCATTCGAAAGAGGGCGCATGCGTCTTTGGACAACATTGGCAGATGTTGGTCACTTTGATTTCCGCTGTACGTTTTACTTCCGTCCTACGATGTCTCGCACAGGTCTCAGCGAATCTCGTTTACGGCCATCGCTTTGACATATGGACTGATATATTACAGAGCATATTTCAAACACTCATAACTTGCTATAGCAGCGACAAAATAGCGATCAAAAATGCATTCCGATATTTAATAAAATGAGATAAATAGAATTTTGATAATAAAAAATTTGCCTTCAGTTCTCCTTTAATGGCAAGAACTGCTACTTTGTTTGTTTCCTGCGCATACTGTGAGCAGCCTTGATGATTTGATGTCACTTGCTGAACTTGGAAGTTGAGTTGACCATTCAGAGTTCCCACGTAGGAATGCCGTTTTGAGAGGGTGTTTTCTTTGGGGTTTTTTTTTGTGAATAGAGCTGAACTTTACCATTTTCACCGGTTTACCTTTGTTTCATGTTCTCGGTTGGATCTATCTAGGTAGTTATACTGTACTAAGGAGCAGATGAGAAAGATCTGGGCGCAGAAATGAGATTTTACTGGGCCAAGAAAGTAAAACACTGACTGGCGACAAGGTGCTATCCAAATTTAGTTTGAAGAGATTACAGAGGTTTTATCTTTTTTCCCCCCCAACCTTCTTGAAAGGAGCTGAGTAGATCAGATACCAATGAACGTGACTGTAGGTAAATAATTTTTTGTTTAATTCAAAAGCGCTCTTCAATGTCTGAGATCAAAATGCCTGCACTTCCCGGTTAAAGTGCCCCTGAAATCTAAATGACATGTTTTCGAGCTTCCTCTTCCTGTCCCTTTGTAAATATAGTGCAATTTGAAAAAATATATATCAAACAGTTTTGGAGATATTTTCATTTTAGGTTTATAATTCGGCGGCACGTTGGTGTAGTGATTAGCGCTGTCGCCTCACAGCAAGAAGGTCCGGGTTCGAGCCCCGTGGCCGGCGAGGGCCTTTCTGTGCGGAGTTTGCATGTTCTCCCCGTGTCCGCGTGGGTTTCCTCCGGGTGCTCCGCTTTCCCCCACAGTCCAAAGACATGCAGGTTAGGTTAACTGGTGACTCTAAATTGACCGTAGGTGTGAATGTGAGTGTGAATGGTTGTCTGTGTCTATGTGTCAGCCCTGTGATGACCTGGCGACTTGTCCAGGGTGTACCCCGCCTTTCGCCCGTAGTCAGCTGGGATAGGCTCCAGCTTGCCTGCGACCCTGTAGAACAGGATAAAGCGGCTAGAGATAATGAGAGGTTTATAATTCATCACATATGGGAAAACAGTTACCATTTTTTGATGACTCATTCCGTCGTAGTCTTTTGTTTGTCCGATTAAATGATCTATAAAAACAATTACTATACTATAAGTCCCGCCCCTTTACTGTAGTAGTTTGTTTGCAGCACACACTGTTTGTTGATGTGTTTTCCTCAACTGTCCCTTGGTTGAGAAAACTGGTTGCTGTTTGTTCATTTCGAAGAGGGAAGAATTTGTGCAGGTTATTTGACGAGCACGTTTTACCAACTTGGGGCTTGTCAGTGCTGAAATGTCGCTACTTCAGACTGATCAAGAATGTGACTCTGTCCTTATACACCATCAAGGCTTTTCCATCAGAAACGGTGAGTAATATCACTTTAATCTACTATAAACCTGTAGACACCTCTCCATCACTATCAGCACCGCTGGTTCTCGACCTCGACTCAGACACGCACAGCATAACTCCAAAAACGCATGGCAACTCATTGTCAAGGATATTGTCCTCGTTAAATTGGACAGGCGTGGGTGAAGGTGGAGGTGAGAAATCCTCCACAGTTGAAAATGGCTCTCATTAAACCCTTTGCCGTTCCATATTTAGCTAGTCCACTAAGCTACTGTCAGATTCCTACTTGTCTCGAAAACACATTTCAACATGCCAGTACTCTGACTTCCTGTTTCCGAAGGAAATAAGGCAACTTACGCATCCAGAGCATTTAATAGAGACTTTATGTAACTGTACATGTTAGACACTGGCTGATTTCCTGTTCAACCAGGGAAAACTGTTTATCGTTGGAATTATACAATACAGTATACAGTCGAGGGATTTTAATCTGATTACCATATGGTGCTTGGTGACGAGTCTTTATTTGGCATTTGAGTAAGTGTTCCTGTGTAGCGTCGTCAAGATAAACCTTGGTAGAAAATTACACTTATTAGTATTTGATCAATGACCAATAAATACTACTTTGGTGTAAAGAACTTGACGTTCTTGATTGGCATTAAACTGAATTGTCGTTTCAGTTCATTTTTGAATAATGAAACATTAGTTTCAGTAAAGATGTGTGTGAGGTTGGTACATCGCATGATTTCTAGCTTCCTCTGGACCAACACGTCTGAACAAATCTGCCACATGGCTAAAAGTTTGTAGACACCTGACCATCACACCTAGAAGTATTTGTTGAATAGCTGAACATCCCATTCCAGATGGATTCCTTTCTTTGCTGTTATAATAAGCTCCACTCTTCTGGAAGGCCTTCTACTCAATTTTGGAATGTGGCTGGGTGGATTTGTGTTCATTCAGCTATAAGAGCATTAGTGAGATCAGGCACTGAGAAGGTCTGGGGTTCAGTCGTTGTTCCAGTTCATCCCGAAGGTGTTCAGTGGGGTTGAAGTGCCGGACACTTGAGTTCTTCCACTCCAGTCTTGGCAAACCATATTTTCATGGAGCGTTCTTTGTGCACAGGAGCATTGTCATACTGGAACAGGTTTTGGCCTCTTGGTTTTAGTGAAGGGGGGAAAAAAGATACACTGTTACTCGGCTATAACGAACTCCTTGGGGGACGTCCAAATAGTTTGTAATACCGAAAAGTTTGTAATGAGTAAAGTTTGAAATGGACCCACTTGTCACACCAAACACTCACGTAAAACGAGCCCAAATGCGTTTAATTTATATTTACGCTTAATTCACTTACATATTTATGAATTAAAGGAAAGAAGTCACTCTTAAGTAAAGGAAACAAATCACACTTGCCCCGTTTGCTTGCCGCATCTTCTTTCTTCTCAGCCCATCGTGTTGGTTGCAGTTCAGAACTCTTTTTCTTTAAAAGTTGAAATTGAATTTTTTGGGATACATATTCTTTAGACAAATTTGTTGCTTTCTCACCACGCTTTAGACGGAACAGAATACGAAGTTTGTCTTTGATGGTGTCACATCTGCGTATGTGCAGCAGTGTAACTCAAACTGCTACTCACGTACTTATGCACAGCACCATTAGGACTAATTACCATGCACCTGTTCCGGATTAGAGTGCAATCGCAGCGTGCGCTTATAAGGACTCTCAGTAACACACAGACTCTCTGAAGTATACACGCTGTACCTTGTGTCTCATGTTACCAAGCCTTTTGTAGCACTGTGTTGACAGTCTGGTTTCCGACTGTTTTGTATTTTGTATTTTGCCCTTTGTCTCTGTCTTTGATATCCTGTTTGTTTCTCACTTGATCATTGCCTGTTTCTCGACTCTGATTTCTGATCACTGATTTGGATGTTTGCCAGCGTGTTTTAACTAAAACTCTTCCAATGATTACATCCATCTGTCGCCTGCATTTACATGCCAGATGAAGAATAGCTTGCATTTACAAGTAGCCATGACAACAGTGTTTACGGAGTAAAGACTCGAGTAAAACTGCTTTTAGCTCGTAAAATAAAGTCCTTTTAAGGGATTTTTTGAAGTCAGTGATCACTGTTCTTGATAATGATTAGTGATTGACATCTAAGCGAGGCTCGCTAAGCCTTTGTTGTGTTACTGCGGACTAGATTACTTATTGGTTGTCTCTGGGGAAGAGGAGCGCATGGCTCAGTGATGTGTGTGGGTTTGTTTTTTTGTTAAGACTCTGACTCATTGTTATTAAAGGCAGGGGACACAAACGTGGTTTGTTATATGCGAAAGTTTGTAGTAAAAGAGTTTGTTATAGCGTGGTTGCAGTGTATTCTATGCAACTGTGTGCCTCCGACTTTGTGGCAAAGAGTGTGATGGTAAGGTGTCCACAAATGTTTGAACATCTAGGGATGTTGGAGAAATGAAAAACCTTGCAACGAACAAGAGGAGGTTGAATCTGAGAAATGCCAGAATGGCTTTTAGAAATGAACAATTGTAGCGAAAGAAATCGTCAAAGTCTGAATCGATTTCAAACAGCTTAATAATTAATGAAAGCGTACAGATTGGTGACAAACAAAGGAGGAAA
Organism: Neoarius graeffei; assembly: GCF_027579695.1. NCBI lineage: Eukaryota > Metazoa > Chordata > Actinopteri > Siluriformes > Ariidae > Neoarius > Neoarius graeffei. The sequence goes on along the minus strand of NC_083570.1, from coordinate 54,025,838 downwards.
ATCAGTGGCTTTGTTATATAATATTCTGACAGATCACCTTTTGAAACGCTTCTATCCTGATGAGAGCGGTGTCTTTCAGCACGATAATGCCCACAAGACGCAAGGGCATGGGGACAAATCCCAGCGCAGCTGAAATAAGACCTTAGCACATTAGCATGACTGGTATGCATGCATCAACACGTGAACATGCATGCACATTGAGTTGCTTCCTTTAGTTTTCGGTCTCCTTTGGGTGTGCTCATGCTGTCTGTCTGCTATAAATATTCAAGCCCATGTGCAGGCCATATCTTTTTATTCAACAGACCTAGTGCAGTGTAAACCCGGTTTTCCCACTGGGCTTCTGCTCATCCTCTCGTCCCAACCTTTCACACATGGCTTCTCTCACTTCTTTCTTCTTAGCTAAGAGCTAGTGAGGATGTCTCTCCTGTGTGTGTGTGTGTGTGTGTGTGTGTGTGTGTGTGTGTGTGTGTGTGTGTGTAGCCCTGTTCTACCTCGTCTTTGACTGCACACTGTGTTATGATTGTCTGAAAGGATGCGATCGGAATGGAGTACAGCCCAGCTCATCATCATGCCGGAGCCGTTCTCGAACTGCCTAAGAGTGCGTCGTCACAGTTAAACTCTCTGACGTGACGTCTAACATACTTCATGTAGTCTCCGAGGTCTGAGGTTTCGAAAGAAGCTCTACTCTAATTCTTTTTCTTAAACGGTGGATGCTGTAATAGCTCACAGTGGCATAGTGCTTTGGTTCAGAGAGCTAATGGCTTGAGGTTTGGGGAGTGATGTTAAGCTTTTGGTGGTTACAGCCACAATTTGCTCCTCTAATGGACCTTGGACTGTATATTTCAAGGCTTTTTTTTCTTTTTCAGATACAGAAAGCGCTTTGCTATAAATAAAATTACCAGGGGCATTGTCATGCTGGAACAATTTACTCCGAATGGCTACTCAAGCGTGACGTGTTTGGTGTTTAAGTTTGCATCGGAGCAGTCATTGAAATACCATTAATAATAATAATAAAAAAAATATAATCATTAAAAAAGAAAAGTTTTCCTCCATTAATCATAGTATTTCATAAGCACACATTTGGCTGCCTGGATCCAGCAAAAAACAGCTTGAAGCATAATTAGGTGTTTGATTAATACGTATCTGTCTTGCAGTGAGCTCAATTACTCAGCTGATAAAGCAGTGACTGAGGAAGATTATACTTTGTAATTTCTGCCTTGTACGTACTTATTTATTTATTGACGTACTCAAAACCTGCATCGAACCTAAATGACTGGTGTCTCGTCTCCTTCCAGGTCTCCATCCAGCCATTCGCTCTGGCTTTAGTTCAGGTAAGATAATGAGCTACCACTTTGTTCTTTCTTCCCCAGCATGTGTCATTCACTTTAAATAGACATGTATACTTCCACTCGCATCACTGCTCTCTCTCTCTCTCTCTCTCGCTCTCTCTCTCTCTCTCTTGCTGTCTCTCTCTCAAAATTTCCTCTTTTGGAAATCAATGGTGCATACCAGTGTTAAAGAACTTTTTTTTTCTGAATTAATCAATTCTTATCTCTCTCTCTCTCTCTCTCTCTCTCTCTCTCTCTCTCTCTCTCAGAATTGCATTGCTTCACCGAGGGGGGAAAAACAAAGGTAAGATCAGTTGCTTTCAGAAGTAATCTGCCTGTTTGTCAGTGTGAGTGTAAGCTCGGCTGCCTGTCCAGGCTTTTTTTTCCCCCCCTCCCGTACCCGTCTGGATTGTTTAACATCCACCTAATGGAGGGGAAAAAAAACCTTCTGTAAAGCTTTATTTGGCCTGACACATATCTCCACTGTTTGGAGTAGAATTTATATAAAGAGTTTACCCCCTCCACTCTGTGGCAGGCATTTAAAGTTGGAGCAAAGGTCACATGTCTTCTTTACATTCATCCCTCTCTCTCTCTCTCTCTCTCTCTCTCTAGCAGGTTCATTATTGATTAGGTCAGGCCTAGGTCATAGCAGAGGAATATGTTAATGCATCGACCTGATTTCTGATTTCTGATGGCTTTCGCAACCGTACGTCCATACGTGCACCACCACAGGGAACCCAATAGTAAATTCAAGGCAGCGTATCTTGCCAACATTTGACCACCGGAGAACGAAATTTGTATCTTAAAGGAGATACGCAGAGCCTTTATTTTTAAATACATTTCTGAGTGGATAGTATCTCCATCCTTGACTCTTGTATGCTGCATAATCTCATCTCATCTCATTATCTCTAGCCGCTTTATCCTTCTACAGGGTCGCAGGCAAGCTGGAGCCTATCCCAGCTGACTACGGGCGAAAGGCGGGGTACACCCTGGACAAGTCGCCAGGTCATCACAGGGCTGACACATAGACACAGACAACCATTCACACTCACATTCACACCTACGCTCAATTTAGAGTCACCAGTTAACCTAACCTGCATGTCTTTGGACTGTGGGGGAAACCGGAGCACCCGGAGGAAACCCACGCAGACACGGGGAGAACATGCAAACTCCACACAGAAAGGCCCTCGCCGGCCACGGGGCTCGAACTCAGGACCTTCTTGCTGTGAGGCGACAGCGCTAACCACTACACCACCGTGCCGCCCGCTGCATAATTGGAAATAAAAAATATATATTTTTGAGAGGGCGGCACGGTGGTGTAGTGGTTAGCGCTGTCGCCTCACAGCAAGAAGGTCCTGGGTTCGAGCCCCGTGGCCGGCGAGGGCCTTTCTGTGTGGAGTTTGCATGTTCTCCCCGTGTCCGCGTGGGTTTCCTCCGGGTGCTCCGGTTTCCCCCACAGTCCAAAGACATGCAGGTTAGGTTAACTGGTGACTCTAAATTGACCGTAGGTGTGAATGTGAGTGTGAATGGTTGTCTGTGTCTATGTGTCAGCCCTGTGATGACCTGGCGACTTGTCCAGGGTGTACCCCGCCTTTCGCCCGTAGTCAGCTGGGATAGGCTCCAGCTTGCCCGCGACCCTGTAGAACAGGATAAAGCGGCTATAGATAATGAGATGAGCTTTCTTTCTCTCACTCACTCTACATGCACACATGCGTTGTGGTCGGGAGGGAGCCAATATTTTCTGCTCTGCCCCTCCTTTTATGCTCCGTCCCTGTAACAAACAGACACACACCCACACACATTAATTGACAGCAGGTGGAATGACTTAGCCACTTACCTTCCCTGACCCCGCCCTCCATTCACAGACTGCTGCTTGGCCACGCCCCCGCTGCCACATGGAGATTCTTCGGATTCCTCAGATAGTAATACATCTGACTGTGATGGTCCTGAAATTGGAGTGTGTGTACATGCTTTTGCTATACACGTAGAACTGTATCCGTTCGAACCATCGGAAAGTGAATCCGATAGTAACACATCAGCCACGGAGGCCCCCACCTTACAAAATAAAGCCAGAGAACAAAGCTGTCTAGAGAATTGGATGGAATTGAACTGACAGTCTTATGTGACCCTCATTAAAACAGGATAGGTGTTATAACTTATGCAACATACATGTACATGCATGCACTTTCACTGATGAAACGTAAAAGGCTAATTAAATAATCAGATGAACTGAGACAATCACATTCTGAAGCAAATTAAATAATCAGATGAACTGAGACAATCACATTCTGAAGCAAATTAAATAATCTTATACCGGTAACTTAAACACACAATACAAGTTACATGTATTAATCTAAATGCAGGTAAACAACAAGTGTTGTTGTTGTGATGTAACCAAATGAGAGTCGGAGCTTACCCGTCTGTGTTCTCGCTTCTTGAAGGCCGACCTTGTGGCCGATTGTTTTGAAACAATCTGACCTTCAGTTCTTTGTTCATTCACTTCTTCCACGTAAGGGTGAGATATTGCTGCTGAGGCAAGCATATCCAGCAGAGAAATCTGACAACTGGGCTACTCATTCTCCATTTTCTCCATACGGAGTACTCCGCCATTACTGCTCAGCTCACACTCCAGGAGAACTGGTGCAACTGAACTTGCTTTCCTTTTCTTGTAGTTTTCTTTTCCTTTAATTGTTGGTACTGCACTCTCTTTCAATACGGGCTTATAGCCAACGCTCCTCAACAGATCAGAGGTCTCGTACGAGTCATCAGTAAAATGTGCAGAGCAGAGGAGAGACCACTTCGTAGGCGCCCAATCTGTGAATTTCTCACAAAACGTGTCCAAATCTTTGCAGTTTGAACATTCTTGGGCCATGAACGCAACATAAATCCACCTTCTGTCGTGTTGCTGCACCCACCAGCAACTCATCTACGTGGCATGGTGATAAATTAGCTCAAAATGGAGGATCGGCGTTGCAGTCAGCTCTGTGTTTTAGTATAGCGGAAATGGCGATGAAACCGATAGACTTCCTGCTGTGATGTCACAGATGTCAAGGTTGTTCACTCAGACCGCTACCTATATGAATCACTTTAATTGTAAAAATTACTATATTAGATTTATTGTTCATGCTTAAAACTATTCCTGTGCCATTCTTGAGGTCTCAAGGCATTTATAAACAAAAAGTGAGGCCATGGTTCTGCGTGTCTCCTTTAATTTACATCAGATCGATGGGTTTTTATCCAGCATTTATTTTTAATTTGCTTTTTCAAAAATAATGTGGGATGATTTACTAACACATTTTACACATTTTTATATGAATCCCAGTTTTATTAGTCCACTGGCTTGTTGGACATTTGACAGTTTCTGTCATGGAAGGCAATAAACGGATGTAATCGCAGGAAGAGTTTTATTGAAAGCATGCTAGCAAACAGATCCAAAACATAACAGGCAGTGGTCGAGTGAAGCATAGGCAGGATATCAGAGGTGATACAACACTCACAGTCCAAAACCACAAACAGGGTCAAAAACAGAAACGCGATACAAAATACAGACTTTCCCAAAGTCTGTGTGTTACTGAGAGTCCTTTTATGTATGCGCTGTGATTGCACTCTAATCAGGAACAGGTGCATGGTAATTAGTCCTAATGATGTGCACGTGCTTTGCAGTCTGTGGCTGTGAGCTCCGAGCTCCAGAGTGCATGGATGTGACCGATGTAACCAGACAACTGCCTGACACATCAAGTTGGATATTCAATCGTAACTCTATAGTAATGATGTAAAGTGAAAGCGCCGGTTCACTTCTGTACACCAGGTGCCCAGCAGAGTCACACCATAATAAATGTCATGGTGGTGTTGCTTCTGGCACATGGCATGCGGTGTCAAACAAAGGAATAAATCAATATTTGTAACTGTGATGCGTATCTCATTATTGATGTCGCTGTTACAAGACAATGCAGCAATTTACTGGCGTGAAATACACGACAGGACACAATTCAATGGTTCGTATGCTGTAATATTATTATTCTATTCAGGTTGATTTTGTGTCCTTGCAAATACTTTGCTCATACACTCATCAGGAGCTCCGCTTTTAGGCAGTGCCTAAATATCTATATTAGCACACTATCATGCGGTTTTAAGTTTTAAGGAGGCTGGGATACATGCTTTCTCCTGATTTGGCGTAATTATTTTTTCTTGGACTGTCCTTCAGCCTTCCTTATATGTTCACCCACACAAACACGCACACCTTTGCCGTCAGAACTTTTTTGCTCCGTTCCTGGCTCAGTTTGGCTCGTTATTGTCTCTTTTCACCTGGGAACCAAGTTACACACAAACACACACGCGCACACACACACATTATAATGTAGGGAGCTGGCCATCTTTCAGGCTGTTGTGCTGCTATCTGCAGCCGAACAGCTTTCCTAACCCCACTCGGCTGAGTGGGAAAACAATGCCTGCTCCTTTTTTTATTTATATATTTATTATCTCCTCCAACGGGCTATTTTTTTCCCCCCTCGCACGATGGCATGTGTAAAAGAGGACAGGAGGCAGGGCTGGAGAGGGACTGAGTGTTGCAGACTGTCCTGCAGGAGAGCATTGTTGGGAATAATGGATGTGCTAGCTGCAGATGCCTGGCAATAGCTATCACTGGAGCTATCAACAGCACGCACACACACGCACGTGCGTGCGCACACACACACACACACACACACACACACACACACACACATACACACACGTTTAAGGGTTTGAGTGGTCCATGATGAATGGCTTTGAGAGGGGTTGTCTGCGATCAATAATCCACTAGTGCCCAGCCAGATGAGTGAAAAGGGGTTCGCTGCTCCCTTCTTCCCCTCCACCCATCTGTGTGTTTCAGACTCTCGTTAAAAAGGCCACTGTGAAATGTTTTGTGAAGCCTACTCATGTACATCACACATCGCTCATAGTGCGTATTGTGTTCGATGATAGATAATCAGCCTCGGCGATGATGCCCTGATGGAAGGGGCGAAGTGAAACTCGAGACGAGCTGAAAGCCTCTCCTTGGTGGATAAGAGACAGAAGATGACTTGGGTTGCAATCGGAGGCCAGCTGGCCCACACACACATATATATATATATATATGCATATGCGTGCACACACTTTGGATCCGTCTTGTTTTTCATATCCACGTAGCTCCATCAGCAGCTATTCATCATTTCAAAAGCTTTTCCTCAGTTCTGTGCATTTTAAGCCCTTTTTCTATTTCTGGTGAGTATTCGAACGCACTGATTAATTACACCTTCCAGACCATCAACAAAATATCTCCCATACACCCAAACACTCAGCTCGGCAGGCAAGCCATGTGTCTTCAATGCTGTAGAATGAAACGGGGAAATGTACTCCTCACACCCCACACACACCTCTTCCATCCCTCCATCCCTCCTCTCTCCCTTCCTGACTTCACATGTCTGGTTTTCAAGTGAGCTTCATGTTGTCTGTTAATTTGGTTCCTCCAGGCACTGCACCTGTTGCCGTCAGTGTGTTGTGTGTTAGTTGCTCCAGGTCACCCCTACCAGTGATGCACGTGTGTGTGTGTGTGTGTGTGTGTGTGTGTGTGTGTGTGTGTGTGTGAGTGAGAGAGAGGGAGAGAGAGAGAGAAAGAGACATCTTGTCAACTCCAGGCTGTCAGACTAACTGCCCTCCTGCTCTAATGAAGTCAGGGTCAGGTGTGTGTGTGTGTGTGTGTGTGTGTGTTTGCACGTCTGCCCACGCTCTAATGAAGGCAGGGTCAAATGCGCTATGCGGCTAATTGGTGGAGTTTGCTTGCAGCTACTAGGGCTTAGTGTGATTGAAGAGTCCAACTGGGGCGTTTTCCGCTCCAGCAGAGAACACACACACACACACACACACACACATATGCACACTTGTGAATACACACAATAAAGCACCGTCATACACCTTAATCTTGGTGTACCTTGAAGTGAGAATCGGATCACCCTGACCCTCACCAAGGAGAGACGCGCTGAAGAAAATCACTTCAAAGGAGTGACAGGAGGAAGTGCATCATACACACACACACACACACACAAATCTTGCTGGCCAAACTGCATGAGTTGAATGTGGTTAGATTTATACTGAAAGTCATTTTCCCAACACCCTGTTCACACCTGGCTTTACCATGCGTCCTGAGTGATCTGATCACAGCGAGTTCAGGTGTGTACAGGGTCTACTGTGTCTCAGAGATGCGCTGTGATCCGATCACTCAAAGCACTTTTGGAGATCCTGTACGGAAATGTAATATATGACATATATGGCCCTATATCAAGAATGATATTGCCATATATGTTACCTATAGGGTGATATATTATTGTCCCATACATATATCCTTGAGATATATGAAGATATAAGTTTATAACATATATGAAAGACCCTTAGTAAAATTTGTATATGTACATGTTGTCAGGGTGCGGGCACTTACGGATGTATGTGCAGGGGAGAGCGGGGAAAGCAAACCGGAAACAAAGCCAAAACGCGAGACTAGAGTCAAGGTCGTGGGACAGACAAGGGTCGATTGATCAGTAGACGGGGCAATGCGGACAGGGCTTGAGAATAATGAGAAAGATACGAGAGTGAGGGTCGAGAACACAATAAAGCAGGCAGTAGAATAAAGGCTCGGTATGACAGGAATGAGCACTGAACAATACTTCGCATCGAGTGAGACTGGGAGAGGTGTTTATATGGCAAGGGCCAATGAACCAGACCTGTGTCCAAAATTGCTCCCTACTCACTATATAGGGCGCTATATAGTGAGGACGCCATTTTGTAGTGCTGTCCGAAACAATAGTGAGGATTATTTACTCCCTATATAGTGCACTCAAAGTATCCCACAATGCATCATGAAAAGTAGTATACAACCAATGGTCACTAACCAAGCAACATATCTCATCATGCATTGCGGTCGCGCTGAAAGAAATGAAATTAAAGGTCTCAAATTTGATTTAATAAAAGGCAGCGGCAGAGAAGAAAGTATTCAGCCTTGATTTAAAAGAACTGAAAGATGCAGCTACTTTGTATTGATTAATGTGGGAAATGCGCTCAGTATAATATGGATTTATCACAAAAATACATGCATGTATTTATTATTTTGAAAACCACCAGCTGGCTGATCTGGCACGTTTTAATTGTGCGACAGTAATGATGTAAATACCAACGTGACGGAGTAGCGTCCGAAAGCGTTTTTTCATTTTACCAATGAGCTCACTATATAGTCCTCTATATAGTAATTCGCTATATAGGGAGTAGGGAATAGTGAACGAGTGAGCGATTTTGGGCACAGGGCAGGAAACGAAATGAGTGACAGGTGTATTTAATAAACCAGTGATGGAGGGCGCTGTGGTTCGTGGGTGTTGTAGTTCTGAGCGGCCATGTTTGTAGTTGGGTTCGGACTGGCACTCTCGACAGCATTTCTGACACGCATTAAACATATCTATATGAGGATTTTTTTATATGGTGTTATATGTTGCAACCATATATAATTTATATAGATACATATATGTCAATGTATAAATATGTACATAAATTACATATATCAAAATATGCATTATACATAAACATACGTATTTGCATAGGCTAGACATACATGTCCATATATGAAATTGTTCCAATTTCTAATAGGTTTATATATGTGCGTGTGTTTTTACCCCTTATATACATATATTTCATATATGGAAATTCAACATATGTACATATATTACATTTGCATATGGGTGGGATGGTCAGGGACTGACGCATATGACCACATGACATGTAACGTGCATGCAAAAGTGTCTCAAACGCCAACAAAGGACCAACTAATCCACTGCATCGTTGTCCTAGCCAAAAAATACAGTATGTCACCAATGCAAGACATTCGTTAAAGGAGAACTGAAGGCAAATTTGTTTATGAATCAAAATTCTATTTATCTCATTTTATTAAATATCGGAATGCATTTTGATCGCTGTTTTGTCGCTGCTATAGCAAGTTATGAGTGTTTGAAATATGCTCTGTAATATATCAGTCCATATGTCAAAGCGATGGTCGTAAATGAGATTCGTTGAGACCTGTGCGAGACATCGTAGGACAGAAGTAAAACATACAGCAGAATTCAAAGCGACCAACATCTGCCAACGTTGTCCAAAGACGCGCGCGCCCTCTTTCGAATGCTGACGTAATCAGGCTGGAAGTTTTGTTTGTTTTGATAGCAATCAGGAAAGTTTGAAAAAAGTAGGCAGTAATCGTCATTTAAACTCGTTTTTGTGCAATATTTCATTTGGAAAACAGTTTTCAAAATGGCGGCGCTGACACCTGGCTGACACTTGACGTTTCGAAGTCTCGCACAAGTCTCGTGAAGATCGCGCGGATAAGCGACGCCTGCCGTGGACCAAACGAACTACATTCAACACGGCTACAAACCGAATAGGCCGATAAGTTTAATATTTAATTACAATTTGTTGCCAATATGAGTCACGATATGTTACTAAAACTGAAAACGTAATTGAATAACACGCTAATTAAGAAATAAAGCAAGTTTAAAAATGACTTCAGTTCTCCTTTAATCATTTGTTAGCAGACTACACAGTGGAAACGTTATGAACAATCCATTCAGGTACATGGGATACCTAAGATTCTTGGGACATTGTTTCCTGGAAGCAAATGCAGAGCAGTACTGATGTAATGCACATGTGCAGCACCCTTCCTCCAGCGGAAACGATGTACAAAATCTCATCATAAGCGGTTGGTTTGGTAGGTTTGCCAGGCTTGTGGTTTTGGCTGTCCATTTGTGATTAGATGGAGACGGATGTTAATACCGGGTGAGAACTCTTGCTAAACTCATGTAAGATGCTTTTAATAACTTTCATTGTCATGATGTGTGTATTATTAAGTGATGACACGATTTTAGTGATTGACCCTGACACCGTACAATCCTCAAAATGTCTGCCTGTAACGATATATTGTGCATTGATGAATTGTGGTACAAATTTATGACGGTTTGAATCGATAAAATAAAAAATGAATCGTGAGTTTCATCAGGCTCTGCATAATCTTAGTTTTTCCTCGCTGTAATTCCCTTGTTCAGACAGCAGAGGGTGCAGTGATGTACGATAGCTGTAATGCACGTGACTTCACCATAGGCAGAAGTAACACAGCTCTAATGCCGCAAAAACAGATCTCTAACGGGAAAGAGCTGTTGTGTGATTGCACAGATTTAAGAAGAAATCAGAGCTCTCTTTTTACAGACTGCTGAAAGCTGAAGAAAAGAGAAGCCAATGAAGGAAGTACAAATGTTCATAAGTTTATTAAGAAAAGGCCTACTTGTTATGAACTTTTTTCATTTTTAATTAAAGGAATATGCTAGTTAATAGGCTATGATATTTTATTCCAACCTTTATAAATGTGGATAAATAATTATTGTTTGTTCAAGAAAATGAAACAAAAGTTTTTTTTTTAACTGAACGAAAGTATATTTAAGTTGACAAAGAATAGGAAAATAAATGTTGCAATTTTTGGGGGTAAAAATTTTTTCTTCATTTCATTTTTTTCCAAAAATCTCATGGGAAAATTGAATCGTGAACCCAATATTATGAATCGGATCGAATTGTGTGAGTAGTTACATGCCTATCAAAAAGTATTAGAAATTGATTGATTGGAGCATTTGGCAAAAATAAACACACATCTTGGCTTGGCCTTTTTTTTTTTTAACAAAACGATTTCAGTATTGGGGCGGCACGGTGGTGTAATGGTTAGCGCTGTCGCCTCACAGCAAGAAGGTCTGGGTTCGAGCCCCGTGGCCGGTGAGGGCCTTTCTGTGCGGAGTTTGCATGTTCTCCCCGTGTCCGCGTGGGTTTCCTCCGGGTGCTCCGGTTTCCCCCACAGTCCAAAGACATGCAGGTTAGGTTAACTGGTGACTCTAAGCCCATGTTTACATTAGACCGTATCAGCGGATCATCAGATTAACGTTTTTAAAACGATTAGTGTGCACACAGCAACACCAATACACGATTCGCGTGCACACAGCAACGCCAATACACGGATACGCTCGGCTCCGCAGGCATCCTGCGCTCCAAATCACTCCGCCCTGAACAGCGAGTGCCCTCTGGAGGGTGCGCACTCCGGCCTTACGCAGCTCACAGAGCACGCGAGTGAAGTGAACAAGCTGTGATTCGGGACTGAGCCGCTGTGTGTGTGATCCCAGCGCATATCACTTACCACTTGCAAGTGGAAGGATGGCAAGCCTAAAGACAATCATAACTACACAATGGGCAGTATATGCATCAGTATTTGCAGTATTTTCATACTTTTATACTCTTTAATGAAAGGTGATACAAGGCGGAAGTCCGCGCCGTTTTTCAGCAGTCGTGTCACATGACCAACGCCAGCGAATCAGGAAGGTGGATGTCACAGTGACGTTGTCCAATGAGATGCCAGCTAGAGCTCAGCACAGCATATCCGCGTATTCTCAATGTTTACACAGCACCGGCGCTGACACGATCTGGATTGAATACGTGGACCCTGGCGGATTCCCGTTTCCCGGCGTTTCCAGGTGGTTTAATGTAAACGGACAGTGCATCCGCGAAGAAAACGAGACAGATACGGTCTAATGTAAACGTAGCCTAAATTGAGCGTAGGTGTGAATGTGAGTGTGAATGGTTGTCTGTGTCTGTGTGTCAGCCCTGTGATGACCTGGCGACTTGTCCAGGGTGTACCCCGCCTCTCGCCCGTAGTCAGCTGGGATAGGCTCCAGCTTGCCTGTGACCCTGTAGAACAGGATAAAGCGGCTACAGATAATGAGATGAGATGAGATTTCAGTATTGCAGAATATACTGGAGATAACCATATAGATGATGAAATCTATTTTAAAAAATTAGAATCACTACATGATGGCACAAAATACTGACCGATACCCTCAAAAAATCCCCCCCCCCAAAAAAAAAGTCTAGGTCTGAGAGAATAGCTGAGTTTCTGACTTCATGGGCATAATCCAATTAATGAAATGCAAATTCTCCCCGAAAACATTTGCAAACTTTTCTCCTGACAGCTCATTTCCATTTAATAACCATTTTTGCCGTAAGTGTGTTATTTAATGATGCCACTTCCTGCAGCAGCCGATTAGCATGCAAGTTTTGCTTTGTCAGTATGAAAAAAATGACCTATTGTGTGCTGCAACAGAAAAGCATGCACCATATCATCAGGTGATCGTGGGAATTAACACCAAAACAAGGTCTCGGGAGCAATACTGGCCGTGCTGTTTGGGTGGGAGCGGCATACTCTCTAGTCCCCTTGTCAATCACAGAGTCTGTGGAAGAGGGTAGACAGCGCTTTCCTCTGAGTGTGTTATGCTGCCCTGTGACACAGGGGCTTGTTTCACTTCTCTCAGAGAAACATGTGCTACCCTGAACATCCCCAGCGAACAAAACCCATCAGACAACGCCAACTTTTCACTTGAAATTACTGAATAAGCTGCTGCCCTATTAATGTAGTGCTGTAGTTTATGATCAAACACAGACGTCACAGACATCTTCTCTGTAATTAACGGTTCCTGTCGTTTCCTTAATCCAGCCACCACTCCGCTGACGTCGTACCCAAATCTTCATTTCGTTTGTGGCATTAGTCTTGTTTCAAACAGAATATGGGCGGAGCTACTGCTGTACAGCCAGAGGACTCGCACTGGAGCAGAGGGCTGTGACCCAGCTGTGGAAGCATGGATAATGGCACAATCCAACATTTAAATTACACCGTTTAACCACTCAGCCCCTTCCTTCCGCCTTTTAGAAACAGACAATGAAAGGCAAATGATTTATTCTAGTTCATGGTTACGATTTACTTTTCTATTATACCTGATTGTTCGGCTTTATATTCAGCTGAGAGGTTTTCCTTATTCATTATTTTGTGGAATTTGAAAGGGAATCCACAGTTTTCCAGATTTGGGAGATATCCGGAAAGTCTGGGAATCACATCCTGTATTATATATATATTAGGATATGCGATATGTATAATTTCATCACATGATTTCGAAGTTCTTATAATCAATGTCCTTTGATTATAAACATAAAAGTGGAGCCCAAAAGTAAGGCTAGAGGAAAGAGAAAGCATTGGACAGGGCAACGCTCTGATGAACAATCTTAACCTGGTTAATTTTTTTATGCTGAACTAGGTAACTAAATTAGTTATAGGTAGACTGCCTTTCAGATTTTTCAAGTTTAGGTCATAAAAAGAATTTTCCCCGACACCCATTTATTTTTGTTTAGTGGAGCGAAAGCTACTGAATTTGAATTACAGACTTCCAATTTTATTCGCTTTTTTTTAAAATAGAGCAATTAATGAAGTGAAAGCCACGTGGCCCTAAATTCTCTGCTATTTTTTCCTGCTTCACCATGACCCAATTCAAGATACTGTGTCATGCATCACGTGGTGGGCTTTCCCCGTTCGCACACGACATTGTGGGATACAAAGACCGACTACAGTAACGGAAAGCGAGAAGAAAAGACATTATGTTATGAAGGAAAGGAAACGCAGGACCAAACTAATAAATATCGGCGGTCAGCGAGCACCTCGGTGTGATCAGCTGTTCGTTTAGCGACAGAATGATGTAACTGTCAGTGCACCGTCAAGGTAAACCTGTAGATGGCAGTAATGCAACACTGTGGATGCCAGCTGCCGTAAAGCCCAAAAGAAGAAGAAGAAGGTAAACCTGCGCATGCGCACACGGACTTCCTCTGTCTGCGCGAAGCAAGCAATTTCATGCACATTATTTGTTCGGGAATCCTCTCAAATTAAATAACCCCGACTCTAATTTCACCTTCAAATTAACTGCTAATCCTAGAGGTTCACATACTTTTGCCACTCACAGATGTGTAATATTGGATCATTTTCCTCAATAAATAAATGACCAAGTATAATATTTTTGTCTCATTTGTTTAACTGGGTTCTCTTTATCTACTTTTCGGACTTGTGTGAAAATCTGATGATGTTTTAGGTCATATTTATGCAGAAATATAGAAAATCCTAAAGGGTTCACAAACTTTCAAGCACCACCTTGTTTAAAGTGGAATGTGTGCATTATGGCTTTCAACACTCAGTAATGATATAAACTGGAATGGTTTATTCTATAAGATAATAAATGTGAAGAATAACACATTATTGTGAACTCATCCTATCCAAATACTTTTAATATTAAGAAACAGGAGTCATTTGAGAAAATTGCTTTTTGGAGGCAGAGAGCATCAGCTTTTAGCGACTTCCATGATAAATCAGGATATAAAATGTGTGTATATTTGTAGTGTTTTTTTGTTTGTTTGTTTGTTTGTTTGTTTGTTTGTTTGTTTGTTTGTTTGTTTTTTCTGTCAAGATCATTTCCAGTTTGTGTTGGGTATTGTTTGAATTTTATGGTTTCCAATTCTTTTCAATTCCAAAATGGTCAAAAAAGAGGTCAAATGCTTAGATAACAAAACACAGCTGGCTGTGTTGTGGAAGTCTGTAACTCAAAAGTAACCAAAAAAATATACTTACATGAAAGAAGTTGCCTTAAATGCTTTTATTGCACAGAAACAATGCAAGCATGAGTGAATCTCAGAACATTGGAGTCTAAGTTTCTTCCATTAGTTTTTAAGTCGGGTCCCTTTTTTGGAAGACCCGCCCTAGGACCACCCCAGGACCACCCCAAAACAAAATGGTGGCTCCTACTAAAATCATTGTAAAAGGGCTTTCTTTGTTTAAAACGCAGACTTCTGATTGGCTGCCCCAATATGGGAATTCTCATTGGCTAAAACATATTTCCTGCTATTTTTCAAAAGAAAACAGACATATGAACATTTACCATATGGCCTTCTAAGGGTTTTGCTATTTAATGACGAGTCTGTGTTTGTCATGTGAAATGCTTTTACAATGATAATCAGTGTTGGAGAACACAAGATGATCACATGTACATGAGGTCCTCTAAACATTTAAACTCAAAGTGTACATAGGGTAAATGTTAAAATACCTCCCAAGTATAGCAATCATAAATTCATGCTAAATAATACAACAATTTCACCATGCTCTCAAAAAAAATAATTGTAGCAAGCTAAAAGAGGGTGGCATGGTGGTGTAGTGGTTAGCGCTGTCGCCTCACAGCAAGAAAGTCTGGGTTCGAGCCCCATGGCCGGCAAGGGCCTTTCTGTGTGGAGTTTGCATGTTCTCCCCGTGTCCGCGTGGGTTTCCCCCACAGTCCAAAGACATGCAGGTTAGGTTAACTGGTGGCTCTAAATTGACCGTAGGTGTGAATGTGAGTGTGAATGGTTGTCTGTGTCTATGTGTCAGCCCTGTGATGACCTGGCGACTTGTCCAGGGTGTACCCCGCCTTTCACCCATAGTCAGCTGGGATAGGCTCCAGCTTGCCTGCGACCCTGTAGAACAGGATAAAGCGGCTAGAGATAACGAGATGAGCTAAAAGAGTTTGTGTGTGTGGGGGGGGGGTGTTGGGGTGTGTGGGGGGGGTGTCTCTGGTGTGTGTGCCTCCAGTGTGTGACTGGAGGTGTGAGGCTCATAAAATATTGAAACGGGAGAGCAGTCTTCCTAACCTAGTCAACAATAGGTCAAATAGATAACTGTGGCTACGGAGAGCTTCACACCTTTTGGTGCCTCCAGAGACAGAAAGCTTACGATAATCCCAAAACCTTCTGAAGCTCTAAACCAAAAACTAGTGACAAAATTATTTCACAGCTGCAGCCTGGAGAACGAAGTGGGGCATGTGTAGCCTCGGCCACGGGTTATTTTTAGGGGTAGGAGTGGGGCTACATATATAATCACGCCCCTTATGGACAGGGCTACATGTATAGCAACGCCCCATAGGTTAGGGTTAGGGGCGTGGCTACATGTTCCCTGCCTCATTCTCCAGACTGCAGCTGAGACCTTCTCATTTATTGCGGTCCAACGGTCATACTGTTGTGACTTTAGCCATGGATGCTAGTTGATATTTATACAAATGGTCATGCTGTTACATTGTGTTGTCACATAGATAGGTCCTGGCAGATAGTTACATACATTCCAGATATGTAGCCTTTTTTTGCCATAATAAAGTGTTATTGTCTCATCTCATTATCTCTAGCCTCTTTATCCTTCTACAGGGTCGCAGGCAAGCTGGAGCCTATCCCAGCTGACTATGGGCGAAAGGCAGGGTACACCCTGGACAAGTTGCCAGGTCATCACAGGGCTGACACATAGACACAGACAATCATTCACACCTACGCTCAATTTAGAGTCACCAGTTAACCTAACCTGCATGTCTTTGGACTGTGGAGGAAACCGGAGCACCCGGAGAAAACCCACGCGGACACGGGGAGAACATGCAAACTCCACACAGAAAGGCCCTCGCCGGCCCCGGGGCTCGAACCCAGGACCTTCTTGCTGTGAGGCGACAGCACTAACCACTACACCACCGTGCCGCCCCAAGTGTTATTGTACTAAAGAAATTAGATTTTTTTTACAGGGTATCCGATACTTAGCATTTTGGTTGCGGTTCTAATTTGGTCCCAATTCCAGTATGGTTTCTTGCAATATTTCGCATATCAGCAAAAAACAGGGTTCTCCAGAAAATCTGAAGTAGCAGGCTAAAAAAAGTAGCAGGGGGCTCTGGAATTTGCGGTGGCAAAGCCGCCACGGTGCATTAATGCTAGGGAGTCTGGGAGCATGCTCTCCCCAGAAAAATTTTGAAATTTACATGCCTTCTGGTGGCTTCTGATGCATTCTCAGCTAGTAAATCACTAGCCATTTCCCTGTAACATACTTGCAAAATATGTATAAAATTTCCCTCCAGATGTTTGTGTACTTCGCTTTTTCAGTTACCCTCTGTCGTACGCTGCCTGGCTCTGTATCATAACAGCATGGGGTAACATAATTACATGCGTTACGGCATAGTCACGTGGTCCGGCTCAGCCAATCAGAGCATGAGAATCGATCAACAAATATGGTGTTGCTTCCGGTCATGCTAGACCCAAATCAAAGACAATTTTTTGGTGAAATAATTGGATTTGCAGCAAATTATGGGCAGCAGACAAGCTCTTGCGAGAGACATGTTGTTCGCTGACGATGCAGCGTTAGTAGCCCACACCCAACAGGATCTACAGACACTGATCAATCGTTTTGCTTTGGCATGTGAGGACTTCGGACTCTCCATCAGTTTGAAGAAGACGAACGTTTTGGGACAAGGTACCATGACTCCACCGCTTATCACTAATTATTATGTGCTCGAAGTCATCCACGAGTTCACATGCCTCGGCTCCATCATTGCTGATAATCTATCTGTAGATAGCGAGATCAACAAGAGAATCGGCAAGGCGGCCACAACTCTTGCTTGCCTCACTACCCGAGTATGGACAAACCCTAGGCTAACAGTGAAAACCAAGATGTCAGTGTACAATGCCTGTGTCATCAGCACTCTGTTGTACAGCAGCGAATCGTGGACTACATATGCAAGACAGGAGAGAAGACTAAACACCTTCCACCTAAGGTGCATGAGGCGAATCTTGGGGATATCTTGGAAAGACAGAGTTTCCAACAACGTAGTCCTGTCTGTCGCTGGTCTTCCAAGCATTTACATCTTTCTAAGACAGCACAGGTTGTGTTGGTTGGGCCATGTCTACCGCATGGAAGATGGTCGTATCCCCAAAGACATTCTCTATGGAGAGCTCACAAGTGGCAAGAGAAACGTCGGTCGGCCCAGCCTCCAATACAAGGATGTTTGTAAAAGAGACATGAAAGTGGTGGACATTGATGTCAAGTTTTGGGAGATGATTGCAGCAGATCGCCTCAAGTGGAAACACACCCTAAACCAGTAGCTTCAAGCAAGTGAGACTAGGTTATTGGAAGAGGCAGCGGGCACACCATCGAGAGCACAGTGCTTTCAATTCAACAGCAACCACCTTCCTTTGCAACCTTTGTGGTAGGGACTGCCACTCACACATAGGGGTCTACAACCACAGCCGTAGGTGCCAAAGTTCCATGGATAGATACCAGTAGAGGACGGATGTTATCCATAGTCAAAATTTGACTGACGGAGGCCAATATGATATATGATATGGGCAGCAGAGACGATATAAATCACTTGAACACGGAAAGGCAAGTTTTTTATTTTTTCTGGGATTGAGTAGCCGGCGCAGACCGTCTGTGTAGGCAGAGAAAACCGCTGGCACTTGTGGACATCTCTGAAAAAAGCTACTAAATCTATCCACTTTATACAGTAAGCCCTCAGTATTCGCGGGGGTTAGGGACCGAACATGGCCGCGAATAAGCCAAAATCGAGAATACTTGTAACCCCCCCCATAAAACTGTTTTTTATGTAGCGCACGGTACTCTCGTTGATGCCGTAGTGACGAGCCACTGCCGCAAAACTCTTCCCTTCCTTTAGCATTTCGAGAAGTCCTACCTTCTCCTGCAGCGTCATTACCTTCTTCTGGCGCTTAGGTTCCTTGGCAGGAGCCTTAGAAGATGGAGAGCGTTTAGGAGCCATTGTAGGGCGTAAAAATTATTCAAAAATACCAAGAACGCACCACACGTGAACAAGTCTGAACTACGGGAACCACAAGACTGTACTGTACAATGCGCTCATTCGTATCAGCCAATGAGCAGCAGCCCGCCATTCAAACTTCAGCCAATAGCGAGCGAGCATTCGGCTCCGAGAATGTAGCAGTGCGTAAACGTTTGCAGTGCGTAAACGTTCGATATGTTCACCGCAAATGACCGCGAATCGCTGAGATTTCCGCGAATGTATAGGAGATATGTTCTATATAAAATCCCGCGAATATGTGAATTCGTGAATACTGAACCGCGAATAGGCGGGGGTCTACTGTATTGGATTTTAAAAAGATTTGTTCATGTATAAAAAATGACCAATCAATGCAATCAGCAAACATTTCAAATCGCTAACACTATTATTATTTTTTTGTAAGAAATGTTGGATGTAAATGTGGCTCCAGTTAACGTTAAAAAGCTTCTTGAGAGCGTTTCTGAATATAGTAACGGACACTGAACTATAGAGAGAAGCAGACAGGTTTAAGTGTATACCTGCTGTTCGAATTAATTCCATTAAAGATATTGAAATGTTAACTGTCCTGGAGTTTCTCCTCTCCCAGTTTTTATCCCCTGCTGGATGACAGGCCCAAAGGGGGATTATGTCGTGATGATGTCTGTCCGTCCGTCCCGGGAAGGGTACTTACCTCTGAAATCAACTCTTCTCACAATTTTTGGAGGAATTTCACGAAACTTGGTAAAAGCCATTGTTATATGTCATTAGTACACATATTGTTATTTTGTTCAATTCGGTCGCATTTTACCAGAGTTACCGCCCTTGATTAACAACCTTGTACTTTCACAATTTCATGAAGGTGTGCTCGCCTTCTGACGTCAACTCCTCTCGCAATTTTTGGGGGAATTTTTCGAAGCTTGGCAAAAGGCCTTGTTATATGACGGTAATACGCATATTGCGATTTAATTTCTTTGTGAAAATCTTACCAGAGTTTTGACCTTTGATGAAATAACTTCTACTTTGACAACTTCATGAGGGTGGACGTTCTTCTGAAATCAACTCCTCTCACAATTTGTGGAGAAATTTCACCAAACTTGGCAAAAGGCTTTGTTATATGATGGTTATATGCATCTTGAAATTTTGTTTAATTTGGGCAAATTTTACCAGAGTTATGCCCTTGATTATGAACAAACTTGTACTTTGGCAATTTCATCAAGGTGTGCTCGCTTTCTGAAATCAACTTCCCTCACAATTTTTATCCCCCGCTGGCCGGAAGGCCCGAAGGGGGATTATGACTACGTTCAGACTGCACCCTGAAACGACCCATATCCGATTTTTTTGCCCATATGCGACCTGTATCCGATTTGTTATTGACAATCTGAACGACACAGATCCGATTTTTTCACATGCGACCCAGGCCGCTTGGATATGTGGTCCTAATTCCGATGCATATCCGTTATTTTCACATGCGACTGCAGTCTGACCGGACAGGTCGCATTCATGCGACCTACACGTCATCAACAAGAGACAAACGTCACTATTCTGCGTTGGCTAATCCCGCCTCTTTGGTGGAAAACAACAACATTTGTACAGTTTTCAGAATTTAAATAGACTTTTATAGAATTGATCAAGCTAATGGTGGATTTGGTAGGGACCTGGATGTTGATCTGTTAGCCTGATTAAATAAAACAGTTTCTATAACTGATTTATAACTTAAACCATCCTGTATTACAAGATTATAAAATTGTTCTGGAAATTTCCAGTAATTTGACACCTTCGGTCTCATTAGCCACCGCCACAAAAACCACATCGCCAGGTCTCGCCTCGTCTCCATAGCAAACTGCACTGGTGTTTCTGCACCTTGAGCCAGCGCTGAGAGAAGTTGCAGAATTCAGCTGGCTATAAACAATCTAAATAAATATTTATAAAAATGTAGAAAAAGTTTATTAATATGACGAAATAAATATGTGCAAATTATTAAGCCTGAATTAAGAGTTTGGTAATACAGCGGCCGTATCCCAAATGACTGCCTACTGAAGCTCGAGTGCACTATATAGAGTTTAAAAATCCATTACTTCCTAGTAACATGTAGTGCACTTATATAGAAATTAGAGAGACATTTAGGAGTCAACCCTCGTTACCAGGCTACACGTTTTCATTTCAGTTCAGAAACAAAAACACACACGAGACCTCACACTTTAACACTAACCAGATAATTAAACAAACAAACAAACAAAAATAAATCATTAAACTTGAAGAGTGCGCTTTTTTTTTTTGTTTACGTATTACGTAGATGTGCTTATTACGTGTCAATTTGCGCATGCGGGACACTTTTGGGTCGTTTTCCGTTCATATTGGAGATCGCATACAAGTCTCATATAATTGGTAATGTGAACGGCCTAACAAAAAAATCGGATTTCACAACAAATCGGATATGGGTCGTTTCAGGTTGCAGTCTGAACGTAGTGTATGTCGTGACGATGTCTGTCCGTCCCAGGAAGGGTGCTCAGCTTCTGAAATCAACTCCTCTCACAATTTTTGGAGGAATTTCACGAAACTTGACAGGATTCTTTGTTATATTTCGGTAATATGCATATTGCAATTTCGTTCAATTCAGTCGCATTTTACTAGAGTTATGGTATAGTTGCCAGCTGGGGATATTATGCTCTCAGAGCACTCTTGTTACATTTTCCAACTTCTTTCATGGCTAAATTTGTCCCTTTATTTTCTCCATCCTTTTGCACTCTCGCTTCATTTATATCCGTCCTTCTTAGCAACTTCTATCACTCTTCCTTGTCACCTCAATTGTGGCTATACATTTTGTTGCCTCTTTTACTTGCTCGTGCCCTCATTATAAACACAAACACTGATGGTGAGATGTTTTGACTAGTTTTCTCAGTTCTGCTGGCACACAGCCAGGATAAATATACAGCTTTCACAGGGATGGGAGGGGTAAGCAGGGAATGAAAGAGAGCCGTAAGAAACGGTATAGGGAATGGGATCGGATGGGGGGAAAGGAGCAACTATAATTAATAGGTCCTTTCTTTCAGCTTGTAAAAAATTTTAGCGATCACCTCCTTACTCGGCTCCGAGGGAGAGCGGAGAGGACTCATCACAGAGAGAGACGCGCGGTGACCTGTCTCGCCGCCTCACCTGGGCTACTCTCTGTCTTCTCCATTCTCTTTCCCTGTGGCTTAGAAATTAGCCTGTCACAGCTACTTGATGGCTGCAGGCTCAGTTTGCCTCCTCAACAGCAGCCTGAAGGCTGCACATACAGTACGAGGACGATTTTCAGTTTCACCAGCATGCACCTGCTTCTTTTGACTCTGTTTTGTAGAGTCGCAACACCTCGTAAGATTCAATTAAGATATAGGAAGCTCTTATTCTTATTTATGAAACCCATAATACAGGCTTATGAACAATTTTAATGCCCTCGACCTAAAGTCACCATTTACTTTAACAACATTCTACGTGGTCGTCGTATTAACCTCTTAAGGCCTTGGGTGCCTGGAGGTGCGTCTCGCCTAGACAGACATACCCAAAATTAATCAAAAATACTTCCACAATCAGGACAATATACATCATCTTGGTCTCTATGGATATGTAAGACCTCAGAAAATATATTTGCAGTGTCAGGAACATTGTGACTGTTACTATACCTGAGTAAATTGTGATAAACCGAAGGGGAAAGTTACTTCTTCTTTTTTTTTTATTCTCACCTGTAGTTTATTTTAGATTAGACAGTGGATAGCACCATGATAACAATGGTCCCATGCACAAACACACCACTTTTTTCATTCAGCAACTCCTTGACTACAACTGGGAAAGAAAACCCCCAAAAACATAGAAATTACGCAAAGTACATAGATGCTACACAAGTTTTATTAAGTATAGAACTTACCAGTGGCGAACTGTTACTATTAGTGCTGGGACTTGAGCTAAAACAAAACCTCGCCAGACACCAAAAAATCAACAGGGCAAAGGATTTTGCAAGGGATTATCGGAAAGCTACCAGGTAGCTCCATTGTGTGTCGTTGTCGATGTTAAAAATGACTAAGTAAATTACACAGGGAAATGAATATTTAAGTCTGAGTGAAAAATACTGTGGCGAGCGTGCGGCGTGGAAGAAGAATCTGGAGACAGAAATCATATGCTGTGTTCACACTTATACCGGTACGAAAGTGGTATAACTGTATTGATACAAAGTATACCGGTACAGTTTAGTGCATCTGTCCACACTAGCGAGAAATGTTTGCGGTTTTCTTTCACGGTAGTTGAAATGCGCGTGTGCGAAATGTTTCCATGGTTACCGAGTAACTTCCTTCCGGGAATATTGCGGATGAAACAACGTGTGTGTGCTTTTTGTTGTCAGTGTACAGTCTGTATTTCTGCTGGTCATTTATTCAGTCGAATCGTATAAAATGTGCGAGGCCGTTGAGAAAGAAACAAAGAAAACAAATCTCCCTTTCTCCCCCCTCACTTTCTCCCTCTTCCCTTCTCTTCCCCTCCCTTTCTCTCCCTTTTCCCCTCTTCCTCCTTTCTTCCTCCCTCTTTCCCCCTCCCTCCTCCCCCTCTCCCTTTCTCCCCCCTTTCTTTGCTCCATGTAGCTCCACGGTCGTTTCATTTTCACATGCGCATTATATTTGTATTGATACAGAACCGCTTCATCTGTCCACACTACAGCGAAGCACTATAGTACCGATACTGTACCGGTACGAAACCCATACAGTTATACTGCTACAGTACTGGTATAGTTGCTAGTGTGGACAGGTGTTGGGGTACGAAAGTAGTTTCGTATCGGTACAAAATCCCTAGTGTGGACAGGGTATGAGTTTCTCGGTCGTTAGTCTGTGCTACTTGCTCTCGATAGCACTGGCTTGACCGGTTTATTAGCATTCACTAACACTACTGAAGAACGCTACACCGGCTGGAAGGTGACTTCACTGCTGACTCACGGTTAAGCTCGTGTTGGCCTTCCAGAAGGCTGAGGGTGATAAATTTTGGTCCCTCCCACTATAAATCAAAATCTGATTGATTAGTTCATCTGTCACGTCCGACATAAACATACAGTACCATGGCCTTCTGTCCCGGCAGTGACATCTTAAACCAGTGAGTGAGCGGCTCTAAACTTTTCTCGGCGTAGAGACAACAAACCAAAAAAAATCTCACTGGGTAACTCGATCTTAATGTTTTCAGGACAGTAACCCTTTCATTTCTGAAGTAAATTTGATAGAAAATGAGGCCCAGTTAGAATTAGAATAATTATAATGAAATTATAAAAGAAATTAAAGAATGAAAGAAATTAAATATAACATTTGAAATGCTGATATGTTTGGGCTTCTCTAAAGGTCTAGAAGGCCCTGATGATTCCCCTCTGGAACTTACCAAAACAGCATTTAAAAAACAAAACTTTTTACCGCAAGTCAATCATAGTAATGTTCTAATAGACATGGTACCGGGTCTGTAGGGTTTAAGAAATAAAAAAAAAAGTGAATACTTTGCAAGATATGAAAAATGGAAAAATAAAACAATTCCAGTAACTCAGTATATTAATCAGAATGTCATAATGATAATCTGTTGTTATTGTTGTTGTTGTTTCTTCCATATAATGTCAAAGCCACATAAATCTTCTATTATCATCTGAAGCATTTCGATATAGGAAGCCTTTCATAACTTCTCCAGCATTGCTTTCTGAAATATTTATTCCACTCTGATTAATGAATGCGTTATAAAGGCACTATGTAGGAACCCTTCAAATAGCGTCACCAAGATTTGCGACTCGATCAGCTTTGAGTCGATCAGATTTGACGTGCTTGTGGATTCTTTGTGTGTTCTGTACAGCAGTGTGGCGCACACGGGCGATTTTCCATCGCTTGCTCGCGCAACATTTTGACGCAAGCGAAAAACCCCTTCGTGTGCGGACATTTGCGACGGCGATTTTTTTATTGCGTGCAACAGATCGCAGGTATCAAACATGCTTGATATTCTGTGCACTGTAGAACATTTCAGCCTTGTTTCGTTACGTCCACTTACTTTTTCTCTTTAACTCAACGAGCTCTGAAAAGTGTTTTAATTTGAACTAATCTGTGCAAGTTTTCAAAGGTTAGACTTGAATTACGTAGTCTTGACTAATTGAGATTTTTTTTCTGAGTTGAAACAAAGATAATCGTCAAATTGAGTTCACTTGCATTTTCAAGGCAGCAGGTAGACTTGCATTTCCAAGTTAAACCAATTTTACCCCTTTTCCACCAAATCAGTTCCAGGGCTGGTTTGGGGCCAGTGCTGGTGCTGGTTCACAACAAGTTCAACTTGCGAGCCAGCTGAGAACCAGTTTGCTTTTCCATAGCTCGCGGTGCTAAGGGAAGCCACGTCATTACGTCGCTGTATACGTCAGTTACGTCACTACGTTTGCATAAACCTTGGCACGAATATCGAAGCAAAAACAACACGGAAGTAGCAGCAGCAGCAACAACAATAATAATAATAATGGACGACTTCGCGTTTGTACAGCTGCGGCTTCTCGTCGCTTAAAAATGGCGATCTTTCGCGGTCTTGTTATTGTTGTTGGTCTTAACAACTCCGCCCCCCCGCTGACGTAAGCGGTTCTTTCCTCTGGCCCAGCAGAGAGTTGGTGCTAGCCTGGAACCGGTTTTTCTGGCCCCAGAGCCAGTTCTTTGTCAGTGGAAACAGAAAACCCGGTTCCAAACTAAGCACTGGCTCTGAACCAGCCCTGGAACTGCTTTGGTGGAAAAGGGGCATTTGAAATGTTTTACAGTGTGATAAAAAAATCGCCAGTCGCTGACTTGTTGCAGAGATATCGCCGCGTGTCTTTGCGATAACGAAGCAATCACCTCCAAAGGCTAAGCCAATCCCTGCCGGCAAATTAGTCATGTGATTTCCATGTGACTTGCATCCTCCTCCCCAAATCGCCTACTGGTCACAGATAACACGCACACGAGAGAGGAAACTTGCGTCCAAAAATCACAATACGCTTGCGACGGAAAATCGCCCATGTGCGCCGGGCTTTACGTCTGCTTTTGGACAAAAGCACAGAGGGACAGCTTAATAAGATAATTAGGATCAATTTGATAATTAGAGCAATTATCTTATCAATCTGGATTCCATAGGTAACATATTTCCGGGAAGCTTTTATATGTACAGCAAGCCAGCCCCCCCCCCCCCCCCCCCCCCCCAGTGCATTTGAAACATATGGCCGTTCCTTTTTGTCTTGATAAAGCTGGTCTAATTCTGGAAAAGCCGCTATATGAATAAAGCTGAATTGAAATTGATGAAACAGAGACGCTGGTAAAAACAGTGATGCATGTCTTTAACAAGAGCTGTAAACATAATGAAGTCTGAAGAACTTCCTGTATCTGCAGACTCCTGCAGGTATCGGGAGCGATTTATCTTTCTCAGAGTATTTCTCTTTGGCTGAATAGTTGCAGCAATGCTTTTTTATGGCTTCCTTCCTTCCTTTGCTCTTTTTGCTTTCTCGTTGCTTTCCCAGAAGAAAGGTTTATGTCGAGAGCATGAGCGATTGCTGGTTGAATCTCACTCCCATTTTCTTCCACGAGCTCCTTGTTGTATTTCTGTCCATATGTAGCTCTGGGAAGGTCTTTTCCTCTCCATCCTGTTCCCTTTAAATCTCCTGCCTGTTTCTTTCTCTCTTCTTCTTCTTTTTTTTCTTTCCTAGACCAATAAGCCCAGTAGTATTAGTGTTGTCAGAATGGAAAAAGATGGGATGCGCCTGCCTCTCTCTCTCTCTCTCTCTCTCTCTCTGCCAGGTGGTGCCTCAGCCCTTGTTAAGAAATGCAGCCCAGGAGTTCGCAGGGTTTTTAAGAGCTGAAAGATGCTGGGAGATTTGCATGGCAGATTTTAAAGCGCCTCCGTTAGCTCCCAGTTGTCATTTTGCTTTCTTATGTGCGTCATCTGGGTCTTCTCCTTTTCAAGTGTGTTGTCATTTCACATGTCTTCCATATTAACATCCATAGGCCCCAAGGCTAATTACCATATTGTAGGAAGTGAACTTGGGAAGCAAATGAGAAGTGAATAAACCCTTTTTAGCTCTGCTGATGTGCTTTGGGTCAGGTAAGCGTGTGTGTGTGTGTGTGTGTTTAACAGGTGACGAACCCCTTCACAACAGAGCGCTCCCCCCGCCTTCTGTTAACCTAATTGATAAATGGAGCATTGGTCCCGAACAGACGGCTGTAAGAACCTGAATTTTAATTCAGAACATATTTTTAGTGTAATAGGTTTAACCGTGGAGGGTACAGGGTTAAGTAGTGACTGATTTTAAATTTATTAATCAAGGTTGAGACGAGAATTACTCAAAGGGAAAAATCTCCAAAAGTCTTTGGAACATGCAAAGAAATGCTGTAGAGCCTTCAGAAAAAAAAACAAAACGAAAGGAAATGTTCCTACGTTTACAAAAAATACGCTAAAGAGCAGTAAACGGTAAAAAATGAAACTAAGTCAATATTTGGTGTGAGACGAACCTTTGCTTTAAAGGAGAACTGAAGTCATTTTTAAACTTGCTTTATTTCTTAATTAACGTGTTATTCAATTACGTTTTCGGTTTTAGTAACCTTATATCGTGACTCGTATTGGCAACTAATCGCAATTAAATATTATACTTATCGGCCTATTCGGTTTGTAGCCGTGTTGAATTTAGTTCGTTTGGTCCACGGCAGGCGTCGCTTATCTGCGCGATCTTCATGAGACTTGTGCGAGACTTCGAAACGTCAAGTGTCAGCCAGGTGTCAGTGCCGCCATTTTGAAAACTGTTTTCCAAACGAAATATTGCACAAAAACGAGTTTAAATGACGATTACTGCCTACTTTTTTCAAACTTTCCTGATTGCTATCAAAACAAACAAAACTTCACCAGCATTTGAAAGAGGGCGCACGCGTCTTTTGACAATGTTGGCAGATGTTGGTCACTTTGATTTCCGCTGTACGTTTTACTTCCGTCCTACGATGTCTCGCACAGGTCTCAACGAATCTCGTTTACGGACGTTGCTTTGACATATGGACTGATATATTCTCATCTCATTATCTGTAGCCGCTTTATCCTGTTCTACAGGGTCGCAGGCAAGCTGGAGCCTATCCCAGCTGACTACGGGTGAAAGGCGGGGTACACCCTGGGCAAGTCACCAGGTCATCACAGGGCTGACACATAGACACAGACAACCATTCACACTCACATTCACACCTACGCTCAATTTAGAGTCACCAGTTAACCTAACCTGCATGTCTTTGGACTGTGGGGGAAACCGGAGCACCCGGAGGAAACCCACGCGGACACGGGGAGAACATGCAAACTCCACACAGAAAGGCCCTCGCCGGCCACGGGGCTCGAACCCAGGACCTTCTTGCTGTGAGGCGACAGCGCTAACCACTACACCACCGTGCCGCCCGACTGATAATTACAGAGCATATTTCAAACTCTCATAACTTGCTATAGCAGTGACAAAATAGCAATCAGAAATGCATTCCGATATTTAACAAAATGAGAGAAATAGAATTTTGATAATAAAAAATTTGTCTTCAGTTCTTTTAAAAAAAATAGTAGTCTGAGGTACAATGAGTGCAGTTTGATAAGGAAATGAGCTGTAGGTTTTACTGAGCATCTTACAGAACCGGCCACAGTTCTTCTGGACACTTTGACTGTCACACTCGCTTCTTCATTTTGCACCAAAACCCAGCAGCCTTCATTATGTTGTTGTTGTTTTTGTGTTTTGTTTTTTTTTGTCTGAAAAGCATCTCTTACTGAGGCTTTTACGCTGCTTTCTTTCTTGACTGAGCTCCAAACATTTTTCTGTAACGTTTAGTTTTGTGCTGGAAGAAAAACTAATGTTTAGAAATTTTAAATGTTTTTATACTGACCTGATAATGTGCAAATCAGAAAATAATTAAAAAAAAAATCTACAACAAAGTTTATACTAAAAAAATAGGGTGGCTAAACTTTTGCACAGTATTGTATATCAATGAACAGTACTTACACCGTAAGCAACTGTAAGCCGTACTGTACATCATTGATTTCCAATGAAGCTTATTGCATCACTTCTGAAGCCTGATACATTCTTTCTGCATGACTGTTAATACATACAGTACCAGTCAAAAGTTTGTGCACCCCTACTCTCATCTCATCATCTCTAGCCGCTTTATCCTGTTCTACAGGGTCGCAGGCAAGCTGGAGCCTATCCCAGCTGACTACGGGCGAAAGGCGGGGTACACCCTGGACAAGTCGCCAGGTCATCACAGGGCTGACACATAGACACAGACAACCATTCACACTCACATTCACACCTACGGTCAATTTAGAGTCACCAGTTAACCTAACCTGCATGTCTTTGGACTGTGGGAGAAACCGGAGCACCCGGAGGAAACCCACGCGGACACGGGGAGAACATGCAAACTCCACACAGAAAGGCCCTCGTCGGCCACGGGGCTCGAACCCAGGACCTTCTTGCTGTGAGGCGACAGCGCTAACCACTACACCACCGTGCCGCCGCACCCCTACTCAGTCATCGATTTTCTGTATTTTGACTGTTTTCTACACTGTAGAACAACACTGAAGACATCAAAACTATGAAATAACATCTGGAACAGATATGGAATTATGTGGTAAACAAAAAAAGTGTTAAATAAACAAAATATATTTCATATTTTAGATTCTTCAAAGTATCCAGCGTTTACCTTGATGATGCTTTATGCCTGTGTCACATAATGAATAAATGACCGAGTATAATATTTTTGTCTCATTTATTTAACTGGGTTCTCTTTATCTACTTTTAGGACTTGTGTGAAAACCTGATGCTGTTTTAGGTCATATTTATGCAGAAATATAGAAAATTCTAAAGGATTCACAAACTTTCAAGCACCACTGTAAAAAAAGGGCTTAGACAGGTCTTATTTAAATACCCCTAAATGTAACACTTAGAAGACATGTCTTGTGTCTACTGATAGACGCCGGTGTCTTTATAATAGACACGTGTGTTTTCTCGCATCCTCCATATACACGCATGTCTTTCTAGAAGACACTGAAATGTTATTTAAATATCCCGGTGTTTCATGTAAATACCCTAGATATGTCTTTTTTTTTTTTACAGTGTACAAAGCGTTGCCGATATGCTGCAGGCACATAGCAGCAACGTCATGCATAAGAATGAAACGCCACGCCAATGAAAGCAACGAAACGGTTATGCCACGCATACACCTCAGTACGCCATAACTTTATGTCCCTTGAACCCCATACAAACCCCAGATACGCCACAGAAACATCACACATATGCCATGTAGGTCACAGGACTTTAATTTTGGACAAAATGCGCCTCGTTTCTTGGCGTTTGACCCACACGCCGCAAGATACGAGACAGTGTGACACAGGCTTTACACACTGTTGGCATTATCTTAACCAGCTTCCTGAGGGAGTCACCTGGAACGCTTTTCAATTAACAGGTGCCTCGTCAAAAGTTAATTAGTGCAATTTCTTGCCTTCTTAATGCGTTTGAGATCAAACAGTAAATAGTAAATAATAAAAAATACAGTAAATAGCCCTATTCCACAACTGTAGTAATCCATATTATGTCAAGAACCGCTCAACTAAGTAAAGAGAAATGACATCCATCATTACTTTAAGACATGAAGTGCCTTAATAGAAGACGTGTCCAAACTTTTAACTGGTACTCTACAACCCCGATTCCAAAAAAGTTGGGACAAAGTACAAATTGTAAATAAAAACGGAATGCAATGATGTGGAAGTTTCAAAATTCCATATTTTATTCAGAATAGAACATAGATGACATATCAAATGTTTAAACTGAGAAAATGTATCATTTAAAGAGAAAAATGAGGTGATTTTAAATTTCATGACAACACATCTCAAAAAAGTTGGGACAAGGCCATGTTTACCACTGTGAGACATCCCCTTTTCTCTTTACAACAGTCTGTAAACGTCTGGGGACTGAGGAGACAAGTTGCTCAAGTTTAGGGATAGGAATGTTAACCCATTCTTGTCTAATGTAGGATTCTAGTTGCTCAACTGTCTTAGGTCTTTTTTGTCGTATCTTCCGTTTTATGATGTGCCAAATGTTTTCTATGGGTGAAAGATCTGGACTGCAGGCTGGCCAGTTCAGTACCCGGACCCTTCTTCTACGCAGCCATGATGCTGTAATTGATGCAGTATGTGGTTTGGCATTGTCATGTTGGAAAATGCAAGGTCTTCCCTGAAAGAGACGTCGTCTGGATGGGAGCATATGTTGCTCTAGAACCTGGATAGACCTTTCAGCATTGATGGTGTCTTTCCAGATGTGTAAGCTGCCCATGCCACACGCACTAATGCAACCCCATACCATCAGAGATGCAGGCTTCTGAACTGAGTGCTGAGAACAACTTGGGTCGTCCTTCTCCTCTTTAGTCCGAATGACACGGCGTCCCTGATTTCCATAAAGAACTTCAAATTTTGATTCGTCTGACCACAGAACAGTTTTCCACTTTGCCACAGTCCATTTTAAATGAGCCTTGGCCCAGAGAAGACGTCTGCGCTTCTGGATCGTGTTTAGATACGGCTTCTTCTTTGAACTATAGAGTTTTAGCTGGCAACGGCGGATGGCACAGTGAATTGTGTTCACAGATAATGCTCTCTGGAAATATTCCTGAGCCCATTTTGTGATTTCCAATACAGAAGCATGCCTGTATGTGACGCAGTGCCGTCTAAGGGCCCGAAGATCACGGGCACCCAGTATGGTTTTCCGGCCTTGACCCTTATGCACAGAGATTCTTCCAGATTCTCTGAATCTTTTGATGATATTATGCACTGTAGATGATGATGATATGTTCAAACTCTTTGCAATTTTACACTGTCGAACTCCTTTCTGATATTGCTCCACTATTTGTCGGCGCAGAATTAGGGGGATTGGTGATCCTCTTCCCATCTTTACTTCTGAGAGCCGCTGCCACTCCAAGATGCTCTTTTTATACCCAGTCATGTTAATGACCTATTGCCAATTGACCTAATGAGTTGCAATTTGGTCCTCCAGCTGTTCCTTTTTTGTACCTTTAACTTTTCCAGTCTCTTATTGCTCCTGTCCCAACTTTTTTGAGATGTGTTGCTGTCATGAAATTTCAAATGAGCCAATATTTGGCATGAAATTTCAAAATGTCTCACTTTCGACATTTGATATGTTGTCTGTGTTCTATTGTGAATACAATATCAGTTTTTGAGATTTGTAAATTATTGCATTCTGTTTTTATTTGCAATTTGGGCTTTGTCCCAATTTTTTTGGAATCGGGGTTGTACATTTTACTTTAACATTTGTTTTCTGTTTCTGGTTGTTGTTGGTTTTTTTAAGCAAGTCTAACAAATTGGCATCTTCTTTCTCCTAAAAGAATTTTCACTGCATTTGGCTTGACGCCGTTATTTCCAAACACTACACTCCAAAACTCTGGAACATGAAGTGTTTCTTCTTTGTCAAGAACCTCAACCCCAACAAAACACTGTCGTAGACCTTAAAGGAAGGAGAGAAACCACCCGATGTAAAACGTCCCCGAGTCGTGATTTGTACATATTTTCTTTTGTCTTCCATGAGCAACTGTGCACTCGGCAGGGTGGGATATATTATGGAACACCCTTCGCACCCTCCTCCCCTTTTTTCAGCCCGACATGAATCCTTCTCCTCCTGTGTCCCATCACCCCCTGCAAGCTTCCAAGCTGTCACGGCAGCCTGGGCTGTGCTCCTCATTGCCAAGGCACGGCAGGACCAGATCCGGCCTTGGAGGCTTGCGATGCCCCTCGCGCACGCTGCAACGGACCCTTCCTCCGCAAATGTTATCTAAATGCTAAGCACTTTGGCACTTGCTGGCAGGATCTCATTGTACACATCGCGCACTCTGAGAGAACACTTTGCTGGTTTGGAGTGTGAAAGCGATTGCTTGGTGTAATGCCTAGTGAACAGGAAAGTGAGCTGATTTCACTGTGTATGAATTAGGAAGCCATGAGGCAGGCTTTAGGTGCTGGCAAAGCTTGAAAGATGGAGAGATTTAACACGACCAGAAACGGAAATCACACGTCGTAAACAGATGGCGTTCATGTCGGTCCACGGTATGGCGTGGACTTTTTCAAGGCTTTTGGAAGAAGGTAGATCATGGTCTAAGTGATCCGACAGTCGATCTTGACCAAACCTGATTATATTATACTCAAGCTATTTCTTAAACTAATCCTAAAGACGGATAAGTTAAAGGTGACATATTATACCCCTTTTCTACAAGTAGACACAGTTCCCTGAGGTCTTAATGAAATGTCTTTGATTTGCTTTGGTCAAAATACCAGAAGGATAAATCACCACAGCTTCCTTCTCTCTCGTTATAAACAGCCCTGTTCAGAATGGCTGATTTGAGCGCCTGTTCCTTTAAAGGAGAACTGAAGTCATTTTTAAACTTGCTTTATTTCTTAGGCCCTGTCCACACGGCAACGGATTCAGGTGACTCCGATACAGTTGCTTATCGTTTAGGCCTGGCGTCCACACGGCACCGGCATTTTGGGTGCCCAAAACGCAATCTTTTTGAGAACGGGTTCCAGAGTGGAAAGATCTGGCAACGTTGCCGTTGTGAAGTCGTCTGGATGAGTAGAACGAATTTGTTTACGATGACGTCACAACCACATGACTGTGAGTGCTTCACGCCGGGTAGAAGTGTAATGAATATCACCAGGAAAAAGCCTTACAGAGCACTAGTGAGAGTGAAACACGAGCTTGGATATTATTATTATTATTATTATGTTCAGTGTTAGTTCACAGTAGTAATGCAAGAAGCAGAATAGTGACAGTAATAGTGAAGCAAAAACATGCAATTGTACAAACACTGCAGCTCTACAGCAAAATATTAATTTATGAAATGGTCTGATTCTTAACACCAGTAGTGCCAATGATCTTCTCATTGCGATGCGATGCGAGTTGTCAACAAATCCTATAACTTGGTTCATGAAACGCGCTTACAAAATATTTTCACTGTGAATATTTATTGTGTAATGGTGCAAAGTGAGAGAGAGAGAGACTCTGCCCTTAGGGCAGAGTCAATCCCGCCAGCAAAAATAGGGAAAAAAAGGAGCGATCTCACCTCTTCAGATGCTGGTTTTAGTCCTACAATACATTCCTCAAAAAGGGCGTAGAGGAGCAAATTAATCCATCAACGTGTAGCATTCAATTTATTCCGGACCATTAAAGACGCCGCCTTCCGCGTAGAATCATACGTCATCCTCGCCGCCATATTGGATAGGTCAAAGCGGAGAATAAAGATTCATGCGCTGCCTTTAACTGTACCAACAGGTTTACCGTCCAAACGAGATCACATGGGATTACCTTTCACAGGTGAGACTGGAAAAATACTTTTCATTGTATTTGGTCATTATAATGTAATTTTACGAACAGATTTTCCTGACTTTGTGGCTAATATGAAGTCTCGCGCATAATAGTTTATGCGCATGCGTCTTTACTTCTTCTATTGTTCTGGTGTCTCCGAAGGGACCGTCTTACAGCGCCCCTAGAGGTGTGGCATGTGTATTGCATCGTTTTCAGCAAGCGTTGCGTTGCCATATGGACCTGATATTTTACTGATCGTTGCCCATTTGGACGCGATATATTTTTAAATAACATCTCGTTGCCGTTGTCGTGTGGATGTAGCCTTAATTAACGTGTTATTCAATTACGTTTTCGGTTTTAGTAACCTTATATCGTGACTCATATTGGCAACTAATCACAATTTAATATTATACTTATCGGCCTATTCAGTTTTTAGCTGTGTTGAATTTAGTTCGTTTGGTCCACGGCAGGCGTCGCTTATCTGCGCGATCTTCACGAGACTTGTGCGAGACTTTGAAACGTCAAGTGTCAGCCAGGTGTCAGTGCCGCCATTTTGAAAACTGTTCTCCAAACGAAATATTGCCCAAAAACGAGTTTAAATGACGATTACTGCCTACTTTTTTCAAACTTTCCTGATCACTATCAAAACAAACAAAACTTCCGGCTTGATTATGTCAGCATTCGAAGGAGGGCGCGCGCGTCTTTTGACAATGTTGGCAGATGTTGGTTACTTTGATTTCCGCTGTACGTTTTACTTCCGTCCTGCGATGTCTCGCACAGGTCTCAACGAATCTCATTTACGGCCATCGCTTTGACATATGGACTGATATATTACAGAGCATATTTCAAACACTCATAACTTGCTATAGCAGCGACAAAATAGCTATCAAAATGCATTCCGATATTTAATAAAATGAGAGAAATAGAATTTTGATCATAAAAAAATTTGCCTTCAGTTCCCCTTTAAATGATAATGAGCCACTGCTCACCAAAACTCCTTCTTCTGCCGGCAAATCAGGTAGCACTTTCCTCATGAATATTCATTTGTAAAGGCAGCTCTCAAGCCCTGAGTGGTGACACTCAAATGAGGGGGCGGTGTTATTCTAATGAGCTTCTCTTGTGACATAGAAAGCGGAGCCGAATCTGAACGGCTTGTTGACGCACATATTTTCTGAAATCGGCAGCATGAAGGAAACTGACTGGGTGTCTTATTTCAGAGTTTGTAGGTTGGTAGGCGCTCCAGATACCCAAATATATGTGCACAAGCACTGAAAACGTGCATCCCCTTTAAAGCACGTATAGATGAAGGTAGAAATTTCTAAATCTCTGAGCTGAATATGATCACCATGAGAGAGAAAAGCTAGTGTCCACTTTCCTCTGATTGGGTTTCTCCGGCCTGTGTGCCTTTTGCATAATTCCAATCCTATACAGCGAAACTAGCTTTTCATAGATCAGCAATATTTATTTCAGGGCATAAAAATCAAAAGCTTGTGTTTTTTCGTGTGCGGAAACAAAAGGACATTGCTGAGCTGTTCTAACATGATCGCCAAGCAGCATTTTCTTTTCAAAGTCAAGTAATGGCGCATGCGTACACACGCGCACACACACACACGTTTGTTTCACTATCCTTGTGAGGACCTTTCATTGACATAATTATTATTGCAGTTAATTAATGCTGTGCCTGCACCTAAACCTAATCCTAACCTTAACCTCAGTCATGAAAAAGACACTTTGGGGCACTTTTATTTCTCATTCATTATCTGTAGCCGCTTTATCCTGTTCTACAGGGTCGCAGGCAAGCTGGAGCCTATCCCAGCTGACTACGGGCGAAAG
The DNA here is from genome assembly GCF_027579695.1 of Neoarius graeffei. Classification (NCBI taxonomy): domain Eukaryota; kingdom Metazoa; phylum Chordata; class Actinopteri; order Siluriformes; family Ariidae; genus Neoarius; species Neoarius graeffei. The sequence goes on along the minus strand of NC_083570.1, from coordinate 53,989,812 downwards.
GCGGGGTACACCCTGGACAAGTCGCCAGGTCATCACAGGGCTGACACATAGACACAGACAACCATTCACACTCACATTCACACCTACGCTCAATTTAGAGTCACCAGTTAACCTAACCTGCATGTCTTTGGACTGTGGGGGAAACCGGAGCACCCGGAGGAAACCCACACAGACACGGGGAGAACATGCAAACTCCGCACAGAAAGGCCCTCGCCGGCCACGGGGCTCGAACCCGGACCTTCTTGCTGTGAGCAGGGTTGTCCCGATCCGATATTAGGATCGGATCGGCCGCCGATATCAGCAAAAAATGCGCATCGGGATCGGATCGGCAGGCGCGGAAAAATTCCGATCCAGACTCCCGATCCATTTTTAAAAAAAAGTCCGCTCCGGGTTTCCCAGCGCACCGATTTAGATAATCCATTCCAGTTTTTTGCTCTGGTTTCCCCAAGATCCGGTCCGCATTTTCCAGCACACCTTCAGCACCAGCATTAGCGCCTTACAATTTACCTCAGTGGCATCTTCTACATTATCACGGCGATGTAAATTTAGCAGTAGTTTCACGGTAAAGATGTCAGCTGTGTGGGATCATTTTACCCTAAAGGACGACAAAGACGAAGAGGTGGAGTGCAACATATGCCACAATAAAGTCAGGCGTGGTGGTAAAGCTGTAAGAAGTTTTAATACAACCAACTTAATAAAGCATTTAGCAAAATACCACCATTTGAACACGAAGAGTATCTTAAAAAAACTGCAGACAAAAAGAAAGGTCCTACACAACTAACACTAGCAGATTGGGGAGTAGAAGGCATTTTTGTTTTTAAATAGTTTACAGTGTTATTTGCACTGATTTTTAAAGCCTTGGTTTACACTTGTTCAAGAGAAGAGTACTGATGCTGAGTTAATAGACTATATTATAGATACAGATAAGGTTGTTTATGTGCTTTGCTTTTTTGATACAGTTTACAGTCTTATTTGCACTTTTTACTGACCACTGATGCCATTTCTGTTTTTTTATTTATAATGCTGTCTATTTTGTGTTTATCCCTGAATAAACAGGTCAGTTTCTTGTTATCAACCATTGTGTATTATTCAAACTCACCTAATTCAGCTGGCTAGCTGTTCTCAAGAGTACTAAAACCCTTTTCAACACGAGTCTGACAACTAGGTAAGGAAGGTAAATAACTTTGAACTTTAATACATGCTCGGATAGGCCGGTATCGTATCGGCCAGTATCGGTATCGGATCGGAAGTGAAAAAAAATATCGGTATCGGATCGGAAGTGCAAAAACCTGGATCGGGACATCTCTAGCTGTGAGGCGACAGCGCTAACCACTACACCACCGTGCCGCCCACACTTTTATTTCTTTTTAAATTTTTGTTTAAACAGCAATTTCCTTCTGGGGACTGTCCAAATGTCCCCACAAGGTCAAAATTGTCAGATTTTACTATCCTTGTGGGGATATTTGGTCCCCAGTAGTATACACACACACACACACACACACACACACTCAGATTACTTGCTGAAATTGGCCTTTTGTTGATGCACAGTACATCTCACATCCCATCTCATGCTTTTTTTGTTTAATTTGAACCCTGGCTGCTGTGCGATATGTGAAACATATCTGTAGCAAGAGGGGCTTTAACTTTTCTATAAATCAGGCGTGGGTCTGATTTTCATTGAGTTCAGCTTTCAGACTGAGTAATGGTCTGTTTTTTGCTGCACTGAAGCTTTTGAGACGACTCTATAATTCTCCTGCAGACTATATTGGACAGCGGCGTACTGTAGTCCTTTTCTCGTCAAATCCCCGAATGACTGAAATGCAAGTTAGTGAGCATTATTTACCATTTTGTGTTTCTGGCTGTTAAGGTGGCATGATTGCTCACACTGTGTTGAATGAACTGTTTCCTATTGGGATCAGTCTAGAAGGAGTGAAGTTATGACTATTATTTCCTGAATCGATGCCGCAGGAAGTCACCGAGCGAACAGGAAGAAGTGGCGGATGCGTGCCGTCATGGCGAGAGCGGGTCTCTGCGTGGTACAATTGCCCTTAAGGGGACAAAGAAATACCCAGAATGACTTTGTCTCCACTCCATTACAAACGATCAGTTTCCCGAGCAGCGAGACAGATTGCCAGCTATTTGAATTTCTGTTTTCTTCCTCGGATCCTCGTGCACAGCTGTCGCTAGTTTTGGCGCTCTGGGCTACACGAGCCTCTTTTTATTTGGTTGTGTGGAGGTACATAAATAATGAAATGGAGCTGGTAATTGGCCTTTCACGGTAATTAGGCTTTGGCTGTCAGCTAAGCCAGTGCCTTTCTCTCGTCAGAGGAGTCTAAACCAAGGACGGTAATTACTATTATCTGTGGAGGTTGTTGACACAACAATAATCCCGTCCTTAGCGAGCCTATCATGGTGCTACACGGCTGCCCCCTTTTAGCATCTTTTACAAAAAAAAAACCAACAGGATTTATCTTGGCGGTAACACTAATTTTCTTCTTTCAGCCAGAAAGCTCATCCGTGTGTTTCTGAATTTTATGCTCACTGACTCTGAAAAGCTTGCCATATTTTCATTACACAACCAGGTTGACTTTGCATGCTGGTGACTCGATGCTTGGTCCTAAACTGCATTATCAGGCATCTCGGCAGGATTTCTAGTGCGTCTGTAATCCTGTTATTTCATTCAGCGGTAGCTCTGGGGTTATTCTGGAATGGTGCGTGTGCGTGTGTGTGGCTGTCAGGCTGTCTCTGGGAAAGATTGGATTCCTTTGACCCAATGCCATTCCATGTTTTCTCCAATGGGCGTCTCGTTTCCTCCTTCTTTTGCTTCGGTCATGAGTGAAACGTAAAAAACGGACGATTGGCTATTGTCTCGAATTGAAGGCAGGAACGAAATCCGTTTGTAGGCCCGCAGCGTTTACTCTGCTGATTAGACAAGATGAGTCTTTTAGCAAGTTAGGACACCGCCGCTCGCGCACTCGGCTTTATTTAAGACATAGCCGTCCGCAGTGCCTCAGTGTTCGGAGGAATTATAATCTCTTATTGCTCATGGAAGCCTGGTGGAGGCAGATTGCTGCTTCTGGATGTCTAGATAAAGACACTGTATCTCGACATGGATATGAAAATTGATCTAGGCGTGCTTTTTTTTCCCTTCTTTAAGTTTTATAATGCCATAGCCTGGCTAGGCATCCAGAGCGTCTGTCCCTCCTCCAGGGCGGAAATGTTTTTTTAATAACTTTCTCTATCTGTATACTGATCTGCCGCGAGACCTTTATCTGCGGTGCAGTGGAAATGGAGTGTTGGAGTGCCGGCCTGTAATGAATACTACATGTTTCTGGGAGATAAATACAGGGATGATGATGATGCATTTCTCTCCATGGTAATGGGAGCTGGGATTGCAGGGAGGTAGCGTGTGCCCTCAATGTTCAAAGAAGCATGTGTTTGTGTGAGCTGAATGACGAGTGCGTAAATTGCGTTGGATCTGAATTAAACATGCTGCACCTTGTGGCGCGACGGCCATATTGCAGGCGGATAAAATGACTTTTTAAGTAGGGTATTTATGAGCAGATATTGCATTCATTTGATTATAATAAAGCACCCATTGTTTTGGCAATGAACAGCAGAAGGAGCGGGTGACGGTTCAAGGCAATAACTGCCTTGGCGTCTGCCTCAAGGGCCCGAGAAGGCGGACTTTCTGAGATTAGCTTTCTTTGATAGTCGTGGCGATATGTTAAGGAGAAGTAATAAAGAAATATATCTGTTTTTATAGAGCCTTCATGACAGGGTTATGTCAGGGAGGTAGCATAAAGAACTGGGACGGGGTGTAAAGCGATATTATGGGCCATTAGACAGGGTGGCGTGAGGAGCAGTCTGTGGTTACCACCGTTTGTAGGTAATGGAGCCCATCACTCTAGTGCTGATCTCCATCCACGCACGCAGCTCCACGCTTCAACCACGAGCACATCCTTCACAGCAATCACTCATCCTGCAGCCTGTCCAATTCCCTCTCTCTGTCTCGTTCGCTCAGCCCTTATCTGAAACTGATACTGTTATTAAATGGTGTTGCAGCTTATCGAGCTTTTTTGGAAGTTCCCTTTTTTTATTTTGCTGTTGCTGCTCCGACGGTGAACCTGCACGTCCTCAGACATGTCTTTTTGCAGCCTCCATCTCCTGATTTACATCGAGGATCGGCCCCGAGCTCGAGCGAGCCCTTCTCGTCCGAGCCAAGATAAAGAATTTTGTGTTTCATACAGAGTTCACTTTCATACCCCGTCTCTCCTTTAAGGAAACATGACCCGGGTGCACACACAAGGAATTCCTGGCATCTTGAGTAAAGTCAGATGTGTATCTAGATGCCTGTGTTTGATGCTTTTTCCTATGTGATTCTTTTCATTCACGATCGCATCCTGTGCTGAGGCTTTGGGAGCTTTCCAGCAGGGAAGATAGCATAGTAATAATAATAATAATAATAATAATAAGCACAATAGTGACTGGTCACTTTGTAGCCTGTGTACGGGTGGGTTTGTTTTTTGTTTGTTTGTTTGTTTGTTTGTTTGTTTGTTTGTTTGTTTGTTTTTGACAGGCAATATCAGCTAAAAAAAAAAAAGCATCCTGACAGATGTGCAGCAGCGTCAGACTCCTGATGTGGTTATATTTACACTCCTAACTGCTTATGCTAACACATCTGGCAGCCACGAACCTCTCTGTAATCATTCTGTTTAACTTGCAGTTTCTTAAGGTTTGCGGCTTTTGCAGTAAGCTCCTTAGGAAGGAAGGGGTGGAAAAGCAAGTGGTAAGTCTCCTGTGTGTTTTATTATTGGATGCACTTCCATTAAGCATTTTAGGGCTTTTAGAAATAGCTACCGTTCGCCATGGACGTAATTAGCTCATATATAATATCAACATTCACTGGATATGAGCAATCGCACACTCTGATTCACTACTCAACTACTAGGATATCAGCTCATATACCGAGAGTAGAGAAAAACAAAATGGCGGGGCGCACCAAGTCAGATATATCACTTTGTTATTAAGTATTTAGAAGAAACAGAAATAGCTAAAAGAATTTATATTTTATATATATATATATATATATATATATATATATATATATATATATATATATCTTCCCACCCACCCCAAAAAATCTCCTGTTCTACACTCCAGCCCAGCTGGTGGCAGTAATGCACCTTTAAAGGAGAACTGAAGGCAGATTTTTTTATCATCAAAATTCTCATCTCATCTCATTATCTGTAGCCACTTTATCCTTCTACAGGGTCGCAGGCAAGCTGGAGCCTATCCCAGCTGACTACGGGCGAAAGGCGGGGTACACCCTGGACAAGTCGCCAGGTCATCACAGGGCTGACACATAGACACAGACAACCATTCACACTCACATTCACACCTACGCTCAATTTAGAGTCACCAGTTAACCTAACCTGCATGTCTTTGGACTGTGGGGGAAACCGGAGCACCCGGAGGAAACCCACGCGGACACGGGGAGAACATGCAAACTCCACACAGAAAGGCCCTCGCCGGCCACGGGGCTCGAACCCGGACCTTCTTGCTGTGAGGCGACAGCGCTAACCACTACACCACCGTGCCGCCCCTCATCAAAATTCTATTTATCTTATTTTATTAAATATCGGAATGCATTTTTGATAGCTACGTATTTTGTCGCTGCTATAGCAAGTTATGAGTGTTTGAAATATGCTCTGTAATATATCAGTCCATATGTCAAAGTGATGGCTGTAAACGAGATTCGTTGAGACCTGTGCGAGACATCGTAGGACGGAAGTAAAACGTACAGCGGAAATCAAAGTGACCAACATCTGCCAACGTTCCCTGTGTCCGAAATCGCTCACTCGTTCCCTACTCCCTATATAGGGAATTACTATATAGAGGAAAAAACGCTTTCGGACACTACTCCGTCGCGCTGGTATTTACGTCACTACTGTTGCCCAATTAAAACATGCCCAAACACTGGTGGGTTTTCAAAATAATAAACACATGCATGTGTTTTTGTGATAAATCCATATTATACTGAGCGCATTTCCCACATTAATCAATACAAAGTAGCTGCATCTTTCAGTTCTTTTAAATCAAGGCTGAATACTTTCTTCTCTGTCGCTGCCTTTTATTAAATCAAATTTGAGACTTTTAATTTCATTTCTTTCAGCGCGGACAGCACTACAAAATGGCGCCCACACTATATAGTGCCCTATACAGTGAGTAGGGAGCGATTTCGGACACAGGGGTTGTCAAAAGATGTGCGCGCCCTCTTTCGAATGCTGATGTAATCAAGCCGGAAGTTTTGTTTGTTTTGATAGCGATCAGGAAAGTTTGAAAAAAGTAGGCAGTAATCGTCATTTAAACTCGTTTTTGTGCAATATTTCATTTGGAGAACAGTTTTCAAAATGGCGGCACTGACACCTGGCTGACGCTTCACGTTTTGAAGTCTCGCACAAGTCTCGTGAAGATCGCGCGGATAAGCGACGCCTGCCGTGGACCAAATGAACTAAATTCAACACAGCTACAAACCGAATAGGCCGATAAGTATAATATTTAATTGCAATTAGTTGCCAATACGAGTCACGATATAAGGTTACTAAAACCGAAAACGTAATTGAATAACACGTTAATTAAGAAATAAAGCAAGTTTAAAAATGACTTCAGTTCTCCTGTTAGTTGGTTTACCAACCGCCAAAAAACCCTAAAGAAGAAAAACAAAATGGCGGAGCGTGTTGCTGAACCAACCAAGGACGAAATAAAAACTCTACTCAAAACCAAAACCCCAAAAATGCAAAAAAAAAGCGCAACAAATATGGAATAAAAGTATTTCATGGTAAGAACATACCTTGTTTTTATTTTTCAATAATTATTATTATGGCATTTTTCCCAAATTGCTCCTGTCATTTCGCCAGTTTGTTTACATTCTAAGCGGAAATGATTTTGTCGGATGTTTTTGTATAAAGTTTTTATTTATTTAATTTGCAAAAGAATAAAACTGCTCTGTTTCTCAAAATCCAGTGAATGTTGATAGAATAAAACAGTTATTCCACTCAATCTCGTCGTACACTGCTTATAGCTGAATCAGTGCTACGCACCTCATCGGCTATCCGCTCACATACAACTCGATTTTGTGGAATAACTATTTTATATATGTGTGTGTGTGTGTGTGTGTGTGTGTGTGTGTGTGTGCAAGCAAACATGTATTTAGCTGAACCTGGGCTTTACTCAATCAACACATACTAGACTGTAGTTGTCCTGTCTTCTTTACTCACAGGCTGTTGGTGCACAGAATACCACCGATTAACACCGAGCCAGCGTGAGCTGCCATGAGTCCCTCATCCTTGCCCCCTTTTCTCATCCTATTCTCACGATCACAGCCGTGTAATTGCGTTTTTCCTCCCTCCAGTCAGAACCTCGAATGCGTATGTGCTGAGATGTGAAATTAACCCCCCACACCCATCCACACACACCCCCCCCCCCACACACACACACCCGAACACCCCCTCCTCCTCCTACTGCTTGGGTGGTGACTGGACTTTCATGTCTGCATGCGGCGAGCAGAGATTAAATTAATTGGGTCACAGTTTAATAGTGATATCTGCTCATGGGACCCGGCGCACGGCGGGCGAGATGCACAGTGCAGAGCAGCGCCGCTCGCTGTGGCAAGCACCATGACGCAAAACCCACAAAGAAAATGAGAAAATCATAAGCTGTCACAGAGCAGCATCTTGAGGATGCACACTACACGACTCGCCGTAACGGTTAGTCCGTTTGGAGCGGAATCCGGTCTCGGCTGAAGTGACACTGAGTCAAAGCACTCGCTAACAAAGTGCCGCTTTAGTCAGGCACACACTCCATCATAGCGCCTGGCTATTACCCAGATAAGTTAGAGAAGTTTGTCTGCGTTTTATTAGTTTCTAAACTTAGGATGCTGTCTGAAGGAGAGGTTTGCTTGTTTATTCATTCATTCATTCATTCCCCACCCGTCCTGTTGTTTGCTCTCGCTCAATCTTCTCATCTCTCCGTCTCTGTCTCCGGGATACTCATGCTTCTTGAGGAATTAATGACGCAGCACTTGGGTTTGTCTCATCGCTTGGTCAGATCTCCAAACTCGAACCCTCTCATACACACACACACACACACACACACACACACACACACACACACATCTGTCTCTGCCCTCGATCTGTGTCCTCTACTTTCATCTATCTTCATAGCTCTGCCAGACACTTTCACCTCCAGACAAGGCCATCCTCATCCTCACCTCCCCCTGACAGTCACTGCTGACTGAGCAGCAGCTCCCACAAAAGCAAGCGTGCGCACACACACACACACACACAGATATGTTCTTGGTCCAATCCAACTTCATTTGACGCATGTGCCAGAGTGTTAATTAGACTTGGAGCCAAGAGACGCAGTCATGTTGTCAGCTCTGTCTCACACACACAGAGTCTCACATACACAGAGACGCACACACACGCACATCTTCTCAGTTGGTCTAGGGAGAGCGTTCCTTACGTAGTGCTGTTTGCTGGGGCTGTGGAGGGTGTCTCTGCCAGCTGTCAGTGTCGTAGACCGTGTCCAGCCACTGATATCTCTCCCTTTGCTCTTATCCCCTCGTTTACTCTTTCACTCCTGTTTATTTATCCATTCCTGGGGTTGGCAACAGCTGCTGGTGTCATTTTTTTTGCGTCGTTTTTTGCAACACCTTCACTGTCACTTTGGCATTATCACTTTTGTGTGTGTGTGTGTGTGTGTGTGTGTGTGTGTGTGTCCTCTGAGGCGAAGCTCCATGTCCTTCAAAGCTCTACTCCAGGGAGCAAATGGCAAGGCCGGGCAGAGTCTGCACCCGCCGTGCCCCGAGTTTTAAACAAAGCTTGAACACACACACACACACACACACACACACACACACACACACACTTGTTTTCACTCACCTCATTCAGCCTTGTTCACTTGCCTTTTCACCATCCAGACATACGACAAAGAGCCTCGATTGGAAAAACAAGGTCAATCAAATTACATTGAAAAGACAAAGTCATAAATCGTGCAGCAAAACGCTGACGCAGATCTTTTCTCAACGAGCCGCTCGTCTCTGTCTGCCGCGAGATCTGTAATGGATTACGGCGCCCTGTGGGTTTGTTGATTTTGTTGACTATTATAATACCATAAACGTCTGTAATGCCGTCCGCGTAATTTCCCCATTAAAACAAATTGTGTTTGTTTAGCGCTTCTTCGTACGTACAGTGGTGCTTGAAAGTTTGTGAACCCTTTAGAGTTTTCTATATTTCTGCATAAATATGACCTAAAACATCATCAGATTTTCACACAAGTCCTAAAAGTAGATAAAGAGAACCCAGTTAAACAAATGAGACAAAAAATATTGTACTTGGTCATTTATTTATTGAAGAAAATGATCCAATATTGCATATCTGTGAGTGGCAAAAGTATGTGAACCTTTGCTTTCAGTATCTGGTGTGACCCCCTTGTGCAGCAACAACTGCAACTAAACGTTTCCAGTAACTGTTGATCAGTCCTGCACACCGGCTTGGAGGAATTTTAGCCCATTCCTCCGTACAGAACAGCTTCAACTCTGGGATGTTGGTGGGTTTCCTCACATGAACTGCTCGCTTCAGGTCCTTCCACAACATTTCGATTGGATTAAGGTCAGGACTTTGACTTGGCCATTCCAAAACATTAACTTTATTCTTCTTTAACCATTCTTTGGTAGAACGACTTGTGTGCTTAGGGTCGTTGTCTTGCTGCATTACCCACCTTCTCTTGAGATTCAGTTCATGGACAGGTGTCCTGACATTTTCCTTGAGAATTTGCAGTTATAATTCAGAATTCATTGTTCCATCAATGATGGCAAGCCGTCCTGGCCCAGATGCAGCAAATCAAGTCCAAACCGTGATACTACCACCACCATGTTTCACAGATGGGATAAGGTTCTTATGCTGGAATGCAGTGTTTTCCTTTCTCCAAACATAACGCTTCTCATTTAAACCAAAATGTTCTATTTTTGTCTCATCCATCCACAAAACATTTTTCCAATAGCCTTCTGGATTGTCCACGTGATCTTTAGCAAACTGCAGATGAGCAGCAATATTCTTTTTGGAGAGCAGTGGCTTTCTCCTTGCAACTCTGCCATGCACACCATTGTTGTTCAATGTTCTCCTGATGGTGGACTCATGAACATTAACATTAGCCAATGTGAGAGAGGCCTTCAGTTGCTTAGAAGTTACCCTGGGGTCCTTTGTGAACTCGGCGACTATTAGATGCCTTGCTCTTGGAGTGATCTTTCTTGGTCGACCACTCCTGGGGAGGGTAACAATGGTCTTGAATTTCCTCCATTTGTACACAATCTGTCTGACTGTGGATTGGTGGAGTCCAAACTCTTTAGAGATGGTTTTGCAACCTTTTCCAGCCTGATGAGCATCAACAATGCTTTTTCTGAGGTCCTCAGAAATCTCCTTTGTTCGTGCCATGATACACTTCCACAAACATGTGTTGTGAAGATCAGACTTTGATAGATCCCTGTTCTTTAAATAAAACAGGGTGCCCACTCACACCTGATTGTCATCCCATTGATTGAAAACACCTGACTCTAATTTCACCTTCAAATTAACTGCTAATCCTAGAGGTTCACATACTTTTGCCACTCACAGATATGTAATATTGGATCATTTTCCTCAATAAATAAATGACTAAGTATAATATTTTTGTCTCATTTGTTTAACTGGGTTCTGTTTATCTACTTTTAGGATTTGTGTGAAAATCTGATGATGTTTTAGGTCATATTTATGCAGAAATATAGAAAATTCTAAAGGGTTCACAAACTTTCAAGCACCACTGTAAACAGGGTTGAACTTGTTCCCTGTTCCTAGATCGAAACCCGATAATCAGTATATAAAAGCAGCCAGGATTGTCCTGGACAGCCACATGGACTCGCTTTTTTTGCACACTTGTACTTGCAGCATGTCAACTGATTAGCATTAGATGACACACACAGAGAAAACCTTCAGTCTGCCGCTGATCCTTTGACTAGCGCTGGCTTAATGCTTAGGATTTTCCCGAAACGGATTCTGAGGAATTTCTAATGCAGCACATTCGACACAGAAGTGTGTGTATGGGTTGTTTTTTTTTGTGTGTTTTTTTTTTTCTTGGTTATAATTCCATCATAATATATCATAGTGACACTTCGGTTGGGGAAGCCAACCTCTTTCGCTGGCTCTCATCTGCGTTTATGTATGCACATCTGTTTGTTGTGGCCAAGGAGGTGCAGTTTTCTGCTCAGGTGGACAGAATTAATCTCCATCCTGATAACTTTGGCTCCGTTTCCCTCCCCACAGGATTTTTTGAGCCGTTCAGTTATGTAGCATGGGGCCCACTTGCTCTACAGCTGGAAATGGCTTCGGAAGATCAGGAGCCACCTTTCTGAGATGAGTGTGTTCTTTGAGTCTTTCAGACTGACACAGAGGCTTAATTCTGGGTCAGAGAGAGAAACCAGTTCTCCGAGCTCATCAGGACAGATTAACTAGAGCGTCTGTTCTAGACCGCGTGTGTGTGTGTCATCTGTAGCTAAAAGCACAGGAGATGGGACAAGTAGAGACATGTGCTTCTTCCGCACTGGAGGAAAAGAACATGTCTGGAGTGCTCATGACAGGAGAGCAGACACTTGACTAGAGAGCTGTTAGACTGAATATTCGCTGGACACGGAATCTCAGTCGTGCTGATATTCAGTATGATTGCAAGTGCAACTTTGCTTTTTATCCACAACCTTTCTGGGATCTTTCTTCCACTCCACTGTGTTGACGTTTGTAGCTAACGCTACGTTGGTTTCATTTCAGTCGGGCATCACCCAAACTGATGATCACATCATCAGCTTTTCTTTGGCTAATCAGACAAAAGGTACACCACCACTCTTGCTCGAGCAGTTGGGGGTTAGATGCCTTACTCATCCCTGCTGGTCCAGGGAATCAAACCAGCAACCTTTTAGTCCCAAAGCTGCTTCTCTAACCATTAGGCCATGGCTAGGTTGGTACGCTGACTAAAAGATGGTTACACGGGTCCGATTTTCTGACGTGCTCTTGGGATAATACCATCAAAGTGCCCCATCCGTCTACCCTCACGGAACAAATAGACGACGTAAAGTTGTGGTCCGACGTTAGCTATGCTGACATTGTCAATTATTTTATTCTTACCGAGAGCGTCGATGGCGAGGAGCTAAGGAACTACAGAGGCATACAATTATCTACACAGTAATAAAACTGGCAAAATTATGTGTCAAAGAGAGGGCAAGTTTGTTTGCTTAAAGGCTGAGATTGAGCCGAGCCAGAGCAAAAAAAATAAAGGGAAATCCTGCAGTCGTGCAGCAGCTATCATCTGGAAGGTAGGCTGTGTCAGAGTAGAGTGACTGGATTATTGTATTGGTTTACTAATAATATAGTGTTTAAATATTGTAAGTCGCTTTGGACAAAAACATCTGCCAAATACCATATAGGCTCAGTATGTATATGTATAGACTCAAGAAACAAATGACATCAGAGAAGCATCCATCCATCATCTGTAGCCGCTTATCTTGTACAGGGTCTCAGGCAAGCTGGTTCCTATCCCAGCTGACTATAGACCCTTTTCAGTCACGTGACCTTCGTAAACGCGACCGCCGTAGTGGACTTCGGCTCGAATCAGTTTGAATGCGAGGAAGGCGACAAACGAAAAACATAAGAAAAAGGAGCGAGATGCAGAAAACACCTTCACTATCCAGCGACGTAGGGCATTTACAGGGCGAGCAGAGGGAGAGATATTTGCAAAAATTGAGGTTAGCAGGCTTAGAGAACGACGTTTACCTGCTTCCACCAGGATTGTTCACTGACGTACGGAAGTACACGAAGCCCTCGTCTTTACCTGACTTCGGCCCACATGATCTGTATACCTATGTCATTAAAAACCCATCTCCATACACGCCAACGTCCGAGGTTCCGGAGCGCGCTCCGGCTTGCTCCAGGAGTGCTCCGGCCGAGGTTCCGGAGCGCGCTCCGGCTTGCTCCAGGAGTGCTCCGGCCGAGGTTCCGGAGCGCGCTCCGGCTTGCTCCGGAGCAAGCTGCTTAATTTGAGGGCAACCTCGGCCGGAGTGTGCTCCGGAACCTCAGCCGGAGCACTCCGGGAGCAAGCCGGCGCGCGCTGCTTAATTTGAGGGAGAGCAAGCCGGAGTGCGCTCCGGAACCTCGGCCGGAGCACTCCTGGAGCAAGCCGGAGCGCGCTCCGGAACCTCGGACGTTGGCGTGTAATTACAGTAAACTAGTAAATACAGTAAAGGAAAAACTTGAGACTGAAAGGTTTTAACAGTCATCCAAATGACTGAACGTAAACATTGCTACAGTAACATACCAGCTACTTGTTGACATTAGCTAGTCAACAATAGCTACTACAGAAGAACAAAGAGGTTACAATGGGTTATTTTAGCCTATTTGGTTACACACTCGCCGCCACAGAATGTTAACAGGAATGTAATGCCTTTTCTGGCTAATTTTATTCGTCTTACCTCTAACAAAGTGGTCACTACACAAGCGTTGGTATGCCGAGGGCTGACAATCTGTTAATGGCTGCTATCCATCTTCTCCGTCGGGATCCGATAAAATGATAACCCTTGTCTTGTTTGTTGATGGTTACTACATCCAGGTTGCACAACAATATAGTGGCATGATGGAAGTCTTGCTGAAAGTAAAAACTTTCTTTGCTGCCGTTCCTCAATGTTGGCTGTGGTAAACTACTGGTAGTACATGTCCAAAATGGCGGCCGCGTTTGTCGTGACGTCACGTGAAAAGGGTCCATAGACAAGATGCGGAGTACACCCTGGATAAGTCACCAGGTCATCACAGGGCTGACACACAGAGGCTACATCCACACGACAACGGCAACAAGATTTTTTTTTAGCGGGTAAAAAAAATATCGCATCCACATGGGCAACGGATCAGTAAAATATCAGGTACATATGGCAATGCAACGCTTGCTGAAAACGATGCAATACACATGCCACACCTCTACATGCGCTGTAAGACGGTCCCATCGGAGACACCAGAACAATAGAAGAAGTAGGACGCATGCGCATAAACCCCTTCTTCTACCCGGCGTGAAGCACTCACAGGAACAAGCACACAACAACAAGAAGAAGAAGATGGCTGCGACTACGCGAGGAAATCGTGCCTTCTGTGTGTACAAATTAGTTTTATTAGTGTGCATAGTTTTATATAACTTAATTTTCTTATTGTGTGTGAACATTTTGAAAAGCATTTTTATATAATTTATATAACTTTTTATATTGTGTGTAAACATTTTGTAAAGCAGTCTTATCCAATAAAAAAAAGAAATTCAAGAAATGGTTCAGTTACTTGTTTATTTAAAAGAAAAGCTGTTGTTACGAATGATGCGCGCGAGAGTGCTGTTTGTTCTAGTCATGTGGTTGTGACGTCATCGTAAACAAATCCGTTCTACTCATCCAGACGACTTCGCAACGGCGCCATTGCCAGATTTTTCCACTCTGGAACCCGTTCTCAAAAAATATCGTTTTGGGGCACCCAAAATGCCGGTGCCGTGTGGACGCCAGGCCGAAACGATAAACAATTTTATCAGATTCACCTGAATCTGTTGCCGTGTGGACAGGGCCAGAGACAAACAACCATTCACACTCACATTCACACCTACAGTCAATTTAGAGTCACCAGTTAACCTAACCTGCATGTCTTTGGACTGTGGGGGAAACCGGAGCACCCGGAGGAAACCCATGCTGTCAAACTTTGGAAACAATAAACATACCATACTTAAATAATCCCTTTTCGATATATTTGTCCAAGCATCTTCAACTTCTGGTCATTCCAGATATTGGATGGTATTTGTAGGCTAGTTGTTTACACGAGTACTTCAGCACTCTTGGATTCTCTTGGCTATATGCACTTATTGTTAGTCATTTTGAATAAAAACGTCAGCTAAATGACCGTAATTTAGTGTAATGTTTGAATAATTTGATTCAGATCCAAAATGCAGTGGTTAGTGAAAGTCAGGAATCGCATGTACACATGAGCAGCGTATGGTGCTGGACAACACATCTTGCGAGTCCGTTTGTGTTCAAAACACATTCCGTTCATAAAATCTTTAAGTTTTCGCGAGTTGTTTGTGCACCCGACAGTAGCACACGCTAAATCAGTAAAAGACATAATTTAAAAAGACGTTATCCTCTGACTAAAACACGGTTGTCGTAGCTAGCTCCGCTCGGCTACGTTTGGCTCCCTCAGCCTCAGCTGCTTGGATAAACCGGATCTCAAAGACCGGCGTCCGGGAGAGGCGGGTGTTCTGACGACCTCCACTGTCTCGTGCAGGAAAAGGAATCAGCTTCTGACCAATCAGAATTCAGGATTTATCATCGCTGTGGTACAATTAACAGTTATTCCATGAAATTGAGTTGTACATGAGTGCCGAGTCAGCTATAAGCCATACACGACAAGATCGAGTGGAATAACTGTTTTATCATATCCACATTCACTGGATTTTGGGAAATGGAGCATTTTTATTTTTATTTTTTTGCAAATTCAATAAATAAAAATTTATACAAAACATCCAACAAAATCGTTTACATTCTAAGCGGAAATAAACGGATGAAATGACAGTAGCAATTTGTGAAAAATGTGACAATAAGTCTTGAAAAATAAAAAAGATACATTCTTACCATCAGATACTTTTATTCCATATTTTGTTGCTTCTTTTTTTTGTATTTTTTGGGGGTTTTGTTTGAGTAGACTTTTTATTTCGTCCTCAGTTGGTTCAGCAACACGCTCCGCCATTTTGTTTTTTTCTACTCACAGTATATGAGCTGATATCCTAGTAGTAGAGTAGCCAATCAGAGCACGCGATTGCTCATATCCAGTGAATGTTGATAGAATAAATATCAGTACACTCAGGGACCATTCATGCCATTAAATACTTCAGTGCAGTTTTCAGTACTGTTTATTAATTAGATAATGTTTATAATTTGATAACTAAAGCTAGAAGAGCACTCGGAGAGCGCAGACCTCCGCCAAGGCCAAATGTGGTTTCTTGAAACATTAGCAAAAGCTAAACTAAATGTGTGCATCCTGAATATAATGAGTTCTTCCTTGGCCTATGCTACACCCATTCCTCCATACAGAACAGCTTCAACTCTGGGATGTTGGTGGGTTTCCTCACATGAACTGCTCGCTTCAGGTCCTTCCAGAACAGATGCAACAAAACAGGCCCAAACCATGATACTACCACCACCATGTTTCCCAGATGGGATAAGGTTCTTATGCTGGAATGCAGTGTTTTCCTTTCTCCAAACATAACGCTTCTCATTTAAACCAAAAAGTTCTATTTTGGTCTCATCCGTCCACAAAACATTTTTCCAATAGCCTTCTGGCTTGTCCACGTGATCTTTAGCAAACTGCAGACGAGCAGCAGTGTTCTTTCTGGAGAGCAGTGGCTTTCTCCTTGCAACCCTGCCATGCACACCATTGTTGTTCAGTGTTCTCCTGATGGTGGACTCATGAACATTAACACTAGCCAATGTGAGAGAGGCCTTTAGTTGCTTAGAAGTTACCCTGGGGTCCTTTGTGACCTTGCTGACTATTATACGCCTTGCTCTTGGAGTGAGCTTTGTTGGTCGACCACTCCTGGGGAGGGTAACAATGGACTTGAATTTCCTCCGTTTGTACACAATCTGTCTGACTGTGGATTGGTGGAGTCCAAACTCTTTAGAGATGGTTTTGTAACCTTTTCCAGCCTGATGAGCATCAACAACGCTTTTTCTGAGGTCCTCAGAAATCTCCTTTGTTCGTGCCATGATGCACTTCCACAAACATGTGTTGTGAAGATCAGACTTTGATAGATCCCTGTTCTTTAAATAAAACAGGGTGCCCACTCACACCTGATTGTCATCCCATTGATTGAAAACACCTGACTCTAATTTCACCTTCAAATTAACTGCTAATCCTAAAGATTCACATACTTTTGCCACTCACAGATATGTAATATTGGATCATTTTCCTCAATAAATAAATGACCAAGTATAATATTTTTGTCTCATTTGTTTAACTGGGTTCTCTTTATCTACTTTTAGGACTTGTGTGAAAATCTGATGATGTTTTAGGTCATATTTATGCAGACATACAGAAAATTCTAAAGGGTTCACAAACTTTCAAGCACCACTGTACAGTTTAGGACACAAAACACACTTTGTTCTGCCTATAACAATGACTAGCAGTATTGCAAAGATTAATTATGAAACTAAAAACATTATGAAACAGGTGTCTGTACTGTGGGTGGCACGATGGTGTAGTGGTTAGCACTGTTGCCTCACAGCAAGAAGATCCTGGGTTCGAGGCTGACTGGTGCCTTTCTGTGTGGAGTTTGCATGTTCCCCCCGTGTCTGTGTGGGTTTCCTCTGGGTGCTCCGGTTTCCCCCAAAGACATGCAGGTTAAACTAATTGGTGGCTCTAAATTGAGTGTGAATGGTTGTCTGTGTGCCAGTCCTGTGATAACCTGGTGACTTGTCCAGGGTGTACCCCGCCTCTCACCCATAGTCAGCTGGGATAGGCTCCAGCTTGCCTGTGACCCTGTAGAACAGGATAAGCGGCTATGGATAATGGATGGATGGAGTCTGTACTGCAGTACTGTCTTATCATTCAGTTTGGCATTGCATTTAGGAGGAAATTGAACAACCTGTCCTCCTCATCTACACATGCATGATGGGCCAATGATAAATGGGGGAAGATATATTTATCTATGGGATAATTCACTATGGAAATGATATATATTTACTGTAGAGGGTGTGGTTTATTATTTGAGACACAAAAGCATGTCTTTCCATTCATTCAGTGTATTTACCGTACCACTAGCTTTTATTATTACAAGAATGATTATAAGTGCTGTATGACTACAGCTACAACTGGAATGTGCTGATTCTGTTCGTGTTTGTAATTATTCCCTATTCTATTCCCTATTAGATAAAATTAAAATAAAATCTTACAACATTGTTTGAAAGTCTAGAGCAAGGTATTTTATTATTTTACAAATAATAACACTGATATTGTTTTAACAATAATAAGCGTCACTGTATAAATGTTCGAGTGCAGATAGCTGTGTAACTAGATGTCCTTGGGGTTGCTGAGACATGGAGGGGGCGGAATAGTTTACCATCCAGCCCACAGTTCAGGTCGGAGTCCTTTGAGAATAAATGCTTTGGCTTTCGCAACGTTCTGTTCCAAAAAGCTGATGTCAGGAAAAAGTCTTGACACAAAGAAGGTTTTCTTGCTTTTGTAGTTTTTTTTTTATACTGTTCTTCCGTGTTGGGAGTCTTTGGGAAAAAGAAGGTATATTCCAACATGTAGCTAATGCTAATGCTAGGCCACAAATCTGCACCATCACTCCAGTCGTTTTGAGGAATTTTGTACGGCTCGTAACCGCTAATAAACTCTAATTTCCGCGTATATCTATCTATCATTCGCTTCTTTCTGACTAAGATTATCCAAGTAATCTGGTAGTAGATCTTTTTTATCTGTAGTTTTCTTTGAACAACAGCAACAGATGCCGGACTTCTTCACTTGGCTTCAGTATGTGAACAAAGTTCGCTTGCCCCCCAGGCCTCGGGTAGTGACGGTTGCTCAGGTAAATGTGACGTCAGAGCAAGGGGTCTATATGTGGACGTCCTGAAGTCAACCCAGGAAAACGTAGAGGACACCAGCGACCACTCCATCCATCCATCCATCCATCCATTATCTGTAGCCGCTAATCCTATACAGAGTCACAGGCAAGCTGGAGCCTATCCCAGCTGACTACGGGCGAGAGGCGGGGTACACCCTGGACAAGTCGCCAGGTCATCGCAGGGCTGACACATAGACACAGACAACCATTCACACTCACACCTACGCTCAATTTACAGTGGATATAAAAAGTGTACACACCCCGTTAAAATTATAGGTTTTTCTGATGTAAAAAAAAAAAATGAAACCACGATAAATAATTTCAAAACTTTTCCCACCTTTAATGTGACCTGTAACCTGTACAATTCAATTGCAAAACAAACAAATCTGTTTGGGGAGAAAACATAAATAAAAAACATACAATAAGCTGGTTGCATAAGTGTGCACACCCTTAAACTAATACTTCATTGAAGCATCTTTTGATTTAATTGCAGCATTCAGTCTTCTTGGGTCGGAGTCCATCAGCCTGCCACATCTAGACTCGGCAATATTTGCCCACTCTTCCTTGCAAAAGCGCTCCGGATCTGTCAGATTGCGAGGGAGTCTCTTGTGCACAGTCCTCTTCAGGTCACCCCACAGATTTTCAATTGGATTTAGGTCTGGGCTCTAGCTGGGCCGTTCCAAAACTGTTTTGGGGTCATTGTCGTGCTGAAAGATGAAATTCCTCTTCATCTCCAGCTTTCTAGCAGACACCTGAAGGTTTTGGGCCAAAACTGACTGGTATTTAGAACTGTTCATAATTCCCTCCACCTCGACTAAAGCCCCTGTTCCAGCTGAAGAAAAACAACCCCAAAACATGATGCTGCCACCACCATGCTTCACCGTGGGTATGGGGTTCTTTTGGTGATGCGCAGTGTTGTTTTTGCGCCAAATATACCTTTTGGAATTGTGGCCAAAAAGTTCGACCTTGGTTTCATCAGACCAGAACACATTTTCCCACATGCTTTTACGTGAGTTTTTTTTTTTGCAAAATTTAGCTGGCCCTGGATGTTTTTCTTTGACCCTACCTCATAGTCCAGACATATGGAGAAAACGGGAGATTGTCGTCACATGTAGTACACAACCAGTACTTGCCAGAAATTCCTGCAGCTCCTTCAGCGTTGCTGTCGGCCTCTCGGCAGCCTCACAGACCAGTTTTCATCGTCTTTTCATCAATTTTGGAGGGACGTCCAGTTCTCGGTAATGTTACTGTTGTCCCATATTTTCTCCACTTCTTGATGACTATCTTCACTGTGCTCCATGGTATATCTAATGCCGTAGAAATTTATTGTCCCCTTCTCCTGGCTGATACCTTTCAACAATGAGATCTCTTTGACGCTTTGTAAGCTCTCTGTGAACGCTGGCTTTTGCTGGAGGAGGCAACTGAGTAAATGTCTGAACTTTATTTGGGGTTAATCAGAGTCATTTTAATTGATGGCAGGTGTGAACCCAAAAAGCCTGAATGCTGTAATTAAATCAAAAGGTGCTTCAACAAAGTATTAGTTTAAGGGTGTGCACACTTATGCAACCAGCTAATTGTACGTTTTTTATTTTTTATGTTTTTCCCCAGGCGGCATGGTGGTGTAGTGGTTAGCGCTGTCGCCTCACAATAAGAAGGTCCTGGGTTCGAGCCCCGTGGCCGGCGAGGGCCTTTCTGTGTGGAGTTTGCATGTTCTCCCCGTGTCTGCGTGGGTTTCCTCCGGGTGCTCCGGTTTCCCCCACAGTCCAAAGACATGCAGGTTAGGTTAACTGGTGACTCTAAATTGAGCGTAGGTGTGAATGTGAGTGTGAATGGTTGTCTGTGTCTATGTGTCAGCGCTGTGATGACCTGGCGACTTGTCCAGGGTGTACCCCGCCTTTCGCCCGTAGTCAGCTGGGATAGGCTCCAGCTTGCCTGCGACCCTGTAGAACAGGATAAAGCGGCTAGAGATAATGAGAGATGAGACATCAGAAAAACCTATCATTTTTACAGGGTGTGTACACTTTTTATATCCACTGTAGAACCACCAGTTAACCTAACCTGCATGCCTTTGGACTGTGGGGGAAACCGGAGCACCCGGAGGAAACCCACGCAGACACGGGGAGAACATGCAAACTCCGCACAGAAAGACCCTCACCGGCTGCTGGGCTCGAACCCAGGGCCTTCTTGCTGTGAGGCAACAGTTCTAACCACTACACCACCGTGCCACCCATGGCATGCGTACATATGTAGCTTGATTTGGGAGAATTATGATGAGTAGTGTGTCTGATGTTTCTTGACTGGCACGCTGTTATTGCTTGCCGTGGCAGCGCTTCTTCTGCATCACAGTGTCTTACACACTCACTGGCTTTTTTTTTTCTTTTCACAATGTATGCAATCTGTTTGTGGCTGCTGTGTTGAGGTTGGGAGCATGAACCATCTGTCTGCTTTTCACATCCATATTTCATACACTGTGGTTCTGCTTGTTTTTGTTTTTTAGAATCAATTTTAGAATCGATTGACTAAAGGACTGGAGAGTCCTGGACAGCAACAGCTGGTTGGACTGAGTGGAAAGAGGTAACACCTCGCTGAGGTTTTTTTTATACCGTATATATGAGGCTGTGTATTGCTAAGTGATCATTTACACTCGGCACGTCACTTTATTCCACCCGGATGATCATTATGACAAGAGACAGAGAGTAAAGCAGGACTAAAGTGGGAGAACTCTTGTCGATGTGTGCATGTGTATACGGTATGTGAGGATGAATTTATCGAAAGGTGAATCATGCTGGCTCAAGCACCCGTGTACAGATTCTTTGTGGTCCAGTAGAGCAGAGAAATGCGCGCGCGCACACACACATTTCATTTCTTATTGTCATTCCTTCATTCAGCTGTGAGCCAAGAAACCGAGTCTGGATCGCACGGGTCGTCTGGGAACGTTCCCGAGCGCTGACCCCGAGACTGTGTGCATTTTAGACCTGATTGGACCGCTTTCATTGTGACACGCATGAAATGAAAATAGAACAGAGCAAGCCATATTCCATCTAGTTCTCAGACTGGTTCCCAGAGCAGAGACAGGAATGCAGGCCTGGAACTCATAACATCAACACATATGCAGATAGTGACACTTGAGTACAACTTGGAACCCAAAACGGCTTTTTTTCCCCCGTCGGTTAAAGCCAGTACCGGCGGAGGCAGATGGAACGTTGCCCCGAGGTGAACAAAGCCTTCTTAGAGTGTGAACATGTCAGGTTTTCGTAGGTGAAGCCGATTCTGGACCGGCGCACAAGGTCGCTTAGCACACATTTAAAGAGCGTGTTTAAATGTCTGCTAAAGGAAGCTGCTTTGTTTGGAAATATCAGACTTTTTGGTGTGTGTGTGTGTGTGTGTGTGTGTGTAGGATTTTGTTTCCCTCAGAAAAACGACAGCAGCTCGGTGCCATTTCTGACAGCTGTCACTCCTCTGTTTTTTTTCCCCTCGCAATCCAACAGCTTTCCTTTTAAAACTGTCAGCAGCCTCTCTGACACATGTTCTCCACAGTGGAGATACGTTTATGAGGCTTCCGCTCCTCTTCACCAATCACAGATCTCTGTCGCTCTCTGTCACCCTCTCGTTTTCAATCTTGCTCACTCGCATCTCTCTCTCTCTCTCTCCCCTTTCCCTTTTCCCCTATGGGAGATGAAATTGGTTTCTCCTCCATTAGAGATTCTTCTTGGCCTTATTCCG
Organism: Neoarius graeffei; assembly: GCF_027579695.1. NCBI lineage: Eukaryota > Metazoa > Chordata > Actinopteri > Siluriformes > Ariidae > Neoarius > Neoarius graeffei. Next base: position 53,967,369 of record NC_083570.1, on the reverse strand, counting down.
GACTATGGGCTGGACCGAGAACTGAGCTGAACGTTCTCCTAGTCACCGCAGGTATCTCCGTATATTGATGCGAGGGCGGCACAAAACGGAGCAAGTTTGGATGCAAAGAAGACGACGAAAACGACTTTCTTTTTTTGTATTCAATTTTCCAGGCCCTTTTTTTTTCTTTCCTCTTTCTTGTTGTTGTTTTTTGCTCCAACACTAAAATTAATTCCGGCAACTTGTCATTTTACATTACAGCATGAAGTGGACTGGTGGATGGCTGCGGAAAGCAAATTGCGCCTTGTTGCCATGGGAGCGCTTTCTTATTGTGCCGTCGGGTAGGGTAGCGAGCTGCTGCCAGAACTTGAGCCCACCTGTTTCCGGCCTTCTTTCATAAGCAGAGCTCCCAGCACGGGGAGAGACTTTTGACACAGATCCCTCAGTACATGTATGATTTATTAAAAGAAAAATGATTAAGTGGATAAAATATGCATGTTTCGGTTGGAAAAAGGATTCTGCTTTTCATCTGTGGCTTCGCTCTTGAACGACGGCTTCCGAGGACGTCTCCGCGCCGTGTTTATCATGATGATGATGATTGCGCTCAGGATGCAATGTTGTTAGTGTATATGTAGACGAGTTTCTTGCACGTTTCTTCTCTTTACAATATAATGATCCTCGTTCCTTTTCCTCTGCTGCTCTGAAACTCCTATTTCAAAGAAATTGGCTCTGGCTATAATCTGAAAAGCCCTTTTTATTTATTTTCGTCTTCTTTATTTCCGTCTTATTGTCTGCCTTATGTTTTTTCACTGAGCTCACTGCACCCACATGCTGGCAAACTCACAAACAGAACTAATACCAGCACACTCTGAGTTCTTGGCCTACAACTCTGATCGTCATCTGTCTGTGTTCTGTTCTTTTTTGCTGTGTACGGTAGAAGCCAACATGGAGCTGCTGCGCACACACACACACACACACACACACACACACACACACACACACACACACACACACACACACACACCTGCATATACTGATTGCCCCTCCTAATCAAGTCAGACGAGCACACCTGTGCAAACAAATGTCTACAGGGATCGCTCACTCGTAAAGATCACAGGAAGCACTCCTGGAGAGACTCCGGGTCTCGGATAGGAAATTACCCAGCAGCGGCGGCGTCCTCCATCCAGTCACCTACATGTTTCGTGGTCAATGGAGCACTTGCATGTGACGTCACAGCCGATCCAGATTGTGACAGACGCCATCTTGTCGGTCAAACGCCATATTTCCGCCTTCTACTTCTACTTCTGGTTCTACTTCTGCTTTTACTTCTACCTTTTCTTCTGGAAAACCCTACTATATACAATTCTACTACAACGGCTGCGGCTACAAGCTCTCCCTACCTGTGCACGGTTTTTATGTTTTTTGTGTGTATTTTTGCGTGTTGTTCGTCTGTACCGGACTTCAATATCCACTACAACTGTATGGACTTACTGGACATTGGTTTCCAGCAGAAAATGACGGTTTGTAGCGATTTCCATTGCATGCACAACATTCCGGACGAGAAAAAAAAAAAAAACATTCCGGACGAGATAGCGAGACCAGTGGGGTCTCTGTGGATTGTTATCGGAAGCAAAGCGAAGGAGGCGGCGCCGGGAGCGGAAGCAAAAGCGAGGCTGTAGAGCCGGCCTGTTGACTAAGCTCAGAAAACAGCCACTCAAACCTCCACTGCTAAGCCTCTACCTCTCCAACGCCAGATCCATGTAAACAAGACGGACGAGCTGGAATTACCTTCTTCTATTCTATAATCGGCTGGTCAGTGCTATACTCGATACTTAAGTGACTTACCCGTCCAATGAGGATTCTTGTTTACAAGATGCCACATCTGAGTCGCTGACAAATCCTGAATTTCTGTAGAGATAACTGTCCAGAGATTTATAAGCACGCAGTGCTTCACCACTGAACAGCAAGGGAAAGTTAATGAGGTAATTATACACGTCCGGGTATTCCGCTGGCAGTTCAAAATCTGGTCCTGAAAACTCCGTCCAGAAAGCCATAAGGGTCACAAATCTGTAGATCGTTTATTTTAGACATATATCTAGTTATCTGTTCATTAGAAAAATGAGCCGTGTAGTCCGTCGGTTGAAATTGATCCATTCTGCACACGAGTGCAGCAGTATTCAGCGGTGTTTTTGACCGACAAGATGGCGGTTGTGTACTTTCCGGTCACGTGACTGCAAGATCTCTATACATACCCCATTTGTGTGCACAAGCTGTGATAGAGACGGTTCTGCTCTAGAACGACGAATTAAGACCATATCTTTCACTAGACCGTATATAAACCTTGCGTATTGTATAATTCCATATGTTATGTATGTTACATCATCAGCATTCGGCTCTTAATTAAGCCCCAAAGTCCTGAGAAGACTCATTTCCAATTTTTTTTTTTCGTTTTCCATCCAGCTGTATAGTTCAAAACGGTTCTTCAATCTTTATAGCTTGTAAGCATAAAACCATGTGGTGCAGTTGAGTTATAAACGGCGATGATTGTCAGTGCTACAGGCGGTACTCGCACTGGCTCAGTGCCACCGGTGCTGCTGTTGTTTTTTTTTCTTTTCCCTCCTTAGCAATCTACACACAGGTGTTCACTATTGTCTCCGAATGAAGGATGATAATGATGATGAGGAGGAGGAGGAGGAGGAGGAGGAAAAGAGAGGTATTCATTTGGACATCTCTCGAAAAGTTAAGTCGATGTTAATGATGAGCTCGCTGCCATGTGCGATCGGAAGAGTCGTGACAGTTTTCCTGGCTGCAATCAGAGTGAGTATATAAGCGCGAACAATTTTCCCTTTCGGATGAAACGCGTCATGGTCGTGTCGGTGGGAAACGACATCATTAAAGCAGCAAAAGGTTACGAATTCGAGAAATGAGTTCTGGGTTTTGTGTTACATTTCTTTGTAGTGTGTATACCGTAGTCTCACAGCAAACGATAGACTCATGCAGCCACGCCCAGATGAACCACTGAGACACGCACACACACTACAAATCATAACATTCTACTTTGTCCAGAACCACACCCTGAAAGCTGAGCCAGACTCTCGCAGTGTGTCCATATGAGCTCATGGATGTGTGATGCTGATTCTGGCGTCATCCTGTTGCCCACAGATGCTCACACCACGCCCAAGAGACATGCTCCACACACACACACACACACACACACACACTCACAATGGCAATTGATCTTGCTATTATCTTGTCTGTAACCTGTGTGTTTGTTTGAGCAGTTCAGGGATTGCCTAATGATCTATTGATCTCCTCATCATCGACCTCAATCAGGTACAACAGGGCAGCAGGCTCAGAGACACCACCGGGGCTCCCTCACATCGTCTCCTCTTCTCTCATATGCTCTTTTCTCCGACCCTGGCAGTCACTTCGTTCTCTCCCTGCCCCTGCCCTCCTCTCCACTCCTCTCCCCCCCGCTCTTCTTTTCTCCAATCTCATCTCATCTCGCCGTTTTACTCTGCTCCACAGAGATTAGGCATTACAGTGCTTTTAACATTAATGCATTTAGCTAACGCTGTTACCCAGAAACCCAGCTCACATTTTTATTCACAGTATCAGGCTAGGATATGAATTTGTAATCATCCTTCGTAAACTGCGTGTTTGTAATCAGGACGCAGTGTAAAACTTGATACTTTTTTTGGCATTCGGTTCGAATCTGACTCAGACAAGGGGCTAATACTTTTGCTCCACTGATTCCCAGACTCCCAAAACTGATTTTGTGCGATTGTATATGCATGTAAAATAGAATATGGCTAGTCGGGCGTGTATGTTTCTTTTCTGACCAGTAATTTATTCTTTCCTCTGGGTAAAAAGGGAAAGAAATAATACTGTCTAACGCTTATCAAAGCCACTATTAAAGCCGTATCGCATGTCATGATAAGTTTCCGCCACATCGCCAGGACAGACTGTAGAGGAAACACTTAGTAATATCTAGCATTAACCATTAATCACTATGACTCACACCTTCATTCAGGTCAGTGCTCTTGCCTGGGCTGGGAAAGCGCATCATGTCTAATATATAGCTGTAGCTGGAGTACTGAGCTCACGAGAAGGTCAGGGTGCATCAGATATGACGCGGATTTGAGTTCTAGTTCCTACTTGCCAAAACATGTACAGTGGTGCTTGAAAGTTTGTGAACCCTTTAGAATTTTCTATATTTCTTCATAAATATGACCTAAAACATCATCAGATTTTCACACAAGTCCTAAAAGTAGATAAAGAGAACCCAGTTAAACAAATGAGACAAAAATATTATACTTGGTCATTTATTTATTGAGGAAAATGATCCAATATTACATATCTGTGAGTGGCAAAAGTATGTGAACCTCTAGGATAAGCAGTTAATTTGAAGGTGAAATTAGAGTCAGGTGTTTTCAATCAATGGGATGACAGTCAGGTGTGAGTGGGCACCCTGTTTTATTTAAAGAACAGGGATCTATCAAAGTCTGATCTTCACAACACATGTTTGTGGAAGTGCATCATGGCATGAACAAAGGAGATTTCTGAGGACCTCAGAAAAAGTGTTGTTGATGCTCATCAGGCTGGAAAAGGTTACAAAACCATCTCTAAAGAGTTTGGACTCCACCAATCCACAGTCAGACAGATTGTGTACAAATGGAGGAAATTCAAGACCATTGTTACCCTCCCCAGGAGTGGTCGACCAACAAAGATCACTCCAAGAGCAAGGCATGTAATAGTCGGCGAGGTAACAAAGGACCCCAGGGTAACTTCTAAGCAACTGAAGGCCTCTCTCACATTGGCTAATGTTAATGCTCATGAGTCCACCATCAGGAAAACACTGAACAACAATGGTGTGCATGGCAGGGTTGCAAGGAGAAAGCCACTGCTCTCCAAAAAGAACATTGCAGCTCATCTGCAGTTTGCTAAAGATCACATGGACAAGCCAGAAGGCTATTGGAAAAATGTTTTGTGGATGGATGACACCAAAATAGAACTTTTTGGTTTAAATGAGAAGTGTTGTGTTTGGAGAAAGGAAAACACTGCATTCCAGCATAAGAACCTTATCCCATCTCTGAAACATGGTGGTGGTAGTATCATGGTTTGGGCCTGTTTTGCTGCATCTGGGCCAGGACGGCTTGCCATCATTGATGGAACAATTAATTCTGAATTATACCAGCAAATTCTAAAGGAAAATGTCAGGACATCTGCCCATGAACTGAATCTCAAGAGAAGGTGGGTCATGCAGCAAGACAACGACCCTAAGCACACAAGTCGTTCTACCAAAGAATGGTTAAAGAAGAATAAAGTTAACGTTTTGGAATGGCCAAGTCAAAGTCCTGACCTTAATCCAATTGAAATGTTATGGAAGGACCTAAAGTGAGCAGTTCATGTGAGGAAACCCACCAACATCCCAGAGTTGAAGCTGTTCTGTACGGAGGAATGGGCTAAAATTCCTCCAAGCCGGTGTGCAGGACTGATCAACAGTTACCGGAAACGTTTAGTTGCAGTCATTGCTGCACAAGGGGGTCACACCAGATACTGAAAGCAAAGGTTCACATACTTTTGCCACTCACAGATATGTAATATTGGATCATTTTCCTCAATAAATAAATGACCAAGTATAATATTTTTGTCTCATTTGTTTAACTGGGTTCTCTTTATCTACTTTTAGGACTTGTGTGAAAATCTGATGATGTTTTAGGTCATATTTATGCAGAAATATAGAAAATTCTAAAGGGTTCACAAACTTTCAAGCACCACTGTAGGCATGGAACAATGTACCTAATTCAGGATTCGATTCAGTTCACGATTTAATTTTCCCACAATAATTTTGAAAAAAATAAATGAGTGAAAAAAATTTTATTACCAAATAATGCAACACTTATTTATAATATTCCTTTTGTTAATTAATAAAAAAAACCCTTTTGTTTCATTTTCTTAATAACCAAAAATAATTATTTACCCACATGTGTAAAGGTTCAAGTATAATAATAGCCTATGAACTAAAATGAAAAGAGTTCAGGACAAATAGGCCTTTCATTCATAAACTTTTATGAACATTTGTACTTCCTCCATTTGCTTCTCTTTTCTTCAGCTTTCAGCAGTCTGTAAAAAAATCTTTTCCATTTTAGATCTGTTTTTTTTTTGTGTGTGTGTGTTTTTGCAGCATTAGAGCTGTGTTACTTCCGCCTACAGTGAAGTCACTTGTATTCCCGCTATTTTAAAGGAGAACTCATCTCATCTCATCTCATTATCTCTAGCCGCTTTATCCTTCTACAGGGTCGCAGGCAAGCTGGAGCCTATCCCAGCTGACTACGGGCGAAAGGCGGGGTACACCCTGGACAAGTCGCCAGGTCATCACAGGGCTGACACATAGACACAGACAACCATTCACACTCACATTCACACCTACTGTCAATTTAGAGTCACCAGTTAACCTAACCTGCATGTCTTTGGACTGTGGGGGAAACCGGAGCACCCGGAGGAAACCCACGCGGACACGGGGAGAACATGCAAACTCCACACAGAAAGGCCCTCGCCGGCCCCGGGGCTCGAACCCAGGACCTTCTTGCTGTGAGGCGACAGCGCTAACCACTACACCACCGTGCCGCCCTAAAGGAGAACTGAAGGCAAATTTTTTTATGATCAAAATTCTATTTATCTCATTTTATTAAATATCGGAATGCATTTTGATCGCTATTTTGTCGCTGCTATAGCAAGTTAAGTGTTTGAAATATGCTCTGTAATATATCAGTCCATATGTCAAAGCGATGGCCGTAAACGAGATTCGCTGAGACCTGTGCGAGACATCGCAGGACGGAAGTAAAACGTACGGCAGAAATCAAAGTGACCGACATCTGCCAACGTTGTCCAAAGACGTGCGCACCCTCTTTCGAATGCTGACGTAATCAAGCCGGAAGTTTTGTTTGTTTTGATAGCAATCAGGAAAGTTTGAAAAACGTAGGCAGTAATTGTCATTTAAACTCGTTTTTGTGCAATATTTCGTTTGGAGAACAGTTTTCAAAATGGCGGCACTGACACCTGGCTGACACTTCACGTTTCGAAGTCTCGCACAAGTCTCGTGAAGATCGCGCGGATAAGCGACGCCTGCCATGGACCAAATGAACTACATTCAACACGGCTACAAACCGAATAGGCCGATAAGTATAATATTTAATTGCAATTAGTTGCCAGTACGAGTCATGATATAAGGTTACGAAAACCGAAAACGTAATTGAATAACACGTTAATTAAGAAATAAAGCAAGTGTAAAAATGACTTCAGTTCTCCTTTAAGCAGCCTTACGCCCTCTGCTGTCTAAACAGCGCAATTACAGGTAGGAAAAACTAAGAAATTACACAGCCTGATAATAATCCCGATTCATTTATTAGTTCGTCGATTTAAATCGTCGTAAATTTGTCCTCGCACAATATTACATACCTAAACACGTCATGTTCAGTATGTTGAAAATAGAAATGGATCAAAATCAATATGGCATGTCACTGCAGTGACGTGGCCGCTCTGACGGCTCCAGCCATCGGTTTCTAGGGAAGATTTCAGTCGTGGTATCCTGTTGCTTTCTACTGAATTATTACAGAGGTTTTCTCCTCTCAGCCATTCACACCTATGTACAATTTAGAGTAGCCAGTTAACCGAACTGCACGTCTTTGGACTGTGGAGGAAACCAGAGCACCCAGAGGAAACCCACGCAGACACATGCAGGTAAAAATAGGACATGAATGGACATGTCAGTGTCATGAATTGCAGACAAAGACACAAAGAAAGTTTTTAACACAAAGCAAAACACACACGAACAAAGAAAAGGAGACTTTTAGAATGAGCCTAGAACCTCGACACATGATGACCATGATGACATGCGTAGCGCACAACCCAAGCTAATTTAAGTGCTCAAGCAGCATTCCAGGAGTGCTGATATTTTGCATAATGGCACTAAATTTCACTCGATCGCTCCACTCATCTGTGTCCTGAATGTAAAATTTCACTTCCTCATCAGAAGCGGTTACTACGGTAGTGTTAGCGCCATCATCAGTGTACGTGGCAAATGATAATTTTAGGGATATAACTAAGATGAAGATGAAAAGGAAGAAGGGAGGCCAGTTTTACCAGAAGCACTTTTAACGAGAATGATAAAATCAATACATCAGTGTGAGCTAGCCAGGTAGCTGACGGGCTAAAACATGAGTGCGGATTCTTCGGGAACGAGTTCTGCTAGCAGAGCAAAAACAAACAGAACATTTGGCCATATTGCGTCTGAAATGTCACTTAATCAATATTATTTTTGTTTACAGAACTGTTATTAAAAAAAAAAGCAATATGACATTTGAGGTCGTGCTGTTGTACTGAATATCAGCACTCCATCGCATGTGAGATTGCTTAATTAGCATCCAGCACACAAGCTACTGAAATATATGATGAATAATTCATTTTAAAAAATTATCAATCATCTGAAATCTTGCCTTTATTAAACTGATGGTTTAACATTCACGAGAATCCCATCATCACCATCATCATCAACAGTTTGCATGATTGAAAAACGCAGAAATATTTGCATACAAGTTACATATCTACATCTTTTGTATGACCATCATGTGTAAATTCTGAAATAGTCTCTTGTGTTTTAAAATGCATCAATCAGAAACAACGTTCAGCTAGACATGAAAACCTATTCTTGTCCTTATTATAATTACATTAATGGCATTTAGCAGACGCGCTTATCCAGACCAACATACAACGTACCCAGAGCAGTCTGGGGAGCAGGTGCCTTGCTCAAGGGCACTTCAGCCATTCCTGCTGGTCCAGGGAATCAAACCAGCAACCTTTTGGGCCTAAAACTGCTTCTCTAACCATTAGGCCATGGCTTCCCCATAATGGTGTAGGAAAGCCTTTGCATGGTCTACATTCTGGAGCCTCGATAAGATCTGGTACTCCCAGTCAATACCTTTGGACTTGAAGCTCTGCCTCTTTAGATCATCACATTTATCTGCTCTATTATACAGTATGGTTGTGAAACCCGGATAATATTCACTAAGAACATGGGTGCTGAACTAAATGCTTTCGCCACCTTATAGGATCATGTTGAACATGAAACACTTGGATAAAGTCTCAAATGACAGAATTTATGATCTCACTAACACCAGCCCTTTGCTTTCGACGGTCATCCTGCGTCAGCTCAGGTTCCTTGGCCACACGGAGAAGGACGAACCTGTCAACATCTACGCGTTACATGAGCCCCTCCATGGGAGACGAGCCCCGAGGAGACCGCGGAGATCCTTCTCTCACCAAGTTCAGGAATGAATTGACCCCAACAATTGGTTCTCAGAAGATGGCGTCGTGTGTACTGCACAAGACCGAGCCAGTTGGAGACATCTTGCAGTCAACTCTTCTAACACAGCCGACCGATGATGATGATTATAATGGCAAACGTTTTCAATAAAAAACAACAAAACAAACTTCCCTAAGTGGTTTTAATGTGAGAGAGACAAATAATAAGAGAATTAAAGCAGGTGTTATTAAACCATGTCTTCTAAATAGTTTCACTAATTAGCAGTTATTCCACGAAATCGAGTTGGCTATAAGTGATGTATGATGAGATTGAGTAGAATAACTGTTTTATTCTATATACATTCACTGGATTTTGAGAAACGGAGCATTTTTATTTTTTGCAAATTCGATAAACAAAAACGTTATACAGAACGCCCGACAATCTTATTTCTGCTTAGAATGTAAACAAACCGGCGAAATGATGGTAGCAATTTGTGGAAAATGCAATGATAATCATAATAATTCTTGAAAAATAAAAAAGATACGTTCTTACCATCAAATACTTTTATTCCATATTTTGTTGCGCTTTTTTTTTTGTATTTTTGAGGGTTTTGTTTTCGAGTAGAGTTTTTATTTCGTCCTCAGTTGGTTCAGCAAAACGCTCCGCCATTTTGTTTTTCTTCTTTAGGGTTTTTTTGGCGGTTGGCAAACCAACTTAAGGGTGCATTACCGCCACCGACTGGGCTGGAGTGTGGAACAGGCGATACTGGTGGGGGGGGGGACTATATTCTTTTAGCTATTTCTGTTACTTTTAAATACTTGATAACAGTGATATATCTGACTTGATGCACTCCACCAGCGGCACGGTGGTGTAGTGGTTAGCGCTGTCGCCTCACAGCAAGAAGGTCCAGGTTCGAGCCCCGTGGCCGGCGAGGGCCTTTCTGTGTGGAGTTTGCATGTTCTCCCCGTGTCCGCGTGGGTTTCCTCCGGGTGCTCCGGTTTCCCCCACAGTCCAAAAACATGCAGGTTAGGTTAACTGGTGACTCTAAATTGAGCGTAGGTGTGAATGTGAGTGTGAATGGTTGTCTGTGTCTATGTGTCAGCCCTGTGATGACCTGGCGACTTGTCCAGGGTGTACCCCGCCTTTCGCCCATAGTCAGCTGGGATAGGCTCCAGCTCGCCTGCGACCCTGTAGAACAGGATAAAGCGGCTAGAGATAATGAGATGAGATGCACTCCACCATTTTGTTTTTCTCTACTCACGGTATACAAGCTGATATCCTACTAGTAGAGTAGCCAATCAGAGCGTGCGATTTCTCATCTCCAGTGAATGTGGATAGAATAATGCAATATATGTAGACACATGTCTATGGCTTCAGCTCCAAAGCAGTATAAGCCCATGTTTATGTTTGGTGAGAGGAGATTAGTTTTTAGTGCATTGATGGCCACAGGAAACTGTTCTGCCTTGTGATGCTTTGCTTTGTGGCCGTCTTCTGAAGACAGACAACACGCTGCAGGAACAGACAGGGGCTAGAGAAGAAAGGAGCTACGAGACAACTGGTTACAAGACAAGAGTGCCAGTCCTTGTTTACTTTTGTGCACCTTACAGCCACAACAGCATGTGTCCTGCACTTCAGTACTTCAAGTCCATAATATAGTCAGTTGGCTAATGCTGGGCAGACACTGTGCGATTTTTGGCCCGATTTTGACACGATTTTCACTCGTGCGACTGTTTTGGAGATCGGGCCGAGTTTTGGCTCAATCGTGCGTCTCGGATCGTGTAGTATACATGGGGTAACGACAAGCGATTAACACCTCACGACCTCCTCCCGATCGATCGGATGAAAATCAAACCTGTTTGAAATCCTGAGCGTCGGATCCGAGCATCGCATCCGAGCATCGGATCGTATAGTGTGAGAACAGGAATCGTAAGCTGCGTGCTGTTTACCCCTGCGATTCACTCGTGCAGTGTGAGCAGCAGCTGAATACCGCGATTGAAAAAATCGCACAGTGTATGCCCAGCTTAAAAGCCACACAGGGTAAATGTGTATGTAGGACTGATTTCCTGTTCTCTCACAGTTAATTTTGCTTCAACATACCAACAATACAGTGTTTCCTAAATTACACTCTGAATATTATTCTGTGATTGTGGCCTTATGGAGCTTTTACATACAGTACGAATACAGTATAATGGCCATGTTACTACAGTCAGTTCAGTTTGTAAATGTATTTATTTCCATTCAATAATTTTGATCTAAACCTGCTATTATTGACATTTACTTTTTGTAACTTTAATTTGTATATTTTACTTAAAGCTAGACGGCCTTTCGATTTCATAAAATCAGTGAAATTTAGTTCCCTCTGAAATGTGGTCATTGTGATATATGTTTATTTCTGTAATATCTCAAATATCGGGCCATTCTGTGACTGGGAAGTTATTTAATTTGAGGGGATTCAATGTGCATGAAATCGTTCGCTTCGCGTAGTCAAGCAGACAGAGGAAGTTCGTGTGCGTTTACCTTCTTCTTATTATTCTTTTGGGTTTTACAGCAGCTGGCATCCACAGTGTTGCGTTACTGCCATCTACAGGTTTACCTTGACCGTGCACTGACTGTTCCATCATTCTGTCGCTAAACGAACAGCTGATCACACCGAGGTGCTCGCTGACCGCCGATATTTATTAGTTTGGTCCTGCGTTTCCTTTCCTTCGCAACATAACGTCTTTTCTTCTCACTTTCCGTTACTGTAGTCGGTCTTTCACGTTTCATTCGCGTCCTCCATTTTCCTCTCCTGTTTCAGATTTGTATCCCACAATGCCTTGTGTGAACAGGGAAAGCCCACCACATCATACATGACGTAGTATCTTGTATTGCGTCATGGTGAAGCAGGAAAAAATAGTGGAAAATTTAGGACCACATGGCTGTAAATTCATTAATTGTTCTATTTAAAAAAAAACTAATAAAATTGGAAGTCTGTGATTCAAATTCAGTAGCTTTCGGTCCACTAAACAAAAATAATTGCATGTCGGGGAAAATTCTTTTTATGACCTACAGTTGAAAAATCTGAAAGGCAGTCTAGGTTTAAAGTGCATATCCTGGACCAAATTCAGGTTGTTTTTTTTTATATGAAAGTATGTCCCTTTACACACTCATCCGGAAGGGTAATTTTGCACAAGGTCATCTGTCTACAGCAGAAAAAAATAAAATAACAAAACGTGTCTGGAAAAATCCCAAGGGAGTCTGGAGCCAGATTCGTGACGTTACCTGCGGAAGCGCCAGCAGGCTGCGCGAGCTTGCACGGTTTCAGTGCACAGCCTGTGTAGACCAAGCGCTCCCATTTCTCTCTCATTGTCCGGTCTTTTGGGAAACGATGAGTACTAATCCCATCAAGATTGGTGTTGCTACACCCTCCTACGATACATCTGTTAGCCATTTTAATAATTACGCGATAACGTTGAAGAAATTTGCAGAAAACCACCAGGTCGTTTTCTCATAAACAAACCAGCGCTGGCGTAGGATTCAGAGGGAGGCGTCCCGCAGATGATGTCACGAAAATCAGTGTTTGCTGGGAAATCCAAATGCCAAGTTTTTTCAGAGGCGGACCAATTCGCATCAAATGGCTTGATTTCAACTGAATTTTTCTGGTATTGCGCAAGGTAAAAATAATTGCACAAAATGCAAAATGTGACAGATATTTGACCAAAGTTTAATATAAAATAGGAGAATTACATTGATCTTGCTCCTGAATTTACCCGTGATATGCACTTTAAGTGGAAATTGTGCCCTTAATTTAAATGCATTGATTTAAGAATTATTTATTCAGTGCAATTGGTTCTGTTTCAAAAAATTTTAGCAGATTAGTCGTTTTAACCTCGCTCTCTTAGTCATTTTAATTTTAGTCTTTTAAACCACTCTGTAGGTCATATTAGAGCCATTGTAGGTAAAAATAAATTGCGGAGACGGGGTAGGAGATTGCAGTCATAAATTTGCAAGAAAAAAAACCTTTGAGATTAAAGTTATATATAGATTTTTTTTATATTGTTATTTAGGGCGGCACGGTGGTGTAGTGGTTAGTGCTGTTGCCTCACAGCAAGAAGGTTCGAGCCCCGTGGCTGGCGAGGGCCTTTCTGTGTGGAGTTTGCATGTTCTCCCCGTGTCCGCGTGGGTTTCCTCCGGGTGCTCCGGTTTCCCCCACAGTCCAAAGACATGCAGGTTAGGTTAACTGGTGACTCTAAATTGACCGTAGGTGTGAATGTGAGTGTGAATGGTTGTCTGTGTCTATGTGTCAGCCCTGTGATGACCTGGCGACTTGTCCAGGGTGTACCCCGCCTTTCGCCCGTAGTCAGCTGGGATAGGCTCCAGCTTGCCTGCGACCCTGTAGAACAGGATAAAGCGGCTACAGATAATGAGATGAGATATTTTTATTTTTTGTCAAAGAACCACATTGTTTCACTTTATAAGTTTGGATCAACCTCATCATACCCCAGATTCCACCGCTTGCTGTATATTATGGATGACCTCATCCAAGTATACGTTTCTCTCAGATTGAGCAATAAGGAAATACTCAGGATTTTAGCCCAGAATCACTACATTATCATAAACATCCAGACTTTATAGAGACACTGCTGTGATGTGCTTCGCGACAAAGCAATCAAACTTATCTAGCTAGTGGAAAACCTATGAGCTGCTGGTTATCTTGACACGTGTTACTCATTAAATGAATCATAACCTACCAACTTCATTAATATCAACATAGTTAAACTGACCTGATGCAGCCATGTTCTATAGTATTGCACCTCCTCACTAAGCGTCGTTGTTTACTGGTAGCTCCTACGGTGTGATGACGTTGAGACAGACTTACAGAGTGAAGCGATGGGGTTCCTTGACTATGACACTGTTTTTTCCGTGTTTTTTTTTCTTTTTCTCGTAAATTTGTGACTTTAATCTCAGAGAATTTTTGATAGGGTTTTTTTCTGGCAGATTTTATGATGTTTACAATCTCAGAGAATATCAGGATTTTTTTTCCCTAAACTTACGACTTTAAGCTCAGAAATTGAGGGTTTTTTTTTTTCCTGGAATATTCCCCCCTGTTTTTTTAATAACTACAACATCCCTAATATGTTGTAGGACACTTTAAAAAAATCTATCATTAAGATGTATTATATTTTTCCTTTTTCTCATCTCATCTCATTATCTGTAGCCGCTTTATCCTGTTCTACAGGGTCGCAGGCAAGCTGGAGCCTATCCCAGCTGACTACGGGCGAAAGGCGGGGTACACCCTGGACAAGTCGCCAGGTCATCACAGGGCTGACACATAGACACAGACAACCATTCACACTCACATTCACACCTACGCTCAATTTAGAGTCACCAGTTAACCTAACCTGCATGTCTTTGGACTGTGGGGGAAACCGGAGCACCCGGAGGAAACCCACACGGACACGGGGAGAACATGCAAACTCCACACAGAAAGGCCCTCGCCGGCCATGAGGCTCGAACCCGGACCTTCTTGCTGTGAGGCAACAGCGCTAACCACTACACCACCGTGCCACCCCCCTGTTAAACTCTTTCACATAAAAATCAATTCCACTGTAGCTATACACAGTAACTGAGTATGAAAGTAATTAAGTCCCTCCCACGCCAGGATCTGGTCTTCCCAGGCAGTCTCCTGTCCCAGTACTACTCATCTCTTTGAGGCACATGGGTGCAGTGCCAATCTCCATTTCTATAGCCCTTGGCCTCTCACCTATTATACAGCTAGGGTTACAGTCTTCTGGTAACCACGAGAGTTTGACTCCCCACTTGCATCTGTATTGTGGCGTGCCTTACCAGATGGCATTCCATTATTATGATGGTCTTTGGTATGACCTGACCACTAGTAGAACTCACGATCTCGTGGTTGAGAGTAGGGTGACCACCCGTCCCGCTTTAGGTTTTTCTGTACAGCCATTTGAGCATTTGTCCCATGTCATGCATGTTAGGATAATGTCCTGCTTTTTCATTGGTCTTTCACTGACAACATGAAAAACACGGATGCGATCTATTCCATTTGCCTGGTGCGTTACTCCAACGCAGAGACAGCACCAGAGCGGTAGATCTATCTATGGCTCTGGACAGCACTCTTGGCTTTCATTTCGTCCAACGGTTGCAGGAGAGAATGAGGACGTCCATCCTATAGGCTGTGTCATAGGCTACATCAATCAAACTACAGGGAACGTAAACGCTCCACCACATGAAATCGAACAGACACGGAGAGGGAGAGTCGGTGCCTGAATGCGAAACTATGGCCAAAAAGAGAAAGTGCTCTTTCAGTAGAGAATGGACGACATCATATCCCTGGGTAAGACCAACAGATGAACCCGACAGAGCTTTCTGTTATTTGTGCAAAAGTAGTTTTTCAGTTGCTCACAGTGGTGAGCACGACGCCAAGAGACACGGCGGACGCGAGTCTCACCAGAAAAGGGTTCAACAGCAAGAAACGTCTAAATCTATGCAGTCGTTTCTAAGTCCGAAGCATGACAGTGAGTCAGATAAAGTCACAACAGCTGAAGTTACCAGCGTCTACCATTCAGTGCAACATGCACATTCATATAGATCCACTGACTGCAGTGACAAGCTAGTCCCTGTCACTTTCCCAGACTCAGACATCGCAAAGAAAATGTCTTGTGGCCGCACAAAGTTGGGGTGCATCGTCACAAACGTCCTCGCCCCGGTGTCAGTAGAGAAATGCATAAGGGAATTGACATCTCCCATCTGCTTTTGTCAGCGCTTTTGACAGTTGAGTTGACTAATGATAATGTCTCAATAAAGACATTACTTTGCAACATTGGTGTGTTTTTGGGATGAAAACATAGGCATACATCAAATGTTGTGTTTGATTGGCCTTATGGTATAAATTGTGAAGTGTATGGTCAGTGTTTACAGGTTTAAAGGCAGGATACAAATATTTCTTGGTAAGCAGAGGTGGACAGTAACGAAGTACATTTACTTGAGTACTGTACTTAAGTACACTTTGGCCCTGTTTACATTATTTCGAATCAGCGGATCATCAGATTTAGGCCCCGGTCACACCGCCCGAACTTTGCTGGAGCGTTCCTGGAGCGGTGAAAAAAATTCATCACCGCTCGTAACCGTTCACCACCGTTTAACAAAAGTTGGCCCCCGTTAAAGCAACGCCATATACGCTCGGCCACCGCTGATGTTTCTCGAGGGGCCGTCCTACCGCTCCGAAAGTTTTGAGCTGCACAAAATATTGCGAGCGGTGAGGAGGGGGCAATTTTCCGCCCCGGCAAAGTTCACCCCCGCTCCACCAACGCCCAGTCAAAGTTTGGCACCGCTAGATGCAAGTTCGTGGACGCTTGGGTCCGCTAGGCCAACGCAGAAATCTTGAACGCTGGACCACCGCTGCTTCGCCAGCGTTGCCCGGGCGGCGATTAAACGTTGCACAAACTTCGGTGGAGCGGTTGTAAGCGTTTTACGAGCGGACACGGGGTTGCTGGAACGGTGTCGGGCGTTGAAGCAGCTATCCATGGCGGCGATGAACTTTGATTTGGCGTTGGTATAGAGGTGTCGGAGCGGGACCAGAATTTGGCTATAGATACGGGGAGAAATGGACCAGGAGCTCATTTGGAATCGAGCTGCCGTTGAGTTCAGACCTCATCTATATCGAATTTGCTCAGAGTTACAGTAAAACTGTATCACCATGGATGCTGAGAGACTTGCTATGATTGGTGCTAAACCAACTTTATACCCCCGCCGAGCCAAAGCCCGCATGCGCAGAACGCCGCTATACCAACGCTCGCGTCACCGCTAAACCAACGCTCGCTACCGCTAAAGCAACGCCGGCTTCAGCAGTGCACCGCTAAGCCAACGCCCGTGTTTTCGATTTTTTTCCCATTTTGTGCGCGGTGACGAGCGTTGTCGAAATTCGGCCCCCCCTCCCTACCGTTCAAGGAACGCTCCAGCAAAGTTCGGGCGGTGTGACCGGGGCCTAACGTTTTTAAAACGATTCGCGTACACACACAAAATTTCTGTGCCCGCAACAAAACCGTTCCCCGTGCACACAGCAACGCCAATACACGGATACGCTAATCACATGACTAATTAGACGGCACGTCACATGATCCCAGTGCATATCGGGCATGTGCAAGCCACTCACCACTTGCAAGTGGAAGGATGTCGTTGTAAAAAATGAAGTATGCCAGTCTGTTATCGGCGGTACTGGTACTACAATGACGCCTTTTTTACACCGTGTATGGCCTTCGTGTTTATGCTAGAAGGATCTAACAGTGTTCGGTACACTCTTCACCTCGCAGAACGGCCGTTTTTTGCGATTACAACAAGACTATTTAGTGCTACGGTAACCAACACACTTCCTGTATTGCTCATTCACTTAATGACTTCCTCAACACACTTCCTGTATTGCTCATTCACATGACCAACGTGGCATGACCAACGCCAGCGAATCAGGAAGGTGGATGTCACAGTGACGTTGTCCAATAACGACGTCAGCTAGAGCTCAGCACTGCGTATCCTCGTTCCTCAATGTTTACACAGCACCGGATCAGATACGTACTGGGTTGAATACGTGGGCCCTGGCGGATTCAAACTGTTCCGCCTGTGGAGTCGTTTTCCGGCATTTTAATGTGCACGGACAGTGCATCTGCAACGAAAACAATACGGATACGGTCTAATGTAAACACCACCTTTTTGAGTATCTGTACTTTACTTGAGTGTTTGGGGTTTTTTTTGGGGGGGGGACTTATGACTTTAACTTCAGTACATTTGAAAGGCAAATATCGTACTTTTTACTCCACTACATTTCTGTCAAGGTCCTTGTTAGTCATTACTACGAAGGAGCTTAGAAACTTTTCCTTTCTAAAACGTGATTTTTTTTTCGCAGGTGACACTGAGAGCCTATCAGTAATCACAAGAGTCACATTACGTCCATAGACTGTATAAAATCAAGTTCATTGATTTCTCAGCAGCGTTATTTAACACGATCAGTTGATGGCAGAATGGAAGGAGGCGGTTCTTCTGGAGAATGCACGCACTCATGGCCCATGAACCCATGTTTCAGTTTTCTCAAAGGATTAAAGATTCGTTTTGTTTTAAATGTTTGCTTTGTTTGCCGAAAACGAACCACATCACGGCCTACAAAAACTCGACATAAACATTTTATTCCAAGAGGAAGCTTGTAATGAAGTTGTCTGCGCTTTTAGAGCTAGCGATAATGTTGCAATAGCTGTGCAGTCTGGTTAGTCAAATGACTTTCTATGGATTTGCCCACCAAGTCGCCGTAATCTTGTCCACGGCTAGCGTTAACACATAGCTAGTTAACTTGGACACTATTAGTTAGCATGTAAAAATGGAGTTACGCTAACATGAATAACATTAACTTATCTGAAGTGCTTTCAGAAATATGTTTTAGCATAATCTTGCCAAATAAACAGAATGTAGAAATCTCTCTTTTCTAGTAGCGTTAGCTACCCAATATGATTTCGAGTTTGAAAAGAGTTTGCTAGCATGTCAGGTGGAGTTTCACTGACTAGCTAGCTTAACGTTAAACCACCATGATGACACAGCATGCGTTCATTTTGTAAATCCAGTCGGTTGTTTCAGAGCCATTAGGTTTTGTAAGCGTTGTGGCAATAATACAACAATGCATTGACAGGAAATGTACTTTTAATACTTAAGTATTTTTAAAAGCAAGTACTTCAGTACTTTAACTTCAGTAAAAATTTGACTGGACAACTTTCACTTGTATCGGAGTAACATTTGACCAGCGGGATCTGTACTTTGACTTAAGTAATGAAGTCGGGTACTTTGTCCACCTCTGTCGGTAAGATATAGGAGATATATATATGAGTGATTCCACGCTTATGGGTACTGAAATGGGGACATGAACTTATTTTTAAAAATTCACCTAAAACCATTTCTTTTTTTACCATCAGGTCACAAAACATGTAATCTTTAATGAATGATATGTTAAAAGGTAACTTTAATTTTCTGAGATGTAATAAAAACATATTTATATGCCAAAGTCAAGCCTATGAGTTCCAAAATGATGTCTGTTACATTACTTCTGTTAAGATTGTCCATCTCGCGTCTGTTACAAATTAATTACAATCTAGCTATATACCATGTTAATCTTATTGAAAGAATGTGTATGTTTATTCTACTACACATGTTTATTAATTATATTTGCTAAAACATCACCTTCCTATGTTTCAAAAAGTAATTCTACATTGTTAAAATTGAGAATATATATGTCCACAACACTTCTGTTACGTTCTGACTTTGGCATATAAATATGTTTTTATTACATCTCAGAAAATTAAAGTTATCTTTTAACATATCATTCATTAAAGATTACATGTTTTGTGACCTGATGGTAAAAAAAAGAAATGGTTTTAGGTGAATTTTTAAAAATAAGTTCATGTCCCCATAAGCGTGGAATCACTCATACCGTAAAATACCAAATAATAGCCCGGGCGATTATTTGTCTCAATCGCGTAAGAGACCCGGCGCGTATTAGAGACTAGGCGGCTATTTGGAACAGGCGATTAATTCCTTCTTCACAAACACCTTCCCCAAAATCTACCTCAAAACGGGGAAAAAATCATTCTCAGATAGGCCTACTTTTAACCAGTATAACTTACAGTTTGTTTAGAGTTAGATTACAGATAGCACGGTGCCGACTTCGGGGAATTTTGAAGACGCAGAATGCATCCTCGCATGGCACAGTCGGGGTGGATAAAGGCTAAATCACACACCTTTTCCTGTTAATGACTAGTTAAGCGCATGCTTTACAAAATAATCAAGAAACCACACTATTGTCTGTGCGCAGCACTGTGATTTAATTACTCTGCAAAGTTATGGTCACTTGCTATCACCCTCACCCATGCAGCCTCCCTCCACCCTTTGCGCTTCGCGATGTCTGTCAATCTGAAATTGCATGGAGGGCGCGACGTTGAAGCAACATAATTAGGGTGCGAAGTGTCAAACCAAAGGTTTTTTTCTTATGCTGAAAAATAAGTGACCTGCAGTGGCTACATACTGTCATCTTGCATTCTCACGTTTCTCTCCAAGACGTCTCCCTATTTGGCCGATATGAGCCTATTCCCCGAGTGAGTTGGTACGGTGGCTCGACCCCGTAGAAAACTTAAAGTTCGGATGAAAGTTAGTTGAATAGGTTACTGACTTGTAGGCCTACATGTTGCCTGCCTGACGCGTGCTTCTGCCCAACTTGCACGACAGATTACTTGTTGAAAAGGCCCCTTGGATTAGATTGGCCGCGAGCAGACTGAAATGCATGTTAGAACGCTCTCACCTTTTTTGTAAAGCGTCTTCCAGATCCGAATGGGTAAGGGCAAGTGAAATGGTATAAGGTCTTTAATAAAACTCAGTGTGTGCTTTGACGCATGCATTCGGCAATTTAGGTCGTTTAACAGAAGCAGCAGTCCAACCTTGGAAACCCGCAGTCCTCAATGTCACCACACACGCTGGCTTTCGTTGGGTGAATACCCCAAAGGGGTATTCCTCATTCGATGACGTAAGTGATATCCCACACACCCATGTCAAACGTAATTGGCTAAGACATCTGTCAAAAGTTACGGAGTTGCATTCCTCAAAAAATATTACGGTAGACCAAGATTATAACATTGAAATGGCATGTTTATTATCACGTAACAAAATGTTGTAAACAGTATTATAGAAATAATTTCATTTTTCATTCATTCATTCATTCATTCATTCATTCATATTGTTTCGGTAGAAAACTATGCAATGCAAAATCGTTTAAACACCAGAAAACCAGAAAAGTGCTGGGCCTCAAGATTCTAGATAGAACGTTCGGACGCTTTTTTTTTGTTTGTTTTAGACCCCGGCGAGTATTCGGAACCGGCCTTTATTTGTCACAACACACGCGTACACCCGGCCGTTAAAGGGAACTCGGCGGTTAATTGGAACTCGGCTATTATTTGGTATTTTACGGTATATATATATATATGAAAGCTTTAAGTTGCTGCGTCTGTCCCACCTTGTCCCACCAAAACGTATACTTGTCCCACTTTTTTGTCTTTTTGGAGGTGGTCACCCTAGTTGAGAGGCGAACACACTAACCACTAGGCCAACTCATGGTACATGAGAATAATAAATATAATAATCAGTCTCGGAACAGTCATGCCTGTTATATATGAACATTTCCGGTTCCGAACATACATTTCTTTTCCAAAATGCAACTCCAACCTTTCCTGTTTGTTACAGGAACTGATACCTGATGCTGGATATATATATATATATATATATATATATATATATATATATATATATATATATACACTCCGAAATCTGATCTGTTGTTTTGTTGCTGATTTTAGCTTGATACCGATACCAGGTATCAGATTGGTGGCATCTCTATTAAAAATATCATCAAACTCAGTTTTTCATAAATGTTTAACGCAGCATGCTTTTACTTTAGCAGTCACCAATAGATATACTGTATATGTCGTGATACAGGTTATGTATTATAGAAATGTCTCCAGGTATCGTGATGTGATATTTTTTGTCACATCGCCTACACTTAAGACTCTTCCATGATAATGAACGTACCGTAGGCTTTTATTCGGTCCTCGAGATTTAGGTTGTCACTTTTCACACTACTTCCATCTCACTCCCTCAGATCTTCTGTCTGTGGACTTTTGACTGTCCCACGTTTTAAACTGGCATCTATGGGTGGCAGATCATTCAGTGTTGCTGCTCCTAAACTTTGGGACTCGTTACCACAATCGCTTCGTGACTGTTCCACTCTCTTCCTTCAAAGCTAACTTGAAAACTTTTCTCTTTACCTCACACTACTCTTCCTAGTGTGGCCTTTTTGTGTGTGTGTAACTCCTGTGTAAAGCGTCCTTGGGTTTGTGAAAGGCGCTATATAAATTGAAATTATTATTATTATTACTTGATATTTTTGCAAGAGAAACCGAGCAACAGTGTGGCAGAGGGACAGAGATTAGCAGAGATTAACAGAGAGCTTTGCTTGGTTCGATTGTCCAGCAGTTGCCGTGTTTTAGGCCCAGAGTTTTAAATTCGTAACTGATTCAGCCAGAGCTTACTCCAGAGCCAGCACAGAGAGCGAGAGAGACTGTTCCTGATTTTGGCAGGTTTCTTACTGATCTCCTGTATGTCTGGAGTCCAGTGTACTTCGTGAGGACCTAATATCCCTATATTCCTGTGTTCGATTGTGAATGCGGGGAAGGCTTTCTCTGCAATTCATTTTTGTGTCTGCATAAGAGGGTATGACCTCATGTCCGAAGAATACAATGC
Source organism: Neoarius graeffei (assembly GCF_027579695.1). Classification (NCBI taxonomy): domain Eukaryota; kingdom Metazoa; phylum Chordata; class Actinopteri; order Siluriformes; family Ariidae; genus Neoarius; species Neoarius graeffei. The sequence goes on along the minus strand of NC_083570.1, from coordinate 53,944,766 downwards.
TTTATTGGAAACATTTCTGTAGCTTCATTTCTCAGTCAGTGGGCAGATGTGTCATTGGACTCGTAGTGGGTTGAAGGAGAGTGTGTGTCCAGTAGTTTGGCTCGTGTGTGTTGTGTGTGAGGTTGAGGGAGTGGTCTTAGGCAGCAAGTCTGGGCACATGTGATCACGACTGGCATGAGAAGAAAGCCCACTCATTCTAGAAACTGGCAGCACAGGAGAAGCTTACGTTATGACAAGTCCAAAATCCTTCCATGTCTCCATTCACACACACACAGAATCTCTAACAGGAGCTGCTGCTTAGTTGTGATTCACATTTGTGATGGTCAAGCCTCATAAAACAGTCTGGATTTGCCACCGACATGATTGACATCTTCCATGTTAATGTTTGACCTTTAGTGTTCGTTTTATGGCTACAAATCAGAAACTTTGAAAGTGGTGATGTTTTTCTTTCCCACTGGAGCTTTAGGTTACCACTTTTGACGAGCACCAGGTATGTGAAGTGTGTGTATACATAGAGCAAGAGAGCGCTAGCAATAGTGGCAACGTAGTGTAGTGGTTAGCACTGTTGCCTCACTGCAAGAAAGTTCTGGGTTTGAACCTCATGGCCGATTGGGGCCTTTCTGTGTGGTGTTTGCATGTTCTCCCTGTGTCTGCGTGGGTTTGCTCCGGTTCAAAGATTAGGTAAAAATACCCAGCCCCTGGAGTTGCACTAGCCCAGTCCCAAGCCTGAATAGACTGGGGAGGGTTGTGTCAGAGAGAATCTCATTTCATCTCATTATCTCTAGCCGCTTTATCCTGTTCTACAGGGTCGCAGGCAAGCTGGAGCCTATCCCAGCTGACTATGGGCGAAAGGTGGGGTACACCCTGGACAAGTCGCCAGGTCATCACAGGGCTGACACATAGACACAGACAACCATTCACACTCACATTCACACCTACGCTCAATTTAGAGTCACCAGTTAACCTAACCTGCATGTCTTTGGACTGTGGGGGAAACCGGAGCACCCGGAGGAAACCCACGCGGACACGGGGAGAACATGCAAACTCCGCACAGAAAGGCCCTCGCCGGCCACGGGGCTCGAACCTGGACCTTCTTGCTGTGAGGTGACAGCGCTAACCACTACACCACCGTGCCGCCGTCAGGGAGAATATCCTGTGTAAAAAAAAATTCTCATTAAATTGAGAAGGATGATCTGGTCTGGTGACCCCTGATGGAAGCAGCCAAAAGATGATGATATATGTATATATGAGTGTGATGGAAGATCGTGGTACAGATTTGATGATTTGAGTCAATGAAATTAAAAATGAATCATAATTATCATCAGTCTGCATGCTCTAAGCTGTAATTGCATTGTTTAGACAAGAGTGTGCAATGACATACGATAGTGGGAACATATGTGACTTTACCTTAAGTGGAAGTAACACAGCTCTAATGCTGCGAAAACACATGCACAAAAAATACAGATGTAAAACAGGAAAAAGCTACTGTGTGATTGACTGTACAAACAGATTTAAGAAGGAATCAGAGCTCTCTTTACAGACTCCTGAAAGCTAAAAAAAAAAAGAGAAGCAAATAGAGGAAGCACAAATGTTTCGTAAAAGTTTATTAAAGCGAGACAGCCTTTCGATTTCATAAAATCGGTGAAATTTAGTTCCATCTGAAATTTGGTCATTGTGATATATGTTTATTTCTGTAATATCTAAAAAATCAGGCCATTCTGTGGCTGGGAAGTTATTTAATTTGGGGGGGATTCTCGAGCAAATAATGTGCATGAAATCGCTCGCTTCGCACAGTCAAGCAGACAGAGGAAGTCCATGTGCGCATGTGCAGGTTTATCTTCCTCTTCTTTTGGGTTTTACAGCAGCTGGCATCCACAGTGTTGCGTTACTGCCATCTACAGGTTTACCTTGAGTGTGCACTGACCGTTCCATCATTCTATCGCTAAACGAACAGCTGATCACACCGAGGTGCTCGCTGACCGCCGATATTTATTAGTTTGGTCCTGCGTTTCCTTTCCTTCGCAACATAACATCTTTTCTTCTCGCTTTCCGTTACTGTAGTCAGTCTTTCACGTTTCATTCACACATTCATGTCCTCCATTTTTCTCTCCTGTTTCAAATTTGTATCCCACAATGCCTTGCGTGAACAAGGAAAGCCCACCACGTGATGCATGACGTAGTATTTTGAATTGGGTCATGGTGAAGCAGGAAAAAATAGCGGAGAATTTAGGGCCACATGGCCATAAATTCATTAATTGTTCTATTTCAAAAAAACTCATAAAATTGGAAGTCTGTGATTCGAATTCAGTAGCTTTCGCTCCACTAAACACAAATAATTGGGTGTCGGGGAAAATTATTTTTATGACCTACACTTAAAATCTGAAAGGCAGTACAGCTTTAAGAAAATACTTATTTGTTATTAACTTTAAAAAATTGTTTTTTTACATTTTTAATAAAAGGAATATTATAGTTAATAGGCTATTATATTTTACTCTGGGCGGTACGGTGGTGTAGTGGTTAGCGCTGTTACCTCACAGCAAGAAGGTCCGGGTTCGAGCCCCGTGGCCGGCGAGGGCCTTTCTGTGTGGAGTTTGCATGTTCTCCCCGTGTCCGCGTGGGTTTCCTCCGGGTGCTCCGGTTTCCCCCACAGTCCAAAGACATGCAGGTTAGGTTAACTGGTGACTCTAAATTGAGCGTAGGTGTGAATGTGAGTGTGAATGGTTGTCTGTGTCTATGTGTCAGCCCTGTGATGACCTGGCGACTTGTCCAGGGTGTACCCCGCCTTTCGCCCGTAGTCAGCTGGGATAGGCTCCAGCTTGCCTGCGACCCTGTAGAACAGGATAAAGCGGCTAGAGATAATGAGATGAGATATTTTACTCCGAACTTTACAAATGTGGATAAATAATTGTTGGTTATTAAAAAATTGAAACAAACTTTTTTTTCTTTCTTTTTTTTTAAATAAAATGAATATTCAAGTTGATAAAGATCATGAAAATTTGTTGCCCTTTTTTGGCAATAAAAATTGCTTCCTTTTGATTGTTTTTTACAAAAATATCATGGGAAAATCGAATCATGAACCCAATATTGTGAATTGAATCAAATCCTGAGTTGTTTAAACTGTTACATGCTAGTATGGATACTTCTCTGTCCAGTCGTCTTTAAACATTCTGTTTTCATCGTTGACTTTATTAGAGATGACATGATAGCAATTTTCTTTTCCAGTACCACTGGCGAGACTGACACCTTGAGTATGACCCGAGATGATCTTAATTTGTCATATGATCTGCTTATCAGAGGACTCGTACAGGTCATCTTATTGATGAAGTAAATAAATAAATAAATAAAGAACAGCGGTGTCCAAACTTTCCTACTCCAAATGAACGAAGCAAAAGCATGATTGATGGTTGCACATTTAAGACAAGGCTCAGTAACTGCTCTGTCTATCTTGGAGGTGAAACTTATTTTGTAAACAGAACACAGCATGGCGGATGAAGAATAGCGGTGAGCCGAGTGAACCGAAATCCTGAAAGAATCGGCAAAGCAGCGGAGATAGGAATCTCTTCCAGACAGACCTTTCAGAATAAAATCAGAGCGAAAACAGGACGCAGAGTTTTGTAAGTTGGGCCTTTAAGCCTTGAGGTAAAGTGACAGGCTTTGTATCCAGGCAACCACATGCACAACTAATCATGTGATCACGTATTCAACTAAATCTGTCGAGAGAGTTGGGATTCAGATCGTTTAGTTTATTGTAATTTGTCACAGAAAATATATACACAAATTAACATATAATATTAAAAAAAAAATGGTAAAACGTGACCGGAGAGACGAACAGGGCGGAGCCCCAATTGCAACGTATCCCCTAAGCTCAAAAAAGTATATATATATTAAAAGGGGGGGGGGGATTCATACAGGAATTAAAATTTGACTTACATAATAAATTAAGAAAAAAAAAAAAGGATACATAATAATTGACAAATCATGGCGGGCTATAGGTTTGTAGTAAACCTCTAAAGTGGTCGTTTAGATGGATTCTAAACCACAAGAGATTCTGGCTAGACTTGAGTATATTAGGTAAGCTGTTCCATAACTTAATCCTAGGAAAATAGCTGTTACAATAATATTCCTGATTGTGCCTAGAGATTAGGTCAAAGTTGGCTTGATGAAAATTACGGGTATTATAATGCCGAGTGGCAGTTTGAATGAAACGTCCAAAATTACTAGTAACAGTTCCAGTTTTATACTTAAGCAAGAGAACTAAATCATGCATTTGTCTACGAAAATCAAGAGGTAGTAAGTTAAGCTGGACTAGTCTATTAACATAACTGACTTCTCTTGGAGGATAGTTCAATATGAATTTAGTGGCACGCCTCTGAATGTTCTCTATCAGTCTGCGATGCTTTACTGAATAGGGTGACCACACACTTGATGAATATTCTAGTAACGGCCTGACAAGCGCCGTATATAACAACTTTCTCGTCTGGATGTCACAAATATCCCTGCCACACAGCCTCTTCACTAGCCCAAGTACCCTATTCGCCTTCGCACACATCTGCTCGATATGACTATTCCATGTGCAGTTGCCAGAGACAAATACACCCAAATCAGAGGTTTCAGGAAAGTGACCCGTGATTCGACCCCAAAAGATTGTCATAATATATGAGCATTTATCCAGATCGCCCACCCCTCTATCAGCCGATACCTCTCTCCATCCCAAATTGTGTTCTTAAAGGAACAGTCCACCGTACTTCCATAATGAAATATGCTCTTATCTGAATTGAGATGAGCTGCTCCGTACCTCTCCGAGCTTTGCGCGACCTCCCAGTCAGTCAGACGCGCTGTCACTCCTGTTAGCAATGTAGCTAGGCTCAGCATGGCCAATGGTATTTTTTGGGGCTGTAGTTAGATGCGACCAAACTCTTCCGCGTTTTTCCTGTTTACATAGGTTTATATGACCAGTGACATGAAACAAGTTCAGTTACACAAATTGAAACGTAGCGATTTTCTATGCTATGGAAAGTCCGCACTATAATGACAGGCGTACTAACACCTTCTGTGCGCTTCGACAGCGCATTGATACGGAGCTCAGATATCGAAGCGCGCAGAAGGTGTTAGTACGCCTGTCATTATAGTGCGGACTTTCCATAGCATAGAAAATCGCTACGTTTCAATTTGTGTAACTGAACTTGTTTCATGTCACTGGTCATATAAACCTATGTAAACAGGAAAAACGTGGAAGAGTTTGGTCGCATCTAACTACAGCCCTAAAAAATACCATTGGCCATGCTGAGCCTAGCTACATTGCTAACAGGAGTGACAGCGCGTCTGACTGACTGGGAGGTCGCGCAAAGCTCGGAGAGGTACGGAGCAGCTCATCTCAATTCAGATAAGAGCATATTTCATTATGGAAGTACGGTGGACTGTTCCTTTTTAAAAAAAAACTTTAAAAATATTTTTTACATGAAGCATTTCAGAGTTAAAGTCTTTCACACAAAAATTACTTATATTGTCAATATGATTGAGTATAAAGTATAAAATAGAAGAAAATGAGTCTGAACAAAAAGTCATAGCTCTTAATATGTGACATTTCCAGGTCCATAAAAATTTCCATTTCACTTTTTATGAATCTAATTCCAGTCTTTGTCTTTTTTTTTTAACAAGATCTGATCTTTTTCTTAGATACTATCCGTTCCTCCATCTCTACCATCTCGAGTGTTGTGTTTAGTTTGACGCAGCCATGTCATCACTTCACTAAACAGATCAGAGAGTAAATGCGATTTAAAAAAAAAAAAAATCGATGACAGTCTATTTTTTCCTCCATACCTTTATCACTTCTGCAATGATATTTTATCACCTGCTCAGTGAAACACTTAGCTTGTGGTCCAACAAGTTACAATCCTTGTTTATATTCATTACAGCAATAACAGTGAGGACATTAAGATAACTTGGTTTCATTTTATTTACAGTGGTGCTTGAAAGTTTGTGAACCCTTTAGAATTTTCTATATTTCTGCATAAATATGACCTAAAACATCATCAGATTTTCACACAAGTCCTAAAAGGAGATAAAGAGAACCCAGTTAAACAAATGAGACAAAAATATTATACTTGGTCATTTATTTATTGAGGAAAATGATCCAATATTACATATCTGTGAGTAGCAAAAGTATGTGAACCTCTAGGATTAGCAGTTAATTTGAAGGTGAAATTAGAGTCAGGTGTTTTCAATTGATGGGATGACAATCAGGTGTAAGTGGGCACCCTGTTTTATTTAAAGAACAGGGATCTATCAAAGTCTGATCTTCACAACACATGTTTGTGGAAGTGTATCATGGCATGAACAAAGGAGATTTCTGAGGACCTCAGAAAAAGCGTTGTTGATGCTCATCAGGCTGGAAAAGGTTGCAAAACCATCTCTGAAGAGTTTGGACTCCACCAATCCACAGTCAGACAGATTGTGTACAAATGGAGGAAATTCAAGACCATTGTTACCCTCCCCAGGAGTGGTCGACCAACAAAGATCACTCCAAGAGCAAGGCGTGTAATAGTCGGTGAGGTCACAAAGGACCCCAGGGTAACTTCTAAGCAACTGAAGGCCTCTCTCACGTTGGCTAATGTTAACGTTCATGAGTCCACCATCAGGAGAACACTGAACAACAATGGTGTGCATGACAGGGTTGCAAGGAGAAAGCCACTGCTCTCCAAAAAGAACATTGCTGCTCGTCTGCAGTTTGATATAGATCACATGGACAAACCAGAAGACTATTGGAAAAATGTTTTGTGGATGGATGAGACCAAAATCGAACTTTTTGTTTAAATGAGAAGCGTTATGTTTGGAGAAAGGAAAACACTGCATTCCAGCATAAGAACCTTATTCCATCTGTGAAACGTGGTGGTGGTAGTATCATGGTTTGGGTCTGTTTTGCTGCATCTGGGCCAGGACGGCTTGCCATCATTGATGGAACAATGAATTCTGAATTATACCAGCGAATTCTAAACGAAAATGTCAGGACATCTGTCCATGAACTGAATCTCAAGAGAAGGTGGGTCATCCAGCAAGACAACGACCCTAAGCACACAAGTCGTTCTACCAAAGAATGGTTAAAGAAGAATAAAGTTAATGTTTTGGAATTGCCAAGTCAAAGTCCTGACCTTAATCCAATCGAAGTGTTGTGGAAGGACCTGAAGCGAGCAGTTCATGTGAGGAAACCCACCAACATCCCAGAGTTGAAGCTGTTCTGTACGGAGGAACGGGCTAAAATTCCTCCAAGCCGGTGTGCAGGACTGATCAACAGTTACCGCAAACGTTTAGTTGCAGTTATTGCTGCACAAGGGGGTCACACCAGAGACTGAAAGCAAAGGTTCACATACTTTTGCCACTCATAGATATGTAATATTGGATCATTTTCCTCAATAAATAAATGACCAAGTATAATATTTTTGTCTCATTTGTTTAACTGGGTTCTCTTTATCTACTTTTAGGACTTGTGTGAAAATCTGATGTTTTATGTCATATTTATGCAGAAATATACCGTAGAAAATTCTAAAGGGGTCACAAGCTTTCAAGCACCACTGTATATAAATATCAGCCTCAGGCCACATACTAATGTGTGGAAAAATGTTTTGTTGGATGTTCCCTGGAATGCATGGCTCAAAAGGATGGAAACCTCGAACCGTACCATCCAGTGTTGTATTAGCTCGTGTGCTGCGTACAGTATCTGCTGATTCTCGAGTGAGAAGTCGTAGCTGTTCAGGTAGCACACAGCTGTGTGTCTCCAAAAACTAGTATCTTTGAAGCCAATCCATCTTTACTTTTCTCTCTCTCTCTCTCTCTCTCTCTCGCTGTCTCTCTCGGCAGAGATTGGAGGTGGCAGGAAAAGGCCTCTTCATTGCTGGGAGAACAGATGCAATAACAATTAAACCAGACATGGCCATTTAGAGCTTCACATACAATTCTGTAATGGCCTGATGGCACCAGCGAGCCATACTCAGCTCTTACGGGGACAAAAATTGATGAGAGAGAGAGAGAGAATAGTGGAATTGGAGAGATGTTTTCATACATGCCACAATGTAACTTAGCTTCAGCCCTTGCATTCCTAAAACACACCAAAATCAAAACCAAAAAAAGTCAGGAACCATTCATTCATTCATGATGCTTTTATCCACTGCGGGTCATGGGTGCGCTGGAGCCAGTCCCAGCGGACAGTGAGTGAAGGGTGGGGTACATCCTGGATAGATCATCATTCTATCGCAGAGATAAAACAGAAACTACTTTTCGACCGACAGGGAACGGGTTCTTGAACCGGTTCCCTTCAGGATTCTTTGAACCTTGGTGCCAGCTCGCAAACCAGCCCACATGTCCACCAGTTTTGAGCAGAACCAATGCAATCAAGGATGTGTCATGAATAGAGGGTGCTGCACAATTCACAACGGGAGTAAACAGTAGTAGCAGGAAGGTAGAGCATTTTGTTCTGTTATTGCAGATACTTGTTTTCATTCCATTTTTTTTCTGAAGACGTATCCTTTTCTGTTGCGTTCTCCATTGCTGCACTCCGCTTCCTCTCCAAACTAATGACACACCCGCTGATGTCATCATGAATCATGCTGGAAAAACCAGCCGTCTTGTGGTTTCAGCTGAGAACCAACTTATTTTTGGTCAAAATGCTCAGAACAGTTCAAAATTTGATGCGTGAACAAGAACGGAACTTGTTCCCTGTTGGTGGGAAAGGGTAAGAGATACAGACAGCCATTCATGTTCACACTCGTGAGTGATTTAGAGGAGCCAGTTGACCTAATCCACGTCTTTAGACTGTAGGAGGAAACCAGAGCACCTGGACAGAAAAGCCCCAGACAACTGGCAGGTTCGAACCTGAAACCTGCTTGCTGTGAAACGACAGTGCTAACTATTGAGAGTGACCAATAAGAGTGGTGTAGAGCAGGGGTTCTCAACCTTTTCTGCTTCGAGGCCCACCTATTCATGCTTGTAATGAGTCGGGTCCATTAAAAAAGATCCCCAATTATTTTGGCTCATCTATTCTGTTAGAATCTAATAATCTATTGTAAAGTGTATTAATGGGATGCAACATCACTCCCTGTTACAGATCGAAGCCCAGGAATTAAATAAATGCAATAAAAACAAACTGTTTAATTGTAGGTATTGTATTTATAACTGTATGGATGTGCCAGAAGCCAAACCATGCATGCAGGACATTCTCAGTCAAAAGAGATTAATGATCCAAAAGTGGAGTCTGGTCCATTAACACAAGAACTTACTGCCATGTTTGTGTTCAGCAAACAAGCAAGTTATTAAAACCAAGAAGTACACTCAAAAGAGGTGGATATAGAAACCACTCAAAGTGGATATAGAAACCACTCAAACAGCTCATCGCAAAGCATCGTGAGCTATAGTGTGACCGTAGCTTAATGAGGTGGATGTGATGTTGGATGCAACCCAGCAAATCTACCCTACTACAAGTAAAAAATAAATAAATAAATAATTGTACCGCGAGTTGGCCTAGTGGTTAGCATGTCCGCCTCTCGATTGGGAGATCGCGAGTGCTACTCACAGTCAAGTCAGACCAAAGACCATCATAAAAATGGTACCTACTGCCATCTGGCAAGGCACGCTGCAATACAGATGCGAGTGGGGAGTCAAACTCTCGCGGTTACCAGAGGACTAGCCCCCCCACTGTAACCCTAGCTATGTAATAGACGAGAGGCCGAGGGATACGGAAACGGAGATCAGTGCCGCCCTATGCGCCACATGGCGTGGGAAGGACTTTGACAAGTAAAAATTAGCTTCAACTTGGAAAAAAAATTTCATGGTCCACTAGATGATGCTTTGTGGGTCGCGGCCCAGTGGTTGAGAAACACTGGTTTCGAGCATGTACTTAATTTTTTACATCATATGTTAGCATGTTTGCCTCTCAACCTGGAGATCGCGAGTTCTACTCACAGTCAGGTCATACCATAATATTACATTACATTACATTAGAGGCGTTAAGCTCTTATCCAGAACGACATACAACATACCCAGAGCAGTTGGGGGTTAAGCCAGTATCTCACTGGGCTGTGACAGCTTGCGACAAATTGCGAACGTCATTCGCGAGAGAGTTTCAAAAGTGTCTTGAAACATTCGCGGGGCTTCTTAATTTCCTCGCATGAGTCGCAAAGTGTCGCTCCTTCATCGCTGAAATTTTGAACATGTTCAAAAAATTCGTGCGACAAAATTGATCTCAAAATAGCCACAAATGCGTCGCTGGTGTCACAAAGCTGTCGCGAACCCTTCTAAAGTCAGTTTCCGTGAGACAGGAAGTGTGAGTGTATCTCACTGGGCTGCGACAGCCTGCGACTAGTTGGAGACACAACAATTATGATAAAATATGCGAATATCAATTCAGTGTGATTCAAAGTGAAAATTGTCGCTAATCCGCATATTTTATCGCAATTGTTGTGTCTCCAATTAGTCGCAGGCTGTCGCAGCCCAGTGAGATACTGCCCTTAGGTGACTTGCTCAAGGGCACTTCAGCCATTCCTGGTGGTCCAGGGAATCAAACCAGTGACCTTTTGGTCCCAAAGTTGCTTCTCTAACCATTAGGCCATGGCTTCCCCAGACTGGCATAGGAAAGCCCTCATAGCCCTCCACTGTTACCCCTTTTCCACCAAATCAGTTCCAGGGCTGGTTCGGGGCCGGTGCTGGTGCTGGTTCACAACTTGTTCAACTTGCGAGCCAGCTGAGAACCAGTTTGCTTTTCCATAGCTCGCGGTGCTAAGGGAAGCCACGTCATTACATCGCTGTATACGTCAGTTACGTCACTACGTTTGCATAAACCTTGGCGCGAATATCGAAGCAAAAACAACACGGAAGAAGCAGCAGCAGCAACAACAACAATAATAATGGATGACTTCGCGTTTGTACAGCTGCTGCTTCTCATCGCTTAAAAATGGTGATCTTTCGCGGTCTTGTTATTGTTGTTGGTCTTAACAACTCTGCCCCCTCGCTGACATAAGTGGTTCTTTCCTCTGGCCCAGCAGAGAGTTGGTGCTAGCCTGGAACCGGTTTTTCTGGCCCCAGAGCCAGTTCTTTGTCAGTGGAAACAGAAAACCCGGTTCCAAACTAAGCACTGGCCCCAAACCAGCCCTGGAACTGCTTTGGTGGAAAAGGGGCATTTGTAACCCTAGCTATGTAATAGGCGAGAGGTCGAGGGCTATAGAAATGGAAATCGGCGCCACCCAATATGCCTTAAGGGCCTGGTTAGTACTTGGACAGGAGACTGCCTGGGAAGACCAGGCATAGGAGGGGCTTTGACTTTGATTTACATCATATTTTCTACGTGTTCACACATTTTCTCAGCAGCTGTATCATGTTTTTGAGAAATTTGCTCGGTAGGCTTGACCTACCTACCGTATTTGCGCAACATACAGTGTCCCCATTGGTTCTTGATTTTTGGAGCATAAAGAAATAAATGAATAAAAGTGTGCACTGGCAATTCTACAAGTGTGTATGTGTCATATTTTGTGATAAAGTGTTACATGTGACCGGGTAGCAATGCTCAGCAAAAGACTATTGAAGCATCATGATGAGAACTGTAGGCTTTCCCAATGATTATGAACTCTGTCACTGTGATGGCAAAGATGGATTAAAGCTGTAGTGCTCCTGCCTTTATGGTGGATTTGTGCGATATCAAAATGCAGACATCATCTGAGCTTAGAAACCAATCTCTCTCTCTCTCTCTCATACCACGGATTCTGCCAACTACCAGTAATACATTGCCATCGCAAGAAGCCACACCTCCTGTTCTTCTCCTTAATACTAAAAATAATTTAGGTGTATTGATGGAGAAAGCAATTTTATCCCTAAATCTGAGCTGAAGAGCGTTGTGCATGGTGCGAAATTGCACCATGACCATCTTGAGTACTATCTCGGTTCAGAGAAATGCTGCAGCAATGCAATAAGCCTGAGGTTCCTCCGCGTGACTGCCTCTTTTTTTTCCTTCTGGGATAGAACATCTTAATCTCAAACACAGTGCACAAAAGCCCATCATGTACATGACATCTTCCTTTTTTTTTTTTTACATTTCGAAAATGTAGCTGCCAAACATGAGGCCTATTTCTGACCACGTATAGTGGAGCACGCTATATTCCACCAATCTCTTATAGACCTTTTTCTTCCTTCTGTCTTGCTCCATGTGCTGTGCTATCAATACGAAGTCATCACGGCAGATGATAATTATTTTTTTCCCTGTGATTTATTCAGCAGTGCAGCCCTCCGTTTGGGCTGTAATGATCGCCATCATGCCCGACAGGGACTTTACTGTTGACATGACAGCAACAAGCTATTAGGAACATGACCAGAGGGGCCTGTGTGTGTGTGTGTGAGTGTGTGTGTGTGGTTCACATTTGAAACAAAGGTGCTGTTTATTTCAATAAGCGTGGGTGAAGGTAGCAAATTAGTCTCTCTCTGTGTGTGTGTGTGTGTGTGTGTGTGTGTGTGTGTGTGTGTGTGTGTGTGTGTGTGTGTGTGTGAAACATGTCAAACCAGGTGAATGTGTGGGTTTTGAAGGAGGGTGTTAAGAAGAAGGTGCTAACACAGTGAAAGATGGAGTGTTGATGGAGAAGGGGGAAAACATGAGGAATGTGTCGAGTGTTATTTCCATATGCAGCGAAATACTGCTGTTTTAATGTTGTGGGTTTTTTTTTTCCTCAGCTCTTTCAAATTTAGATTTTATTTAAAGGAGACATACACGATAAGATACAACTTTCATCTCATCTCATTATCTCTAGCCGCTTTATCCTGTTCTACAGGGTCGCAGGCAAGCTGGAGCCTATCCCAGCTGACTACGGGTGAAAGGCGGGGGACACCCTGGACAAGTCGCCAGGTCATCACAGGGCTGACACATAGACACAGACAACCATTCACACTCACATTCACACCTACGCTCAATTTAGAGTCACCAGTTAACCTAACCTGCATGTCTTTGGACTGTGGGGGAAACCGGAGCACCCGGAGGAAACCCACGCGGACACGGGGAGAACATGCAAACTCCGCACAGAAAGGCCCTCGCCGGCACGGAGCTCGAAGCCGGACCTTCTTGCTGTGAGGCAACAGCGCTAACCACTACACCACCGTGCCGCCGCTTTTAAATATTAGATGTGTAAATAGCTTCACTCTGATTGGCTGACGTCTTCAAACAAGGACTCGGTCAGCCACACCCACGGAATCCTTTTACTGCGGTCTTCACGTTACTTTTTTCCTGATGACGTCCAGATGATTGTGTACGCATGAAATAAATAATCCCGAAAACATATCCATACTGTCCAACACTTCCGCAGCTTGTGTGCCGTATCACATCCCTAACAGTGGGTCAGATACCTTGCCAAGCTAACCTGAGCTAGCACAGCTAACTTCCTGGAGTGGGAAAATGAACTCCCGGTAGCGTTAGTGCTTATGGGAGAAACTTCTGAGCTTCTGTAGTTTTATCTCCTCAGTAGGAGCAGGCAACACCAAGCCATCTCAGTGGAGAAGTCGAGCTCGGCCCTCGGCCCTTCTGTACACTCAGGCTGCGTGAGCTTGCTTTAGTTTCTCTATTTTAATTGTGAAGTATGAACTGGTGAAATCCTGGAGGTCTCACTGTTTGTAAGGAGTTCTTTGTTTTGTTTTCTTCTCAACATCTGCAGCCTTCTCAGTTACTCCTGAGTGCACTCCAAACCCCCGGCACTGCGGTGGAGGGTGTGGCCCCTGCTGCCTGGGGCAAATTACAGCTGCTCCACTGGGAGTGATGGAGAGACTCTCTCTCTCTCTCTCTCTGTCTCACTCTGACTGTCTCTCTCTCTCTCTCTCTCTCTTCATCATGGTAGCATCACTGTATCAGTGTTGGTGCTCAGCTGGAAAAAATGTGCACAGCCCCCCCACCACACACACACACACACACACACACACACACACACACACAGCCTTTATGTTTGGGTCTCTACACGCCTGAAGGCACTGTAGCAACTCATTTACATCGACTGGAGCAGCAGACAGTCTTCTCTTCTCTTCTCTTTCCTTCTATTGCTTTTTCTCTTCTCCTCCCTTACTTCCTTTCTCTTTCTTTCCTTGTCTTCTCTTCCTTTTTCTTTTCTCCTCCCTTACCTTTCCTTCTTTTCTCCTCCCTCTCTTGCCTTTCCTTCTTCTCTCTCTCTTCTTCTCCTCTCCCTCTCTTACCTTTCCTTCTTCTCCTCTCCCTCTCTTACCTTTCCTTCTTTTCTCCTCCCTCTCTTACCTTTCCTTCTTCTCTCTCTCTTCTTTTCTTCTTCCTCTTACCTTTCCTTCTTCTCTCTCTCTCTTCTTTTCTCCTCCCTCTCTTACCTTTCCTTCTTCTCTCTCTGTCTTCTTTTCTTCTTCCTCTCTTACCTTTCCTTCTTCTCCTCTCCCTCTCTTACCTTTCCTGCTTTTCTTCTCTCTTCTTTTCACCCTCTCTTACCTTTCCTTCTTTTCTCCTCCCTCTCTTACCTTTCCTTCTTCTCTCTCTTCTTTTCTCCTCCCTCTCTTACCTTTCCTTCTTCTCTCTCTCTTCTTTTCTCCTCCCTCTCTTACCTTTCCTTCTTCTCTCTCTTCTTTTCTCCTCCCTCTCTTACCTTTCCTTCTTCTCTCTCTTCTTTTCTCCTCCCTCTCTTACCTTTCCTTCTTCTCTCTCTCTCTTCTTTTCTCCTCCCTCTCTTACCTTTCCTTCTTCTCTCTCTCTTCTTTTCTCCTCCCTCTCTTACCTTTCCTTCTTCTCTCTCTCTTCTTTTCTCCTCCCTCTCTTACCTTTTCTTCTTCCTCTCTTACCTTTCCTTCTTCTCTCTCTCTTCTTTTCTTCTTCCTCTTTTACCTTTCCTTCTTCTCTCTCTTCTTTTCTCCTCCCTCTCTTACCTTTTCTTCTTCCTCTCTTACCTTTCCTTCTTCTCTCTCTCTTCTTTTCTTCTTCCTCTCTTACCTTTCCTTCTTCTCCTCTCTCTCTTCTTTTCTCCTCCCTCTCTTACCTTTCCTTCTTCTCTCTCTCTTCTTTTCTTCTTCCTCTCTTACCTTTCCTTCTTCTCCTCTCCCTCTCTTACTTTTCCTGCTTTTCTTCTCTCTCTTCTTTTCACCCTCTCTTACCTTTCCTTCTTTTCTCCTTCCTCTCTTACCTTTCCTTCTTCTCTTTCTCTTTTCTTCTCCCTCTCTTACCTTTCCTTATTTTCTTCTCTCTGTCTTCGTTTCTTCGCCCTCCCTTACCTTTCCTTCTTTTCTTCTCTCTCTCTCACCTTTCCTTCTCTTCCTCTTCTCTTTTCTGTTATTTATGATTGTTTCAGTGGAAATTTTTTCTTCTTGTTAACAATCATGTTCAATCCTCTCATCTTTTTCTATTTGTTTGTATCTTTTCTTTAACGGCAGTCATGAAAATAGCTTCAGTTGCCCATCAGATGTGTGAGTCTTTTTTAAATGCACAGCATTAAATGAACGACTGTGGAGGGTTTTATTATCTGTGGAAGTTTTACCTCTGGCTTTTTGAACATGTTTTACCATCCAAAATCAAATCCTTCAGCGTCTCTGCACAGCACAAAGATTCGCTCCGTGGACACACTTGCTTTCAGATGTCTGTTTTGAGCACGTATTACTGCTGAAAGGAAGCATTAAGCGTAGGTCTATATATAACCACTGACTGGCTGTTTTGAAATTCAAAATCCCAGTAAATACAGCGCTACAGTGTTCCTCCCGCAAGACATGTTCCCAAAACGCGTCCACACGCTCCTGAGTGCTGCTGCAAGAGGCGGAGCAACATGGCATCATTGGTTGGATGTTCGTGGTTTACGTCGTGATTTATTTTTTTGACCATTTAGAGAGCAGTTTTCCTTTGAGCAGTCAGGAGCAGAATGTGAGCAGCAGCAACTCTTTTTAGAGGAAAGTAGCTAAAGCGTAGCGTGCTCAAAAAGTCGATAAATGATGTCACAGTCTAATTTACATATTCATTTAATCTTTATGATTATTGGCATATCAACTTACAAATTAAGGCCTTTACACACCGGATACGACACGAAATTTCGGTGTGAAAATGCAGAATGAAATCCAGAAGGAAATTTCACACACCATGTACCCCAAGTCCGATATGAATTTTTGAATAATTGACATTCTCTTTCGCGTTCATTTCATGCTGGTTTCGTGCCACGACTCCGTAGTGTCCTGAGTGAATGACAGAGTCATCTATCTATCAATCAAACAATTACCAAGAAGGGCAAGAGTCTGTCTACGACTATCATCTCCATTCTGCACAACGTGATTGATGCATTTATTTGCGGTGTGAAAGCTCAGAAAAATCTCGACCTTCTCAACCTCGTTCCGAAAATATTGTCGCTTTTTTTTGCTGCATAATATTAACATTCTGTGTGAAGGTTCTTCTGATGCAAACAACACCCCCGGTGTGTAAATCCCCTGAGGGTAAACGCAGAGAGAAGATTTTCTGAAAATACTGTAAGTATTAGTAAATATTATCATGTTTTATTAGAGTACAAAATAAATCAGGCGGCACGGTGGTGTAGTGGTTAGCGCTGTCGCCTCACAGCAAGAAGGTCCTGGGTTCGAGCCCCGTGGCCGGCGAGGGCCTTTCTGTGCGGAGTTTGCATGTTCTCCCCGTGTCCGCGTGGGTTTCCTCCGGGTGCTCCGGTTTCCCCCACAGTCCAAAGACATGCAGGTTAGGTTAACTGGTGACTCTAAATTGAGCGTAGGTGTGAATGTGAGTGTGAATGGTTGTCTGTGTCTATGTGTCAGGCCTGTGATGACCTGGCGACTTGTCCAGGGTGTACCCCGCCTTTCGCCCGTAGTCAGCTGGGATAGGCTCCAGCTCGCCTGCGACCCTGTAGAACAGGATAAAGCGGCTACAGATAATGAGATGAGATGAGAAAATAAATCAATTATAATTTAATTCTTACAGAAAGTGACAAGATGCAACACTGGTTTTATTATTATTACTTCGTATTACTTATTGTATTATTATGGTTTTATATTCTAATATTTTGTCAAATGTTTTGTGTAATTTTGACTTAATCACTGACCCCGTTTTTATCATGATCATTGCAACAATGTAGTTCCTGTACTCTCAGAAAATAAAGTACATTATTGTACCTTTAGGAGTACAATGGCTTGTCACTGGGGTAGGACCCTCTAAGGTACTTATTTATACCCTTTATATACTGCTTGTGAACATGTATGTACCTTTTTGGTCCCAAAACGGTACACATAGTTACCTTGAGGCAGTGTTGTAGTCGAGTCACTAAACCTCGAGTCTGAGTCCAGTCTCGAGTCCCCAGTGTTCAGGTCCGAGTCATTAAAGAAAATTTTTTGTCGAGTCCGAGAACAAGACTCTATCCGCACCATTTGACATTAGCTGTTGCTGCCTTTATGTGAAAGCGTCTCTGCTACTGTGTTGGACTAATGTTACTACCCCACTGACTGCCCCATTTTAGTTAACAGGCTACAGATAAAAAGCTAGTTCATCGCTCAGCAAGCCCCGCCCACTATCAACAGGGCAAATAACATGAGAGAGGGTTAACACTAGCTAGTTCCTCGCTCAGCAAGCCCTGCTATCAACAGGGCAATGGCCATAGCGTGTCACTTACCCCTCTGGGTGGAGTCTTACCAAATAACGATTGAAGTTCGAGGTCGTCCCCGTCGTCTCCTCGATAGTTCTTCTACATATGGAACACATAACAGTGCATTTTTTCCTACTGCACGAGAAGTCTGTATAACCAGAGCAGACAATCCTAGGGACAATCTGTCCAGGCATTTTAGCGCCATTAACATTAGTTTGTTCCTGAACATGACGTATGAACACATGAATGTGCATTCTATTACGTGAAATGAGTATAAAAATTAACGTAGATATAAATATCTTATGCCAAATTATTATGGCATGTTACAAAAAAATAAAGAAAAAATCCGAGTCCTCGTCTCCAATTTACGAGTCCGAATGCAGTTAATGCACAAGTCCGAGTCATCAGTGCTCAAGTCAAGTCAAGTCATGAGTCCTTAAAATTAGGGCATGAGTCCTGGACTCGAGTACTACAAGCCTGCTTTGTGCGCCAATAACGAGCCCTGTGGGGGTACACAGTGGTCGAGTTGTAAAATCAAACCAGGGGGGATGGTGAAATTTTTAGTCGCGTGTCGACCCATCGGTCAGTCCATCGGTGGGAAACTGGTTTGCTTTTAGGAGGGTTTGCACACAACGTAGGTCTGTGGACCTTGTTCATTTACCAGACATACAGTATTTTGTGCTGATAAAGTGTGTAGTACACACTGTGTACCCTTTTTATTGTTGTAAAAAACATAATACACTGGTATTTTACTGTAAAACATGCACAGTGTGGATGTCATGTGTCATATTTAGTCAGTCTCCTGGCTGACATACCTACCACATTCTCCATATTAGGGTGAAATGCAGATGACAAATTTGAAGTGTAACTTCATAGTCATGGTAGGCTCCTTTTAAATCGTTTGGTAAATAATTTATTAAAACCTCAGCAGGCAATGTAAATGAACAACTGAATCTTTTCATATCAAGTCAATAGAATTTTTATTCAAAGCTGAACATTGGGAACATTGAGTTAAATACAGAGGTAGGTAGGGAACCAATAAGCTAAAACAAGCAACAGTAAATTGTAAATCAGCCTTACATGTTGTGACCGGCTCTCTAATGAGGCAATGAAGCCTTCAAAACTGCTAGTGTCGTTTATTTTAGCCTTCCTGTCTTGAATAACACTTTTTGTTGCCTGAAGAATAACAAACGAACGTCCAGGCTGATTAAATTAATGGCCTTATACAAGAAATCAAAGCTAACATGAACCTGAGTAAGCTATCGATAGCTGGCTAGACTCCAAACTAACATTCATTATGATAGCTGTGTTGTTATCCGCCGCCCACAAATTCGGCTACATATCGGGAACTTTACAGCATGATAGTGGGCTCACAGAAAGTGTGACTGATATTCGTAACTCTTGACTTACCTCCTGAAATGTTTTTTCTTGCGATCTTAAATCCGAACTTGCTTAGGTCTTGCTGTCCACTCCGCTTGGCCATGATGCTGCAATCCGCTGCTGTCACTGACGCCGAATGAAATAAAAAATAACGGAACCCCAACTGAATGTCACCTCCTCAAACGCTTCGCTTGCGCGTGCCCTCTCTCGCGGTAGCTTATTGTATGCTCAGTTTCAGCAAAGCTACGTGGAATGGCATTTCTAATTCCAATGTTAAATAGAAGTAATGTCCATATTTATTGATAAAATTGCTCAAGGGAAGAGAGGGGGGGGATGCCCGTTTTAGAGGGGGGATGATTTTGACCATTTTTTATTCCAGGGGGGATGGCATCCCCCCCATCCCCCCTCAACTCGCGTACAGGGGGTACATTGGTGTAGATTGTTAGCCTGGGCCCGCCCATCCTAAGTGTGACGCAACACGGGGGCCTGTTGCAAACTTAGTCTGGCCAGGCAAGCTATCTCCAGCTCTTCCAAGCTCCCGAACAATCGGGAGCCAATCAACTTTGAGCATCTCCAACGGCCCTGGGTAGAGGCGTGTTCAAGGCAGTGACGTAGTAGAACTGCGACCGGAAGCCATAGATTGTTTACAGAATCTATGCTGGAAGCGCTTCATTCACTAGAAACATTACGAACATGGAGCAGCGGCAAGCCTTTGACACAGCGGTAGATGCTGTATTGAAAGCATTCAGCGGGAAGTTCTCATTGAAAACGGAGCAATGAGCAGCCCTGGAGGTATTTATCTTCTTCCTGTTACTCAAGCAGTTTCCGTCGCGTCACATACGTCAGAGGAAAGAGTGATGTGATTGGTTTAAGCTTCGTCACAGCCTTTTCTGGCTTCGACCAGTAGCAAACTGAGGCATTTCAGGGAGGCGGGTCAACCACACGCTTTGGGAAACGGTTGGGCTTAATATCTTTGCCAGACCAATGCTCGCAGAGCTTTGAAGTTGCGTTAGCCAGACTAGTAGATTGTACCTTAGAGGACGGAAATGGACTCCTCCTGCACCCTTATTTCTGACAGTATATCGGGGTTTGTTTGTTTTTACTGTTTTTTGCAATTGCTAGTAATATGGTTTTCCTTCCCTAGATCACCAATGCTTGCCAAATTTACTGATACTCATTTTCCAAAAAAACCCTTCCAAATCCTCCACAGTGTTCAAGTTTTATTTTAATGGCGACTATGCTTGCTTTTGGTTCCGGACCTGCATTTTGGTGCTGTTCGCTAAGAACCGGCTTTTTCGCAGTGGAAAAACACAGACCAATTTGAAGTTAAGCACCGGCTCTGGATCAGGGAAAAGGCACAGCACTCCGGTGGATTCAAACACACACACACACGCACGCACACACATGTTGCCTAGAACTATGTGGGTAATTGTTACCTTTTCAGTTGAATACAAGTGGTGTTTATCGACCATTATGTGGGCCCCTGGCAGTTAATGGCTGTAGAAGAACAGTCCAGCCCCACTCTACAGTCTATTTTCAAACCTGTACTCTGTGTGAGCTCTGCCTTTTTCTTTCCTTCGTACTTTCTCAGTGTGAATCCTCTTCAAACACCGGATGATGGAGCAGCCGTTTATATAGTTGTCCTGATGCTAATGGAATAGCTTTCTTCTCCCACAGGGAGCCAACCTGTTCCCTCAGCAAAGCCAGATTATGCATACTCAGTGATACTTCCCTTTATATTCCCACATATGCGTTGTTTCTTATTGTTTTCACTCGTCAGATGATCTCATCAGACACACTGGTGAGTGAGAGCTGGTCAGTAATGATTATAAATGTGCCAATTCATGTTGTCATGCTTACACCGTATCGGAGCGTTCAGACCTCCTGCTTTGAGGACCATCTGCTGTTATGAGGTGTATGTGATCGGACGAGAGACACAGCCTGATGGTCCTTTTACTCTCTTCTCTACTACTGTGATGAGAGGACCAGAGTGTCCGTGTGCCACAAGCAAGAAGATTTTAATGGTGCATTGTAAGGATATATGGCTATAATTAATTGATTCATCAATTCAAAAGGATCTGCTTTGTTCCAAGTCGAGGAACCGCCTTGTTTTGTATTTGGCTTCTCCCAAACTCGGAACAAAGTGGTTCCTTCTGAAGTCGAAATGAAATGGCTTCTACCAAATTTGAAAACACAGTGGCTTATGACGACCTCTAAACACGGCATCTCTTTCCAAACTCGGAACAAGAGGTGCTTTTGGACCGGAGGAACGTTTTCATTGTTCTTAGAACCGCTGGAGGAAGTTCCCACTTTTTTGTCTGTCCGCACTGCAGGAACTGAGAACGATCGTAAGTTCTGAGAACGTCATTTTGCAGGACTATTTTAGTTTCTACTTCAGGGTAGGTACTCTCCCAGCACAAGAGGAACCATGAGTGATGTAAGTGTACATTGATTGGTCCAGACGTGATTAGTCAAACACGAGCCAACGCAGCACCGCCAGCCGCCATTTTCAAAAATCCATGTCAAACATTAGCCGTGTAAAAAAAATGCCTCTTATTGGTGGTGTTTAAAAAAAATGGACAAATGGACCAACAGTGAAGTCCAGGCTTTATTGATCGTACCTGTATATGTGATGGAGGAAATAGAGAGCAATTTTTGAGGCGTCTCAGCGAAATGTTAAAATTTCCTGGTGACATCACTTCAGCGTTCCTACTGGTGGTGCGAATGCAAACAGAAAAAAACCCTTGAAGATCTGTAGTGCTCAGGGGAGCTCCCCAGTGGATAGTTCCTCTCAGTAGAGGCTTTGCACCATCACGTGACTCCATAGCAACGGTAACTAGGGCGCCATAACAGGTGGCACACTTGTAATGCTCCATTCAGCCAAGACAGTTGTTATTGATTGGTATAGGAAGGTTTTGCTGTGTTTTTGGATGTGCAGATTGTTTTGAAAGAAACAAAGACATCAGATTTTTTAAATTTACCAAAAGTAATTCATCATCGAGGGGGAAAAACTAGAGAGATTTCTAAATGTAGAAGGGGATAAAAACATTCAGTGGGACTCTGTGTCAAACAGAGAGGTCAAAAACCCTATGGTATACTCACTTCATTTCCACAAAGGTAAGAATTATAAAAAAATATATATATAATTTCACAACTACAGCAAGGTGCTCATTCTTATACATTGAAGTGAACATGAGCAACAACATAGCGGCTCTGCAGAGCCGTTTTCACTGAGGTGCATTTACATTCAGGGATCCTTCGGAGCACGTTGTGCGTGCGCTTGGGACCCAGTCATTATGGGAAATACCTGATACTGATTCGAGCGCAATCAGCAGTCTGTTTTCACAGAGACTTTGTGAAGTATTCTGTCAGGTATGCGGTGGTAGACGGGTCTAAGTGCAGGAAGAGTGTTTATTAGCAGGCGTTATAAACAAAAACACAAAACACAAGCGAAACCGAAAGCAGTCATAAACATGACTAGAAACAAATGTGACAGTGACAATGATAATATTTCACAAAGCCTCTGTGTCCTTATGTGTGCTGATTGCACTCAAATCAGTATCAAGTGTTTCCCATAATGACTGGGTCCCAAGCGCATACACGGTGATCAGAATGATCCCCAAATGTAAATGCACCTTGGTGAAAGCGGCTCTGCAGAGCCACTGTGTTGTTGCTCATGTTCACTTCACTGGTTAAGAATGAGCACCTTGCTGTTGTTGTGAAATTATATCTTTTTTTTTTATAATTCTTACCTTTGTGGAAATGAAGTGAGCATACCATAGGGTTTTTTACCTCTCCATTCAACACCAAGTCCCACTGAATGTTTTTCTCCCCTTCTATCCCATACGAAAAAGAACAGTAAAGAACTTATAAGAGTTTACACTGTCTTAGTAGTAAATCCTTATAAATATAAGGATAAATCCTTATAAGGATTTATAAATAAATATATATGCCATGTATGATTTACTCCTGAAAGTGGCCCATTTTGCATTTTCCTCATACAAATTTTTTATGAAAACCTAGTATGTATGAAGTGAACACTGTGCATGGTTTTTACAGATAATGTGTATGATGAATTACACCGTCTTTGTATGCTTCATGTAATGTTTGTAGTTTTAAATTATATTTTACAGTTTAAAATGTAAATCCACATAGGTTTGTGTTGGATTTACATATAAAAGGCATATACATTTTAAACTGTAAAATATAATTTAAAACTACAAACATTACATGAAGCATACAAAGACGGTGTAATTCATCATACACATTATCTGTAAAAACCATGCACAATGTTCACTTCATACATACTAGATTTTCATAAAAAATTTGTATGAGGAAAATGCAAAATGGGCCACTTTCAGGAGTAAATCATACATGGCATATATATTTATTTATAAATCCTTATAAGGATTTATCCTTATATTTATAAGGATTTACTACTAAGACAGTGGTAAATTCTTATAAGTTCTTTACTGTTCTTTTTCGTATGGGATGTTTAGAGATCTCTCTAGTTTTTCCCTCCTGCTGATGAATTACCTTTGGTAAATTAAGAAAATCTGATGTCTTTGTTTCGTTCAAAATTGTGGGTGTTTCTGTACACCCAGAAACACAGAAAACATTCCCATATCGATCAGTAACAACTAACTCGTCTGAATGAAGCACTACAAATGTGCCACCTGTTATGGCACCCTAGATACCATTGCTATGGGGTCATGTGATGGTGCAAAGCCTTTATAAGTCCCTAGAACAGTTTGGTCTGAAAATACCTAAAGTAATTCCTCCAAAACTCCGAACAAAACAGTAACGTTTGAACTCAGAACAAGGCAGCTTCTCTTGAACTTGGAATAAGGTTCTTCTAAACTCTGCAAGCCGGCTCTTGGTGAACTTGGATCTTAAGCGGTTTCTCCCAAACTCAGAACTAAGGCAGCTTCTTCCACCCTCGAACCAAGGTGGCTTCTCTCAAGCTCAGAACAAAACTGTCCCTCCGGGACTGTTGACAAGGCATTTCCATCTGACCATGAAAGAAGTCTCTTGAGCTAAAAACAAAGGCGCTTTGAACTCTGATCAAGGCACTTTGTCCAGAACGTAGAAAGTAAAAATTAGTAGAGCATTCGTCCATGCTACATGAAATGGTGTGACCTTTTTGGAGCTCATTTCTAATCTCTTGCATAAGCTGGAAGAGAATCAGCATTAGAATGGTTTGGGGATTAAAAGAGAGTCTTGCTGTAATCCGCATACCCACTTGATCAAAATGCAGACCCCTTTTCTCCTTTCTTTTTATCTATTTATCCCTCTATCCATCAGTCTTCTAGTTATTCTCTTCAGAAGGGTTGGTATATGTGGGAAAGGGACCGGGGCTTGGGAGGCATGAGGGTAAACAAGGAAGCCATTATCCTGTTGGTGGTCGAATGCCAACACGGCTGGATTTTTTTCAGCACTCTGTGTGGTAGTTGGGCAGAACATGAGTATGGTGGGTAAATCGTACTGGCTGTCTCTTCTTCAGTAGGACAGATCTCTTTAAATTAAACATTGGATTGAAACTAAATGCCTTTGTGGCTAATCTCATTCAAAACACCTCTTCCAGCCTTTGAGCTTCTATTAGGCAACATAAAAGAGCTATTTTATTCTCCAGTCAGTCATGTGGCGATTGCAGGTCCTTGAGGGGAATTTGATAGCTGTTGGTTGAGGCATTCAAACAGGAGGCAAGGTGGCTGCATTGGCTTTCCCTTTCATGATAATCCCTTATTTTTAAAAGAACCTAATTTAAGAAAAACCTCATCAGTATCCTGCTTAGGTGGCAGAGGCTAGCAGCAGTATTTATCCAGATGACTTCAATATAAAGTTCATTCAGGTTTTCCCTCAAAGTTCTCAGCGAATTCAGCACAATTTTAGCTCAAAGGAAATTTCTTACCAAATAAATCCTGGAGGGCTTGAATGAAGTGCACCTCTGCATTAGACTGTCACTGAGTGCTAATGGGTACCACCACTTTGCTGAAAAGTGCTCACTACCTGATGTCTTCTCTATGCCATAACTCTGCAGCACATTTTCACCAGTTCGGTGAGAACCCAAAGAGTAGCAAAGTTGGGTTGACAGACCAGTTTCATGGAATGATACAACTGAAGGGATGGAATAAAAGCAGCAAGGGGTTGAAAACATGCAATCCAGGCTGTATCCTCATGGAAAAGAGGTGAGGAGGCTGAGAAACGCTGTCGCTTTGGAAAGCTGACAGATTTTTAATGTCCGTGGACCTGACTTTGAATGGAAGGCCTGAAAATAGTCATTGTGCCATCACGATTGACAGTGGGCCTAAAACATGACGAGGAAAAGCGACCAGTTTGTGAAAAAAAAATGCTCAGGGATGTAAAGGGAAGCGTTGCCGAGCAGATCAGCTGTGCTGGTCACTGCCATGTATTAATCAATGATGGCTGGACTGGCGCTATTCCCAACCAAGCAATAGAAATGAAGAAACACTGCCAAATGCAATTTCAGCTTTGATTGAAATCATTAGATTGAAGATAGGCGTACAGAAAAGCTATCATCTAAAAGCTAAAACCTCTCCATCTCGGTTTGTCTCCTGCTTCTAAGCCTCGGTCTGAATTTGAGCTTCTCATGACATCTTAAATACATTCCTTTCCTCTTGTAAGAGCGTCATGTTCTTTTCTTAAATCACCATGATACCAAACCAGACTTCTCAGATATTGCTTCACATTGGAGAGAGAGTGTGATTTGCCATAAGTCTTGAGTTTGAATTCTTACAAAGTGATCCACAATCCTGAGTGACGTGAACCACTGTTTCCTGGAACATACGTGCAGAATTCAGTGTGTCGCTCTTGGAGCTCTTGTGCCCATATGTACCATCATAGGTGGTGTTCGGAGTGCTAATTCCTCAGTGCATTGATGCTCTCTATAGGGATAACAAGGCCCTGAGAAAAGTCCATTCTTGTTCCTCCTCTCGTATTTGCAGAAGCAGCAGGATTTGAAAGGCTTCCGTCACTTACCTGTCTTGCATTATATACTATCGTGCCTCCGTTGTCATGGCCCACAGGCAATTCTGACAGGAAATTGATGTGCCTCTCCTATGGAGTCATCAGTCGTTTGACTCTGAAGTAGATAGAGTTCAGCTCCCCACTGAAGTTGAGCTGTCTTCTTTGGAGACATTCTGTATACACACTAATGCCCCCCTACACACACATTTTTTTCCCTTTCCTACTCACACCCTTTAGTTTCTCACACCCACATACGTTCACATGTACACACATACACTTCTGATGCTAGACAGGGTACTTGGACTTGGTTTATCAGTGTTTCAGTTTGCTGCAAGGTGGCTGTCAGTGTCCTGTTAGCAGAGCTGTTTGTCTCAGAGTGGATGAAGCCAAATCTCAGCTTTGCAGGTGAGATCTTTGTCTGTGTGGAGGTGGAGAGTGTGACACTGGGCTTTGCTTTATCAGGAATAAACAGATCGGCTGTCTGTGTCTGGAGACTTTAGAAGTGGCTTTAGAAGAGAACCAGTGATCAAGATCTACATATCTGAGTAATTAGTATTTCTGCTCAGTATGATACCAGTTGGACAAATCAGAAAGATTTGGCTTTTTCCAAACTGTTCCTGATTCTCTTCTCGGAATCTCTCTCAATTCATTCCGTTCGCCTACAGCGTATCGTCTTCAAAGTTATAAAGGCAAGAATCTAAATTTGACAACAATTATAATCCAATTTGTGTCACTGCTAAATTGATATGAATGCTATTTAACATGTTTTCTAGCAGTTTAGCTAATGTAAGCGTACAGTGTTGGATAGCGGTGTAACGATACACTCCGTTCACAATTCGATTAATGATATTGGGTTCACATTACATGGCATTTAGCAGACACTCTTATCTAGAGCGACGTACAATGAGTGCAGAAGTCAGGTACACGAAGTGCTGAACTTCTAGACAAGAAAGAAAGTTCTAGTGCCAATTGAACAAGTGACAACAATACCTAGTGTAATATTCTGTTGACGTACCAATACTCAAACAGCCAAGGAAACAAACCAACCATATAAAGTACAGCTAAATAGAGAATTCCAATGGCTAACCCCAGGTTAGACAGTGCACAGCCTGGGTCGGTCTAGACCAAAACGCAGTTACACAGTGGGCAGGGATGAAGGGGAGAGGTGCAGCCTGAAGATGTGAGTCTTCAGTCTGCGCTTGAAGGTGGTCAGGGAGTCGGCAGTTCTGATCTCAATGGGAAGGTCATTCCACCAACGGGGAGCCAGGACAGATAGTAGTCTTGAGTGGGCTGGGCAGGAGCGGAGAGGAGGAGGGGCCAGGTGACCATAGGGATTTGGCTGGCATGTAGGGGCGGATCAGGCTCTGGAGATATGCTTGCCCTAACCCCTTGAGATCCTGATAAGCTAGCACCAATGTCTTAAATTTGATACGAGCTGCGATAGGTAGCCAGTGCAGGTCGGCAAGCAGGGGGTGACATAGGAAGAACGAGGAAGGTTGTAGACCAGGCAAGCTACAGCGTTCTGGATGAGCTGCAGGGGTCTGGTAGCAGAAGCTGAAAGGCCAGCAAGGAGAGAGTTGCAGTAGTCCAAGCAGGAGAGGATCAGCGCTTGGACCAGGAGCTGAGTAGAGTAGGTGGTGAGAAAAGGACGAATCCTTCGGATGTTTTAGAGGAGGAATCTACATGTCCAGGTCACTGCAGCGATGTTCGCTGAAGTGGAGAGTGTCATCGAACATGACCCCTAGGTGCTTCGCACTGGGTGAAGGTGACCTACAGATGTCCCCTAGGGAGGAGATGATGTCCAGGGGTGGAGAGGATGGAGCAGAGGATGAGCTTCACGAGTTGATATTCTCAGAATATTCTGAACAAAACTTGAATGAAGAAAAAGGACTGAAAATATTTTTCTGAATCTGAATCATAAACATTAAAATGGTGTCTATAAATAGATAGAGTGATAGATCACTTTGTAATAAAAAAACTCAAACATACAGTATTCAATTAAGAAATATGTAAAATATAGTATTGGATATATAGAATGAGTATAGCCTTATATAGAGTCTTTATCAAAGTAAATGTAAAGTGTCTGTGCGAATACTGGAGGATTAACAGTACAAGTACAAAGCGAATATAGCCTTAAACCATGAATAAATACAATTTGCTGTGAACAGAGGTTTAATATTGTAAACAAAACAATCCAGTAGGGTGCATCAGTTGCCCTCACTTTCATAAAATCTGATGCATTTTTGTTTGGGTGTTCCTTTTCACCAATAAAGACATCCTGTAAAATTTTTTGACCATATTCAAAAGTCTAATGGTGGCACCATGAGGTTCATTTTTTTTTGCCAAAAAACGCTTATTTTATGTTTTCGCATAAGGTTTGAATCACAATGTTGGACTCCATTTATTGATTTCTTGTGACCCAGAGATCATGTTAAGAACCTTTGCAAGGGATTGAGAAGCATTAATCTCATCTCATTATCTCTAGCCGCTTTATCCTGTTCTACAGGGTCGCAGGGAAGCTGGAGCCTATCCCAGCTGACTACGGGCGAAAGGCGGGGTACACCCTGGACAAGTCGCCAGGTCATCACAGGGCTGACACATAGACACAGACAACCATTCACACTCACATTCACACCTACGCTCAATTTAGAGCCACCAGTTAACCTAACCTGCATGTCTTTGGACTGTGGGGGAAACCGGAGCACCCGGAGGAAACCCACGCGGACACGGGGAGAACATGCAAACTCCGCACAGAAAGGCCCTCGCTGGCCACGGGGCTCGAACCCAGGACCTTCTTGCTGTGAGGCGACAGCGCTAACCACTACACCACCGTGCCGCCCAGAAGCATTAATGTGATTCATAATACATTTGTATTGTTTAAAAGTAGTTGAACAATGATTCAATGAACAGCTAAAACTCAAACTGTGCTTGATAATATATTTAGAATATGTACTAAAAATGTGGATCTAAGATACTGTATTTGGTATACTCTATAACAGACCTGGGCATTTTACGGCCCGCGGGCCGCATCCGGCTCTTTGGTTCATTCTGACCGGCCCGCGAAAGGTTAATTAGAAATTACAAAATAAACGTATTTTCTAATTTTACCTCATGCATGGACTGAATGTGCATTGCTTTTATTTTGAAGTTGTGTTCAACAAAAACGCAATGCGTGCGACATGAACATGACATGAAATCCCACGAAGCCTAATCCCACGATAACTACTTCCGTAATTTGTCCAGACCAACCACAAACTTGTACGTCATCCTTCAAACAGTCCAGCCAATCACATAGTGTGACGTCACCAGCAGGCGCCGGAGCCCGAGCCGATCTCCGGCGAAAAACACCAAATGAGGTGATTAGACTACAAATGTGGGCATCATTATTATAATATGATGTATCTTGCTTGATATTTGGAGTAGAAAGACAATATTGTGATGTCTTTATTGTGTTTTGGGGTGAATGTGACTGAAAAAAAAATGGTACAAACGTTCACATTTTGTTAACCATTGTTTTGGGAAATTTGATTGAATAAATGACATTTTTTGTAAGGCAACCTCGTTTTTTCCATACTCTTACCAGTCTTAGCAGCTTGTAAAAACAATGATATTTTATTATATTTTATTCAATTTTATATTATTTTTTATATTTTATATATTTTATTCAATTGCTTTATATAAAGAAATACAATTAATATTATGCAGAATTTAGTTCAGGCTTTTGGTCTGGCCCTCCACAAAATTTTCTGTTTCTCATGTGGCCCCATGGAAAAAATAATTGCCCACCCCTGCTCTATAAGGTGCCATAATGTTTCATGAAAAGTGATCGAAATTTTGTCATAAAAGTCATAAAATAGCAGCTTTTTCCATAACTTTGAGCTCCTGGTGCCACCATTAAACTTTTGAATTTTGTCAAAATATTTCACCCAGTGTGTTTTCTTACCAAAAGGAACATAAAAACAAAAATGCATCATGATCGGAGGAACTTTTCATTTTTAGGGGGCAACTGATGCACCCTACAATCCAGCCTACCATATTTCAAAACATAAATGCAATTGGTTAAAAAAACAAAAAGAAATCTAATGAGTTTCTTTGTAGTACCTGAGTTGTCAGCCAGAAGTAGAGCTCCAAAGTCGGTTAAAATGGCCGCAGCCTCTTCTTCAGACATTGTAGATCCCAGAGGTGCATGGCTAATGTCATTTGAAAGCTACTGAAGAGTTCTGCTAATGTACAACACTTGTTGTGAGAGCTATCAGGCTATCACTTCACATGTGCAGATTCCCTGTAATGGTGCCGACTCTCCAGAAGAACGTGATCATGTGACCAGCTTGCACTCTATTTTGTGTGGATTGTGCAGAGTGGGACCTCTGGTGTTCAAACAGTGCAACTGCATTCAATGCATAATTGACAGTGTCTTGCAAAAATATTCATCCCCCTTGGTGTTTGTTCTGTTTTGTCACATTGCAAGCTGGAATTAAAATGGATTTCTGGAGGGTTAGCACCATTTGATTTACACAACATGCCTACCACTTTAAAGGTGAAAATTGTTGATTTATTGTGACACAAACAATAATTAAGATGAAAAAACAGAAATCCGGAGTGTGCATAGGTATTCACCCCTCCAAAAGTCAATACTTTGTAGAGCCACCTTTTGCTACAATTACAGCTACAGGTCTCTTGGGGTATGTCTCTATTAGCTGAGCACATCGAGCCACTGGGATTTTTGCCCATTCCTCAAGGCAAAACTGCTCCAACTCTTTCAAGTTAGATGGGTTGCGTTGGTGTACAGCAATCTTCAAGCTATGCCACAGATTCTCAATTGGATTGAGGTCTGGGCTTTGATTAGGCCATTCCAAGACATTTAAATGTTTCCATTTAAACCACTCCAGTGTAGCTTTAGCAGTATCTTTAGGGTCATTGTCCTGCTGGAACGTGAACCTTCATCCCAGTCTCAAACCTCTGGCCGACTCAAACAGGTTTTCCTCCAGAATTGCCCTGTATTTAGTGCCATCCATCGTTCCTTCAGTCCTGACCAGCTTTCCTGTCCCTGCAGATGAAAAACATCCCCACAGCATGATGCTGCCACCACCACGCTTCATTGCAGGGATGGTGTTCTCAGGGTGATGGGTTTGCATCACACATGGCATTTCCCATGATGGCCAAAAAGTTCAATTTTTGTCTCATTTGACCAGAGAATCTTCTTCCATGTGTTTGGGGAGTCTGCCACATGCTGTTGGTCAAACTCCAAATGTGTTTTCTTAAGTTATGGCTTTTTTCTGGCCACTCTTCCATAAATCCCTGCTCTGTGGAGTGTACGGCTTAAAGTGATCCTATGGACAGATACTCCTATCTCTGCTGTGGATCTTTGCAGCTCCTTCAGTGTTATCTTTGGTGTCTTTGTTGCATCTCTGATTAATGCCCTCCTTGCCCGGTCTGTGAGTTTTGGTGGGCGGCCTTCTCTTGTCAGGTTTGTAGTGGTGCCATGTTCTTTCCATTTTGCTATAATGGATTTAATGGCGCTCCCTGGGATATTCAAAGTTTGGGATATTTTTTATAACCCAGCCCTGATCTATACTTCTCCACAACTTTGTCTCTGACCTGTTTGGAGGCTCCTTGGTTTTCTTGTTGCTTGCTTAGTAGTGTTGCAGAGTCTGGGTCCTTCCAGAACAGGTTGATTTATACAGACATCACGTGACAGATCATGTGACATTTTGATTGCACAATACGAAAGGGGGTGAATACTTATGCACACTCCA
Organism: Neoarius graeffei; assembly: GCF_027579695.1. Taxonomy (NCBI): domain Eukaryota; kingdom Metazoa; phylum Chordata; class Actinopteri; order Siluriformes; family Ariidae; genus Neoarius; species Neoarius graeffei. Next base: position 53,913,058 of record NC_083570.1, on the reverse strand, counting down.
GATTTCTGGGTTTTTTTTCATTGTAATTATTGTTTGTGTCACAATAAATCAACAGTTTTCACCTTTAAAGTGGTAGGCATGTTGTGTAAATCAAATGGTGCTAACCCTCCAAAAATCCATTTTAATTCCAGCTTGTAATGTGACAAAACAGGACAAACACCAAGGGGGATGAATACTTTCGCAAGACACCGTAGAATGCTGATATCGCACATTTCCACAATGTCACATTTTTGCATTGCAGTGTGTCGGGTCACGATGTATTGTTACACCCCTAGCGTTTGCCATCCGTTGTAAGAAAGTCCTGTGCAGATACTGAATATCTGATTAATGCTTGCACCTCTTGAGGTAGTTCTTTGTGGATTTAGAAGTGTATTTAGGATCATTATCCTGTTGTAGAATAAATCCTGTTTTTCATCTTCAGCTTTTCTACAGACAGTGTGATGTTTGCTTCCAGAATTTGCTGGAATTTGAGTTCGTTCTTCCCTCCTCGAGTGAAATGTTCTATTTTGCCACTGGCTGCAACACAAGGCCAAAGCATGATTGATCCAGCCCTGTGCTTAAAAGTTGGTGAGGTGTTCTTTTCAAAAAATCCTGAATTTTTTTCTCTAAACATACCTTTGCTCACTGCGGCCAAAACGTTCCACGGGACTTGTTTCTCAAATGCATCAGGCTTGTTTAGATGCTCCTTTGTAAACTACAGACACTGAATTCTGTGCTGAGGAAGCAGGAACAGTTTTCTTCTGATGACTCTTACCATAAAGGTCATATTTGTGCAGGTGTCTCTGCACAATTGAGTCCAGAGTCTGCTAAACCTTCCCTAAGGTCTTTTGTGGTCAAACGAAGGTTTTGATTTACCTTTCTAGCAATCATACGAGCAGTTCTCTCAAAGTTTTCTTGGTTTTCCAGACCACAACTTGACCTCCATCCTTTCTGTTCACTGCCCATTCTTAATTATATAATGAACTGAGGAAACGGCTACCTGAAAATGCTTTGCTATCTTCTCATAACCTGCTCCTGCTTTTTGGGCATTAATTATTTACGTTTTCAGAGTGCCAGACAGCTGCTTAGAGGAGCCTGTGGCTGCTGATTGGTGGGAAAAGGTTTGGACGCAACCTTATCAGGACACACTTTGGATGTACTCTGCTGCACCCTCCCTTCCTCTGGCCCAGATGTTCACAGATGACGTATACTCATCTCATCTCATTATCTGTAGCTGCTTTATCCTGTTCTACAGGGTCGCAGGCAAGCTGGAGCCTATCCCAGCTGACTACGGGCGAAAGGCGGGGTGCACCCTGGACAAGTCGCCAGGTCATCACAGGGCTGACACATAGACACAGACAACCATTCACACTCACATTCACACCTACGCTCAATTTAGAGTCACCAGTTAACCTAACCTGCATGTCTTTGGACTGTGGGGGAAACCGGAGCACCCGGAGGAAACCCACGCGGACACGGGGAGAACATGCAAACTCCGCACAGAAAGGCCCTCGCCGGCCACGGGGCTCGAACCCGGAACTTCTTGCTGTGAGGCAACAGCGCTAACCGCTACACCACCGTGCCACCACGTATACTCATATGCTGTAAAATTTAAAATGTATACAGTACTGTGGAAAAGTCTTAGGCACATGTAAAGAAATGCTGTAGACCAAAAATGGCTTAAAAATAATGAAACAAAAAGTTTCAACGTTAAAAAAATACTATAAACAGCGGTAAGCCATAATAAATGAAACGAAGGCAATATTTGGTGTGAGACTATTAAGTAAAATAGCGTACACTATTAAGTAAAACTGACATTGATAATAAAATTTGTAATATATATATATATATATATATATATATATATATATATATATATATTCTATATTTTTCTCCTTCTGTGATGACCTGGCGACTTGTCCAGGGTGTACCCCGCCTTTCGCCCGTAGTCAGCTGGGATAGGCTCCAGCTTGCCTGCGACCCTGTAGAACAGGATAAAGCAGCTACAGATAATGAGATGAGATGAGATTTTTCTCCTTCATATCTGGGAGGGCGAAAAAAAAACATATATATATATATATATATATATATATATATATATATTTTTTTTTTTTTTTTTTACCAATTTTATTATCAATGTCAGTTTTACTTAATAGTGTGTGCCAACATGCAATCTGAATTACTTAAACAACATTTCCACCAACTGACTCTCATTCAACAGTGAATTTCCACCGACAGACTCGTCTCATTTCTCTTCTTGGGTGCTCGTCAAAGCGCCTAAGAAGTGGAGCAAAATAGCCAATCATGTATGGTTGCTAGGGAAAAATAATAAATATTTGGCCAATCAGCATCGTCGAATTTAATGGTTTTGGGGTGCTGGGAATTTCGTCCCTGCTGCAAAAAATGTGGGAAAGTTTTGGATTGCTATGGTGATAAACTTGAGGTCTCAGGTCAGTCAGTCAGAAAGATGATGGCGACGACGACAGTTGAAGGGCAGCTTCCACCAAATTTGGTGAGATCTTTGTTGAACTACCTTTTCGCAAGAAGGACGATGGTGGAAAAAATCCGTGTTAAGGAGCTGCGACCCGACAAGTCCGAAATAAACATCACCCAGCCAACCAAGGAGAAAGTTACAGCCTACAACAGGACTTTTTGCAGGAGTTGGTTCCAGCATAAGTCGTGGCTGGCAGGCTGTGGAACAGCCAATGCACTTCTGCATCCTTTTCAAAAGTGACAGGTGTGATTTGACGTGGACACAGTCTGGACAAACTGACTTAAAGCACCTCTCCGAACGCATCAAGAAGCATGAAAGATCAAGAGTTCACGTGGAAAACTGCGTAAAGCTAGCTGTGCTCGGAAGGATTAGCATAGCGGCGCAGCTAGACGATGGGCACCGCATTGCTGTAAGAAGGCACAATGAAGAGGTAGATAAAAACCGTCATATTTTATCTAAGATCATCGATCGTGTTAAATTTTGTGGTGCTTTTGAACTAGCAATGCAGGGACATGATGAAACTAGCAATGCGGGGACATGATGAAACTAGCAGTGCGGGGACATCTTTCTTGTTATAGTTTGTATTCACAACAAGAGTGTCAACACTGTGTTTCACTCCCTCTCTCTCTCGTTTCACAGAAATACACCCAGCTCAGAACACACACACACACACACACCTCATTTCATAGTCACTCTCTCACACAGAAATCTTACACTCACCTTAGAATCACACACCACCTCTCTCTCTCTCTCTCTCTCTCTCTCTCTCTTCATACAATCATTCAGTCCCACACTCACCTTAGAAACCTTCCCCTCTCTCTCACTCACTCATTCATACACACACTCTCTTCTCACACACACACTAGGGCTGCGTACCAGTACTGTACCGTGAAAATCAATTCGGTACAGGTCCAAAATACCGGATCATGAAGTACGGGTACTGTACCGATATAAATTTACACCAAGTATATGCTTATTTTGTGACTGAAGATGCGTAAATCCTACCACAAAGACGAAAATTTAGCACTGGAAAAGACGTAAAATGCCGCGCTGAAACTTGAAATGAGAGCCATCTTTGATTTGAGATCCTCTTGCCACAGTCTCACGAGACATTGCGAGAGCTTGGCTGATCCAGCGTTCTGATTGGTCAAAAAGACTCAAAAGCAGGTCAGCCATTTTTCTTTAGCTGGCATTGGTGGCCTTTGTTCTCATCTCATCTCATTATCTCTAGCCGCTTTATCCTGTTCTACAGGGTCGCAGGCAAGCTGGAGCCTATCCCAGCTGACTACGGGCGAAAGGCGGGGTACACCCTGGACAAGTCGCCAGGTCATCACAGGGCCGACACATAGACACAGACAACCATTCACACTCACATTCACACCTACGCTCAATTTAGAGTCACCAGTTAACCTAACCTGCATGTCTTTGGACTGTGGGGGAAACTGGAGCACCCGGAGGAAACCCACGCGGACACGGGGAGAACATGCAAACTCCACACAGAAAGGCCCTCGCCGGCCACGGGGCTCGAACCCGGACCTTCTTGCTGTGAGGCGACAGCGCTAACCACTACACCACCGTGCCGCCCGGTGGCCTTTGTTGTTTTGTGTAATTTTGCTGCGCAAGTTAAAGGCCGCGGACTGCGCGTAGTCTGTAGTACTCTAGTGTAGTCACTTCTCGCTGTGAGACAACTTATGACTTTTTGTCCCAAGTTAACTAAGTGTGAGACTGAGAGGGTGACTGAGAAGTGAGGTAGGAAACCTAGTTACGGTATGTTCGGTTTTCTTTGAATAAAGATACTGACAAGTTGTCAACAGTTTATTAATGTTTCTGTCATTATTGAAGAAGTTCAGAAGAACACATGTTAATTTGTCAAATTGTTCAGGTACAGGTACGGGTCCGGACCTGTACCTAAACCTCTGTACCGGTACCTGTACCTGAGTCATCTCATTATCTGTAGCCGCTTTATCCTGTTCTACAGGGTCGCAGGCAAGCTGGAGCCTATCCCAGCTGACTACGGGCGAAAGGCGGGGTACACCCTGGACAAGTCGCCAGGTCATCACAGGGCTGACACATAGACACAGACAACCATTCACACTCACATTCACACCTACGGTCAATTTAGAGTCACCAGTTAACCTAACCTGCATGTCTTTGGACTGTGGGGGAAACCGGAGCACCCGGAGGAAACCCACGCGGACACGGGGAGAACATGCAAACTCCGCACAGAAAGGCCCTCGCCGGCCACGGGGCTCGAACCCGGAACTTCTTGCTGTGAGGCGACAGTGCTAACCACTACACCACCGTGCCGCCTCTCTCAAGAACTTGAGTATTGTATTGTATTTGATACCGTTCCTTTCCAAAGCATAAATGGAGCCTAATAAAGCTGTAAATTGTTAATTTACTTTATCTGTGAAACTGCAGATTTTGAGAAGGAAATTCAATTATTATTGTGGAATTGTTGTCATTTTCTGACTGTTCATTTGAATGCTTATACTGGACTAGGCAGGGAAATCTATTGGCACACCAGCTCCACCAAGACTTTCTTTCACCAGCTGCCACTGTAGTAGTCTCAGGTACAGTGAGTGCAGTTTGATAAGGAAATAAGCTGTAGGTTTTACTGAGCATCTTACAGAACCGGCCACAGTTCTTCTGGCCACGTTGACTCTCATACTCGCTTATTAATTTCACACCAAAATCCAGCAGCCTTCATTATGTTTTCTTTTTTAATCTGAAAAGTAATCTTTTATGTAATATGCTGCTCAGATACAAACTTTTTTGCTGTAACATTTAACTTTGTGCTGGAAAACGAATGTTTGGACTCTAAAATGTTTTTGTACTGACTCGATAATGTAGAAGTCATAAAATAGAAATCTATAACAAAGTTTGTATGAAAAAATAATAGGGTGCCGAAGCCTGTAGCACAGTACTGCGTTTGTACACCGCTGCATGATGGGCAACACGGTGGTGTAGTGGTTAGCGCTGTCGCCTCACACCAAGAAGGTTCTGGGTTCGAGCCCAGTGTCTGACAAGGGCCTTTCTGTGTGGAGTTTGCATGTTCTCTCCGTGTGGGTTTCCTCCGGGTGCTTCGGTTTCCCCTACAGTCCAAAGATATGTGGTTAGGTTAACATGGGGCAGCCATGGCCTGAGGTTGGGCTGAAGTGCCCTTGAGCAAGGCATCTAACCCCCAACTGCTCCCTGGGTGCTGTAGCACAGCTGCCCACTGCTCTGGGTATGTGTGTGCGCTCATTGCTCAGTCAGTCAGTTGGTTGGGTTCAATGCCCGAACTGATGATCACGTCATCAGTTTTTCTTTGGCTAATCAGACACAAGGTACACCACCACTCTTGCCAGAGCGGTTGGCGGTTAGGTGCCTTGCTCAAGGGCACTTAAGTCAATCCTGCTAGTCTGGGGAATCGAACCAGCAACCTTTTGGTCCCAAAGCTGTTTCTCTAACCATTAGGCCTTACCATTACCTACTCAATTAGGCCTCTAACCATTAGACTTGCTCAGTTGTGTGTTCACTGCTTCAGATGGGTTAAATTTAAGTCTGCGCTTGAGTGTAAGTCTCACAAATAAAGCCTTCTTATCTTGGCTTGCAACAACCGGCTTCACTTTGGACAGCCATCTTCTTTCTGTTTCTCCCAGGGGAATTCTTCTTTTTTGGTGATTCCGAGGCTCCAGCTGAATTATGGGATATCGTAGTATAGCGTAGTGTGGTACGTTTGCATACTACAGATGTAGTAGATCATCCTGGTACCATTCGACTATTATATTAAATGTCTATTGAGTATTCAGACACCCTACATAATACTTTTTAGCGTATTAATAGTATGGGAGCTTGAGGATTCGGATGCAGCCAGGGCATTTATAAAACTTAAAAAATTTGTATCATCTGGTCTTCCCTAATGAGGATTGCAACAAGCCAAAGCCCTAACAAGCTAATTATGGTGTGAGACCTTTGTAAAAGTTATCTGAGTGCTCATGTCTTGGTATGAGCAGACTTTTGCATGATGCGCCTTTCTTTTCTTTTTTTTTTGTACAAAACAAAAACAATACGCTAATCTTGCTGACAGAGTTGAACGGAACGTTTCACTTTATGCTTTTTGGAAATCAGTTTATCTTCTTCTCAGTTTACTATCCACAGTAACAGAAATTTTGACCAGGGGTGCCAAAACCTTTGCACGCCACGGCATATTAGTGTTTAAATGTCGTTCACCTTTTGTCCTGATCATGTGTGCATGGGGGAGGAAAGGAACGAGACAGACTGCGTGTCTTTATTTAAGAATATTTATCTCCAGTGTGCTTTTGTTAATGATGCCGCGTTAGCATTTGTGTAAACAGAAATTCTCATCTACTAATCCGGATAGAAGCAGTTAAGCGTGGTTTTGGAAACAAAGCCAGCAGCAGAACGGAGAGGTGGGGAAGGGGGGAGAGAGAGAGAGAGAGAGAGGTGTGATAGTGTTCCTGCCTCAGCTGTGACTAGATAGGAGCTTTTCTGCTTGTCCTAGATTGCCAGAGAACCAAAGGATTAGGGATCGAACCGTCATGTCTGTCTTTCCTTTTGCACTTTTTTCTTTGTTAAGGTACTGACTGTGAAAGAATTCATGTTTCTCATGACATAGAACTAAACCAAGGATCAACCCACTAAACATTAGACGTCGTATGGACGTGCAGATCATGTCTTTATTGCGTCCGTCGGTCCAAGACCAATTCTGGACTTCTAAATGACGTGCAAACTAGGTCTGCTATTTAGACGTCTAACTATGACCCTATTTGGACTATAAATATAATAATAATATAAGTTTATATATATATATAAACTATAAATATAAATAAATAATATTACAAATATCAACATTGTTATTAATATTGTCCGTGAATTTTAATATTTTATTTTATTTATTTTAAATATAATTTTAACATTATATTTTATCTGTTTAATTTGTTGTCTATTTGAGTTCAACTTGAGTTCAACCAGTCAACGCCTCTCTGATTGGCCAACCGCGTCGACGCAGCCCAATAGTAAACGCCACTCTGATTGGCCAACAACACCGCTAACGTTTCTCGCGATTCAGAGGAACTTTTCTTCTGTGCCGGAGATGAAGAAGCAAATGGCCGCACGGTTCTAATTGTTTTTTCTGCTGATCTGAACACCTTAAACATGCACCTCAAAGACGAGGAGGTGGAGGACACAATGCTGAGAGGACTGAGGACTAAGGACCTTTTCACTTAATCCACCGCGTCTTTTTTTTTTTCCTACGAGTTGGCAAGTTGGCCTGTTTTGCCAGTATTAAAACGGAATAAAAAAGAGACATGAGTGAGGATTGAATTGTAATTTTATTGTCTATAAATGGACATGGAGGGTTTCTGAACTGTTCAGTTATCACTTTATACAGTAGATCATGCTGTGTGTGTATATATATTTTATAAGATTAACATTCAGTCCAAATCCCTTACTATGTTGTTTTGACTTCATTTGATTTAAAGTTATATTAAAAAAAAAAACTATTTTGCAGTTGGTTTTGTGTCTTAACCTTTCACATACACTCTGTGCAAATGTAAGTGCATTTATTTGTAGGATAATGTATCTTTCCATAAACGCCAAAGAGCTGATGTAATGTAGGTTAAGTTGGAGAACCTGCTAGCTGTAGGCTAGCCTGCTATTTTCCTGTAGTTTCATTTGGCTCAGCAGAGCTGGAATGCTTTACACCTTAAAATTTAGTTATTTACTTAATTTAGTTATTTACTTAATATAATTATTTACTTAATTTAGACAATTAAGTTATATGAAAATTAACTGGAACAGGCTATGCCACCTTCTGAAATGTGACTATGCACAGAGGAAGAAACGGTAAACAATGCATCGAGTTTAAACGTAGAAAAGACGTCCTCGGATGGACGTAGAAAAGACGTCCACTTTTCAACTACAATTAGCCGTGATATGGGCGTCCTCTGCACGTCCATACCGGACGTTCGATAGACGTCAGGAAAAAGACGTCATCTGGCGTTACAGTCTGCACCTTCAGAGGACCGTCATTCGACGTCCAAAAATGACCGAAAAAAGACGTCGTTTCAACGTATCTTTGCACAGTGGGAAGGTTCAGGTTTAAATAAAGTTTGGAAGGTGAATGGTTGGAATTTATTGCACTTTTTTTTTTATTTAAGAAAACATAGACATTTTTGAATGGGCTCTGTGCTGAATATGAATCTTTCCCACAAGGCAGAACTTATTAATAAACATTATATTTTGATCTCGATTTCACATCCTGTTTCCTTTTACGCATGCATTTTTGTGTCTACATGAGCATAAATTTACACAGATCATACTTAAGACACACTTGCATGATGTCCTTTCAGCACCAGATATTAACAGAGCAGTCAGAAGGGAGGGAGCACAAGCTCAGACTACGCTCGTGGGTGTATCTTAGACAGGAAATGCCATGACACTGTCGAACTTGCCTTTCTTTACTGAGTCTTGGTCAAGTTCAGGACATGGGATTATACATACAGTATGTAGTGTGTGTATACAGTGGTGCTTGAAGGTTTGTGAACCCTTTAGAATTTTCTATATTTCTGCATAAATATATCCCAAAACATCATCAGATTTTCACACAAGTCCTAAAAGTAGATGAAGAGAACCCAGTTAAACAAATGAGACGAAAATATTACACGTGGTCATTTATTTATTGAGGAAAATGATCCAATATTACATATCTGTGAGTGGCAAAAGTATGTGAACCTTTGCTTTTGGTATCTGGTGTGACCCCCTTGTGCAGCAATAACTGCAACTAAACGTTTGCGGTAACTGTTGATCAGTCCTGCACACCGGCTTGGAGGAATTTTAGCCCATTCCTCCGTACAGAACAGCTTCAACTCTGGGATGTTGGTGGGTTTCCTCACATGAACTGCTCGCTTCAGGTCCTTCCACAACATTTCGATTGGATTAAGGTCAGGACTTTGACTTGGTCATTCCAAAACATTAACTTTATTCTTCTTTAACCATTCTTTGCTAGAATGACTTGTGTGCTTAGGGTCATTGTCTTGCTGCATGACCCACCTTCTCTTGAGATTCAGTTCATGGACAGAAAATGAAAACTTGTGCACCAAATTCTAGTGTTTTTTTTTTTTTTATTAAAGATGTATGCTGTACAATCATTCTGCCACAGAAAAAGAACAGTTCAGAGAGATTACTGAAAGCCCAAATATTGTCATGACATTCATATTCAAGATGACATTCATGTCACTGTATGTAAACTTCTGACCACAACTGTACACACACACACACACACACACACACACACACTCACCGGCCACTTTATTAGGGACACCCATCCACCTGCTGTTTTATGCAGTTCTCTAATCAGCCGATCCCTTGGCAGCAGCACAACGCATAAAATCATGCAGATACAAATCAAGAGCTTCAGTTAAAGTTCACGTCAAACATCAGAATGGGAAAAATTGTGATCTCTGTGACTTTCACTGTGGCATGGGTGTTGGTTTGAGCCAGACGGACTGGTTTGAGTATTTCAGACACTGCTGATCTCCTGGGGTTTTCACACACAACAATCTCTAGAGTTTACACAGAATGGTGTGAAAAACAAAAAAACACAGAGCGAGTGACAGTTCTGTGGGTGGAAACAAACGCCTTGTTGATAAGAGAGGTCAGAGGAAAATGGACAGATCGGTTTGATCTTTTTTGCCAGGAAGGATAAAGTAACTCATAGCAACTCTTTACAACCGTGGTGAGCAGAAAAACATCTCAGCCTGCAACTGCAAGAACAGGAATCTTAAGCTAGCCGCACACTACGCCGATCCACGTGGTACCGAACCGACCCATTTCAGAGCCGACTCCCGACAGGGCACGCACATATCCCCGACTAACTCACGACTGTTGACGAGTGCAGTCGCGATTGAAGCGACACCAAACGAGATTATGCAAACTAAGCATCATAACAAACATTCCGCTAAATATCACGTGACAACTTAATAGCTTTGTGATTGGCTATTGGATATAGTTACTGTTAAATCCAACACTTGAAGATGCTACAGGCTGAATTACAAATGACACAACATGGAATATGTAGCGCACTATCTAGGCTGCATGAGCTATTATTCCCAGCCTTAAATAGTGCACTTATATAGGGGAGTTAAAGCGATTTGGAATTCAGCCACACAACTTGAGCAGAGTGGCTTTCCAGCCCACTGTGTCTATGGATAAAGCTTCAGTCTATGGAATTACAGTATATACCTGCATTAGGTGCTACCAACACGTATTTCTCGCGCTAGAAATTGTGTTTAATGATGTCACGTATTACATGCGAAAGATATGATTGGCTATTGCTAGCGACTCTCGTCGATCAGTCTGGCTCCCGATTAGTTTTTCGAATCGGCTGTGAGATGAGTCGGTACCATCGAAAACTAGTCTTTACGCCTGACTCGCGACTTCAGTTGGCTCGGTACGCTGAAAATCGGCGTAGTGTGCAGCTAGCTTTAGACTCAAGAACAAGTTCCTGTTAAAGTGGCCAGTGAGTGTATGTATATAATAAGACCTGTTCTTCTTCTTCCTTGCATTAGTCCCGCATGGGTGCAGGGTCCGCAGCTTGGCTCAGCTGTCTCCACTTACTTCAATCAAAGACATCCTCTGGTTTTGCTTTTATGGACTTTAGGTCCTCCTTTATTGAGTCAGCCCATCTCTTTTTGGGTCTTCCACGTGGCCGCTTACCTGGAATGCCCACTGCTGTTGCAGATTTAGCCACTGCTCCATCCGAGCTTCGCATGATATGGCCATACCATCGGAGGCGCCACTCTCTCATCTTTGCAGTGATTGGAACCACCTGCATTTTCCTACGGACTTCCATATTTTCCACATGGTCTAATAGAGAGAGTCCTTGAGACCAGCGTAGCATTTTCATCTCCATGGCATGTAGACTTTGCTTGATCCATCCTGGTGCCCTGTGTCTGGTCGGAGTTTTATCGCATCGCTCCTGTGGAGGACGGCCCCATGAGGACAGTTGAGGGTTATACCTGGAGGACGCTCTGGATTCTTACAGTAATGCTTTTATGGCTGAGGACTACAGTTGACTTGCTAACTTTAGGACTGCAGTTGTCATGAACAGTTTTGCACTCAAGTTTCCATCAATGAAGAGTTTATAACATCAGTGAAACTGTCTTCATGTTAAAACTGTTAATATTATAGTCAGGCTGTCTGTTGTTGCCCAAATGAGGATGGGTTCCCTTTTGAGTCTGGTTCCTCTCGAGGTTTCTTCCTCATGTCGTCTGAGGGAGTTTTTCCTTGCCACCGTCGCCACAGGCTTGCTCATTGGGGATAGATTAGGGACAAAATTAGCTCATGTTTTAAGTCGTTCAAATTCTGTAAAGCTGCTTTGCGACAATGTTTATTGTTAAAAGCGCTATAGACCCCTTCGCATGTTTGTAAACAAACCGACCGTTGCCAGGATGCGCGCGCAGCCTGGACCCAGAAACAATGGTGCTGCCCATAGACCGGCATTATGAGCTGTCGGATTATGCCAAACAATTGTCGTTACAAGATCGAGAATGCTACATAAATAAGTTAACTCTAACAAGTGGACATCGCCTACCGGATCCGCATTTAATTAAAGAGTGGACGGGCGATGTTAGTAAGTTCCCTGGTATACAATGGCCAGATATATACTCGTACCTTATTGACAAGACTTCAGTGTACACCCACGAAAAACTTCGTGCCTACAAGTCTTTAGACGCATATGATTGTTATGTGCGGGCATGTACAACTTGATTAACAACGGGACATTCATATTCATTTTGTTTTAATCAAATTATGCCAGTGGTGTGATGGCAATGTGGCTTTAGCTACAACAGCAAATACCAACACTAAACAGCAATTTGCAGGAGGGAATGGCATGAAAGGAATGATAGTGTAAAGAGTGCAGCTAAGAGAAATCAGAGCTGCGTAAAAAGCGAGAGGCAGAGAGCAGAAATGAAACTGAACGGGGCGGGAGCTACAGTAGGTTAGAGCAGTCAGCGTAAGTTGGCATTTAGAGTGAGGGCACACAATTTTACCTTTCCATCCTTGCTTTAAAATTGTGATTTTCGGCATACACAAATAACGATGGCACAAAATCTGGACTGCTTGAGTCAAGCGAGAGCTCTCCTACAAACAAAACTGCATGCAAAGCTAAGTTAACATGCTAACAATATTCATTACATTGTGTAACTATGACCCAGCTAATCAGACAAACGTTACCAAAGTATTTTGCTACATCAATAAACGAAGACTAGAAAGAATAAAAAAGAAAGATTTAATAAATAGCCTGATCTTACCTGTGATGAAGTGGGCGCTGCAAACCCGCGCATTTTTGATAGTGCTTTCATCCCAGTCTACACGTTTGATGGCTTGTAGCCATAGACTTCGGCGATTTTTTTGGAATGGGTGAGATCCTGCTGGAATTCTGAACATTTTAACCCCATCACTGCTACGATTCTGACACCCGAAAACACTGCCTGGCTAACGCGACTTCAAAGCTCTCCGAGCTATTGGTCTGGCCAAGATATTAAGCCCAACCGTTTCCCAGAGCCCGTGGTTGACCCGCCTCCCTGAAATGCCTCAGTTTCCTACTGGTCAAAGCCAGAAAAGGCTGTGACGAAGCTTAAACCAATCACATCACTCTTTCCTCTGACGTATGTGACGCGACGGGGCTAACTGGTAGATTAAACTCTTACCGAAGCCGGTCAGGAGCAAGGCGTAAACGTCCATCCTTTCAATAAATACCTCCAGGGCTGCTCCTTGCTCCGTTTTCAATGAGAACTTCCCGTTGAATGCTTTCAATACAGCATCTATGCGTAATAGATGCGGAAGCGTGAATGAAGCACTTCCGGCATAGATTCTGTAAACAATCTATGGCTTCCGGTCGCAGTTCTACTACGTCAGTGCCTTGAACACGCCTCTACCCAGGGCCGTTGGAGATGCTCAAAGTTGATTGGCTCCCGATTTTTCGGGAGCTTGGAAGAGCTGGAGATAGCTTGCCTGGCCAGACTAAGCTCGCAACAGGCCCTCGTGTTGCGTCACGCTTAGAATGGGTGGGCCCAGGCTATGAAAACACAACAACTAGGCATTTCTGAGTCTTTTTTGGGTCCAGGCTGCGCACGCAATTTCCGCTTACGTATGAATGATGTTTACTGCGAAGGGGTCTATACAAATAAACTTGACTTGACTTGACTTTGCTCATGTTTTACAGTGACTGACCAACATTCGCAGCCATGTACACTACCGTTCAAAAGTTTGGGGTCACCCAGACAATTTTGTGTTTTCCATGAAAAGTCACACTTTTATTTCCCACCATAAGTTGTAAAATGAATAGAAAATATAGTCAAGACATTTTTCTGGCCATTTTGAGCATTTAATCGACCCCACAAATGTGATGCTCCAGAAACTCAATCTGCTGAAAGGAAGGTCAGTTTTATAGCTTCTCTAAAGAGCTCAACTGTTTTCAGCTGTGCTAGCATGATTGTACAAGGGTTTTCTAATCATCCATTAGCCTTCTGAGGCAATGAGCAAACACATTGTACCATTAGAACACTGGAGTGAGAGTTGCTGGAAATGGGCCTCTATACACCTATGGAGATATTGCACCAAAAACCAGCAGCTAGAATAGTCATTTACCACATTAGCAATGTATAGAGTGGATTTCTGATTAGTTTAAAGTGATCTTCATTGAAAAGAACAGTGCTTTTCTTTCAAAAATAAGGACATTTCAAAGTGACCCCAAACTTTTGAACGGTAGTGTATAATTGATACCATTTATCCAGTGCAGGGTCACGGGGGAAGCAGGAGCCAATCTCAGCTGATGGGGTACACCCTGGGCAGGTCGCCAATCTGTCGCAGCGCGAACACAGAGAGACAGGCAGTCATTCACACCCACACCCACGTTCACACCTATGGGCAATTTAGAGTAGCCAGTTGATCTAATGGACTGTGGGAGGAAACCCACGCAGGCACGAAGAAAACATGCAAACTCCAGACAGAAAGGCCCCAATCCACTGACAACTCCCAAACCCAGAACCTTCTTGCTAACCACTACACCACCGTGCCGCCTCATCATCTTACACTTGATTTCGTGTAATCATTTAATAGGAGATATTCAATAAAATGGACTTATTCAAGTTATTTTTAATATCTTGCTAAGATGTCGGGGTTTTTTTTTCCCCCCAAGCTCTCTAAGCTCTGATTGCTGTTTAATCAGCTTTATTCATGGGGACAGATTATCTTTGCTGAATCCTTCCTTCTCCTTTTCGCCTCATAACTGACACATTTACATCGCCTGCCTGTCACATGACTACAAATCCATCTCCAAACATCTAAGAAATAAAATTACCATAAACATAGTAAGTGGCAGCAAAAGTCCATCCTCTTATTAATTCATGCTCATGAAAATGTGTGACTGGAATGATTTCTCCGCGTTTAATCCTCTGTAATCAGAGTGCACCCGAGAACCATTTGTTAGCAAGGAATTTTTTTGTACTCTTGGCACACTTTTTTCCTCTTTCCAAGCTTCCAAATGAATAACAGTTCAGCCATGCTGGTTCGTGTACAGGCATCCTGATGAATGTGTTCTGTTTTCGTTCTCTTTTTCTATTATCCTGCCATCTTGTCGCCCTGCCAAGTTTTCACCACCACCACGTCCCTGCTGTGCCAATTGTCCCTGTTCCCAGGGAGATTCCAGTTTATACTGGTTGCGACGGGACGTCCGTTAGAGGAGCAGCGTAACGTTTCTACATACGGCACCCACGGAGAGATCAGAGTCCTGCGTTCCGTGTGCACTCAGTGGAATCGTTGCACCTTCATAACTCAAGTCTTGTGTGGCAAGCAGCTTTGCATGGCTGGACGGCAGGTCAGGAAAAAACGATGTTCTTCTTGTGAAGGATCTCTGGAGAAGTGGAGATCAGCTGTGCGTAAAGGGATCTTGATTTGAATGAAGTTAGGAGAAGCTTCAAGTGGAATCCCCTGTCGTACCTGTGTCTCTGTGCATCACTGATGAGATAAAACAAACACACTCGCACTTTGACACGTCGATGAAATTCATTATAACGCCACCCAGAGAGAATTAGTGGAGGACGTTTGCGGTTCTTTTTAACTAATGCGAAATGAATTTGTAAGCCCATGACACACACGCTGGTTGGAGAGACGTCTGTCTTTTTAACCCAGCACTTAAATGGCTGCTTGCGATTCAGGTAGGCACTTGCTAGCCATGCGGTCACTGCGCAGATGCTCTCATCAGCGAGAAAATTGCTTTACAAATGGTATCACAGCAGCAAGACACAGTCCTCTGTTATAAGGCAGTGACCTGGCTGGGAGTCAAAAAATGCCTGCTTTTTTTGTTTATTTCAAGCTATAACTTTTATAGAAAGGGACACTTTATTAAACAAACAAACAACAACACCCACTGCTAGTCTTTCTAATATTGATTACAAGGAATTTAGGAGGATTTTTTTTCCCTTTTCATTTCTTTTTTTTAACACCATCAATCTTTTGGATCTCTTAACAATAGATGATGATACTGAAATACTATCAATTATATTTGAGCTTTTATATATGCACACAGTAACTGCCCTACAAATAAATGTGGCACAGTCAGTCAGTGAAAAACTCCATCCATTATCTCTAGCCGCTTTATCCTGTTCTACAGGGTCGCAGGCAAGCTGGAGCCTATCCCAGCTGACTACGGGCGAAAGGCGGGGTACACCCTGGACAAGTCGCCAGGTCATCACAGGGCTGACACATAGACACAGACAACCATTCACACTCACATTCACACCTACGCTCAATTTAGAGTCACCAGTTAACCTAACCTGCATGTCTTTGGACTGTGGGGGAAACCGGAGCACCCGAAGGAAACCCACGCAGACACGGGGAGAACATGCAAACTCCGCACAGAAAGGCCCTCGCCGGCCACGGGGCTCGAACCCAGGACCTTCTTGCTGTGAGGCGACAGCGCTAACCACTACACCACCGTGCCGCCTCAGTGAAAAAATGTTTATTTAAAAAAAAAAAGGTTTTCACTGACTGACCGTGCCACATTTATTTGTAGGGCAGTTACTGTGTGTATATATAAAAGCTCAAATATAATTGTTAGTATTTCAGTATCGTGCTTAATTCTATTGTTAAGCGATCAAAGAGATTGATGGTGTTTAAAAAAAAAAGAAATAAAGAAATGGAAAAAAAAATCCTCCTGTATTCATTGTGACCAGTATTAAACAGACCAGCACTGGGTGTTTTTTTTTTAAATAGCTGATGCACATGAGAAGACTTATAATGGCATATTTATATAATGGCTATATACATAGTTTTATTAATAATAATAATAATAATAATAGGGTGGGGCGGCACGGTGGTGTAGTGGTTAGCGCTGTCGCCTCACAGCAAGAAGGTCCGGGTTCGAGCCCCGGGGCCAGCGAGGGCCTTTCTGTGCGGAGTTTGCATGTTCTCCCCGTGTCCGCATGGGTTTCCTCCGGGTGCTCCGGTTTCCCCCACAGTCCAAAGACATGCAGGTTAGGTTAACTGGTGACTCTAAATTGAGCGTAGGTGTGAATGTGAGTGTGAATGGTTGTCTGTGTCTATGTGTCAGCCCTGTGATGACCTGGCGACTTGTCCAGGGTGTACCCCGCCTTTCGCCCGTAGTCAGCTGGGATAGGCTCCAGCTTGCCTGCGACCCTGTAGAACAGGATAAAGCGGCTACAGATAATGAGATGAGATGAATACTAGAGGCCATATTGGCTTTGGATACGAGTGTGTGAGCTGCATAGCTCGGAGACTAAAAAGGACTGGAGCTGAAAATCCAGACATCTAGGTCATGAGATGACTGGGTTATTGGAGATCGAAGCTTTTTGTTCGTCTGCGTCGTTTTTCATCCTTATAATTAGGAAGTTTTGTGCTGCTGTGTGCCAGTTTGGTTTATTTGCTCAGGGCACTGTGCTGAAGGGGTGTGTGTGTGTGTGCGCGCGCGCACTAGTCAAGCAGATGAAATGATGGTTAGCAGAATACATCCTGTGATTGATGTTATATCCTTCATTAGCAACAAGATCTGTTGGTAATCAAACAAGAACTGCTGATGATGTTGATGATGATGATGTCGACTCATAATCATGAGCCCAGTAGTCGTTTATTATTATGTACATGCTTTCCATAAAAGCCCTGTACCGTGTGGGTGTTCGAGCTTTGATTTTGCTCTAATTGGCTGTGTGTTTGCCTCTGGTTATACGCATATAACTAATTAGGCTCAAGAGTGATAATTAAAATGATATAGCATGGCCCCATGAAAGCCATGTATTTAGCTGGAGCAATTAGGGAATTAATCACCTGCAAAGATCCTTCATCATGCTACACGTTGCAGTTTGCGAAGAGTGTGCGTCGCATGTAAGATGCACACGAGGATCGGCAAAGTGCGAGTCGAGTTTAGAAACCTTTGAAGCTCCGGACGATGCGTTCTGATCTTGGGAAAAGCTGAACGCTATTCTGAGTCAGCGCTGTTCCCCTGGCAGTTAACGCTAAACCCCTGACGAATCATCCTTCTCGTTTCCCCTCAACGCACATTAAAGTTTCATACTCGAGACACGCCTTCGCCGCCGTGTTCCTGTGTATAAGACGACTGCTTGTGCTAAATCCCTCCCAGCTCCCTGCATTAAGCCTTAAATAAATCAGTACTGAGAGAGGAAATCTCTCTATTACACCAATTACAGGCTGTACAACGCCGTTCACTCGGCTGAAAGACGGGAAAGAGAAATAGTGTCACTGACATGTAAAATGTGTCTGCATGCTTGTCTGTGTGTGTATTTCTGGATCACTCTCTCTTGCAACTGTCTTATCAGTACAAACTTTCCCCTGGATAGTATTACAGTTAATTAAACCTCCATACCTGAGGTTCTAACTAGAAACAAATCCCACAACAATAAATATACAGTACGTACAGTGAAAGTCTGAGAAGAGCCCTACAGACTATGCTGGCTCTCGCTCTGATGTTAAGGCCCCCATGTTGCACAAACACAACCAGACACCTCCAGCAGTTGCTAAATTATTTCTCGGCTTGATTCTTTAAGCTCTGGCCATGCAGGACTTGGAGACGTTTCTCTGTGGAATCTAGCAGCAATTACATCCTGATAGGAAACACATTCATCTTGTAATAACATCTAGCGTATGCTAATTGATGATGGGGTAAAGAAGGCTTTGGGTATTAATCAGTCATGTACAGAATGAGAAGGGTGATGTGCACTGAAATTACATTAGCATAGACTCGCAGTTGTAGACTCCTTGAACTCACTGCAGCACTCATGTATTGTTCGGGTGAAGTGTTGATGGTGGGTTACTCGGAGTCCGAATTCGTTCTTTCGTTCTCTTTCTCTGAGGTGTCCCACCCTGGCGCACTACCCTCAGGGTGTCCATTCTTCAAATATAACCAGGGCAGCGCGTAAGGCTGAATGTATGGATTGTGTTATTTTGTATTGCAAGTCCCGCCGCTTACTTTCGAAAGAAAAAATGTTTACCCAGAGTGTGAAAGCACCATCAGTGATCCGAATAAAAACACAGGTTATTGCGAAAAAAAAAACTATTGAACAGTTATTCCATGAAATCAAGTCGTACATGTGCTGATAGCTATAATCAGAGGTGGACAGTAACGAAGTAAATTTACTTGAGTACTGTACTTAAGTGTACCGGCTAGTGGCCTAGTGGTAGCGTGTCCGCCTTGAGATCGTGAGTTCTATTCACGGTTGGGTCATACCAAAGACCATCATAAAAATGGTACCTACTACCATCTGGCAAGGCACGCTGCAATACAGATGTGAGTGGGGAGTCAAACTCTCGTGGTTACCAGAGGACTAGCCCCCCACTGTAACCCTAGCTATGTAATAGGCGAGAGGCCGAGGGCTACGGAAACAGAGATCGGCGCCGCCCGATGCGCCATATCAGTGTTGAGCCTGGTTAGTACTTGAGTGGGAGACTGCCTAGGAATACCAGGTACTGGGCGTGGGAAGGACTTTGATTTGACTTTTGACTGTACTTAAGTACACTTTTTGAGTATCTGTACTTTACTTGAGTATTTTTTTTGGGGTAACTTATGACTTTTTAACTTGACTACATTTGAAAGGCAAATATTGTACTTTTCACTCCACTACATTTCTATCAAGGTACTCGTTACTACGAAGCAGCTTTGAAAGTGGATGTTTTTTTTTCTTTTCTTTTCTAAAACGTGGTTGTTTTTTTCCCCAGGTGACACTGAGACAGCCTATCAGTAATCACTAGGGTCAGTCACATTCATAGACTGGATAAACTCAAGTTCAATGATTTCTCCACAGCATTATTTAACACGATCACTTGATGGCAGAATGGAAGGAAGCGGTTCTTCTGGGAAGTGCACGCACTCATGTTTCAGTTTTCTGAAAGGAATAAAGAGTTGTTTCGTTTGAAATGTTTGCTTTGTTTGCCTAAAACAGAGCACATCACAGCCTACAAAAACTTGCCGTCCAACCTGCGGAAGCATATTGAGGTATTTAAAGGTTTCATTCCAAGAGAAAGCTTGCAATGAAGTTGTCTGTGCTTTTAGAGCTAGCGAGAACGTTGCAATAGCTATGCAGTCTGGTTAGTCAAATGACTTTCTATGGATTTGCCCACCAAGTTGCCATCGCCTTGTCCACGGCTAGCGTTAACACATAGCTGGTTAACTTGGACACTGTTAGTTAGCATGTAAAAATGGAGTTACGCTAACATGAATAACGTTAACTTATCTGAAGTGCTTTCAGAAATATGTTTTAGCATAATCTTGCCAAATAAAAAGAATGTAGGAATCTTTCTTTTCTAGTAGCGTTAGCTACCCAATATGATTTCAAGTTTGAAAAAATTTTGCTAGCATGTCAGGTGAAGCTTCACTGACTAGCTAGCTTAACGTTAAACCACCATGATTCCACAGGCAGATTCATATGTGCATGAATACATACACTTGTGCGTGCGCACACACATGAGACCTGTGAGATGGACAGTATTGCACTAGTCAGTCACAACAAATTGCTGGCATTTTTTATTTTGATGTCAGATGATGGTCTTGCACTTTTTTTTGGTCTTGCGTAAAAACAGTGTTGCTGTTGGGCAGTTATTAAGCTCGAGGTGTGGACCTGGGTTTTAAGCAGGTTGGATTGTCCTTTTTATTCTCTGAGCAAGCTGCATTTACAGCTATTCCACTGTCTTCCTGATTAACATCCACATACATGTGTGCACACACTGCCAGAGCTGGGTCAGAACACTACCATGCTGCTTTGTGGGGGTGCAGAGGAGTGTTACTTTTTTTTTTTAATGAAAAAGACAATGGCTCTTTTTCAGTTCAGTTGTGTTTCATTTTATAATGTTCTACCAGGCGTTTATTCTACAGGTTCTACAAACGAGTCAGTAAATCCAGTCGGTTGCTTCAGAGCCATTAGGTTTTGTAACTGTTGTGGCAATAATACAACGATGCACTGTACTTTTAATACTTAAGTATTTTTAAAGCAAGTACTTCAGTACTTTAACTCAAGTAGAAATGTGACTGGACAACTTTCACTTGTATCGGAGTAACATTTGACCAGTGGGATCTGTACTTTGAATTAAGTAATGAAGTTGGGTACTTTGCCCACCTCTGGCTATAAGCCATGTACGATGAGATTGAGTGGAATAACTGTTTTATTCTATCCACATTCACTGGATTTTGAGAAACGGAGCATTTTTATTTTTATTTTTTACAAATTCGATAAATAAAAACTTTGTACAAAACATCCGACAAAATCATTTCCGCTTAGAACGGAAACAAACCAGCGAAATGACAGTAGCAATTTGTGAAAAATGCAATAATAATAATTCTTGGGATATAGACTATATATATTGTAGAAATAGTTAAGGTGGGTGGAGCACAGAAGCACGGTAGGCCAGAACTGAGTTCGCCAATACCCTTTTATTTTAGCTTTTCAGCTTTAACCTCACACAGTCACACACAACACACACGTGTTCGGGTCGAGAGAGCTCCCTTCCTCTGCTCTCCCTCTCCTCTTATAGGGAGCAGTCACTAGGGAAGACACACAAACACAGGTTATTTCCCATCAGGTGCAGTGATTCTGCCACTTACCTTCCCTGACTCTGCCCTCCATTCACAGACCGACGCTTGACCACGTATATACATATTTTATATATATATATATATATATATATATATATATATATATATATATATATATGTATATGACGCGGTACGCGGTGGTCCGGATCACCGTATTTTCCATACAAAACGAGGGCATTAATTAATTATTTTTCCTGGATTGTGGTCCGGTTCACCGTATGCTGTATTATATTACGATATAAATAAAAACTTACCAAAATCATACTGTGTTTGTCATTTAATACGAGTTTTTTTACAAAGTCGTACATCATTTGTTATTTTTTCTCAAACCGGAAGAGAAATGCATGCGTAAAACACACGCGCAATAAAAGATACCAGTTCTAACGCATGTAAAAAAGCGGGAGCTGCCACGAGGGAAGTGAAAAATAATTTTACCAACTTTCGTCATTATGTCTCAGGGTGGTTATGAACAGCTTCTAAGGAATAAGAAAAAATGTGCTAGAGACTACAAAGCAACAGAAGAAAGGGCAAAGGAAAGAATTTATTCTAAATTAGGGGAAGAAGTAGCTGAAAATTTAAAATTTATTTGTCTTCTGAACTTGGTGGTCCGGACCACACCTGAAAACGGCGTGGTCCGGACCACAACGGCAGTCCGGACCACCGCGTACCGCGTCATATGTATATACACACAACCCCAATTCCAAAAAAGTTGGGACAAAGTACAAATTGTAAATAAAAACGGAATGCAATAATTTACAAATCTCAAAAACTGATATTGTATTCACAATAGAACATAGACAACATATCAAATGTCGAAAGTGAGACATTTTGAAATTTCATGCCAAATATTGGCTCATTTGAAATTTCATGACAGCAACACATCTCAAAAAAGTTGGGACAGGAGCAATAAGAGACTGGAAAAGTTAAAGGTACAAAAAAGGAACAGCTGGAGGACCAAATTGCAACTCATTAGGTCAATTGGCAATAGGTCATTAACATGACTGGGTATAAAAAGAGCATCTTGGAGTGGCAGCGGCTCTCAGAAGTAAAGATGGGAAGAGGATCACCAATCCCCCTAATTCTGCACCGACAAATAGTGGAGCAATATCAGAAAGGAGTTCGACAGTGTAAAATTGCAAAGAGTTTGAACATATCATCATCTACAGTGCATAATATCATCAAAAGATTGAGAGAATCTGGAAGAATCTCTGTGCGTAAGGGTCAAGGCCGGAAAACCATACTGGGTGCCCGTGATCTTCGGGCCCTTAGGTGGCACTGCATCACATACAGGCATGCTTCTGTATTGGAAATCACAAAATGGGCTCAGGAATATTTCCAGAGAACATTATCTGTGAACACAATTCACCGTGCCATCCGCCGTCGCCAACTAAAACTCTATAGTTCAAAGAAGAAGCCGTATCTAAACATGATCCAGAAGCGCAGACGTCTTCTCTGGGCCAAGGCTCATTTAAAATGGACTGTGGCAAAGTGGAAAACTGTTCTGTGGTCAGACGAATCAAAATGTGAAGTTCTTTATGGAAATCAGGGACGCCGTGTCATTCAGACTAAAGAGGAGAAGGACGACCCAAGTTGTTATCAGCACTCGGTTCAGAAGCCTGCATCTCTGATGGTATGGGGTTGCATTAGTGCGTGTGGCATGGGCAGCTTACACATCTGGAAAGACACCATCAATGCTGAAAGGTATATCCAGGTTCTAGAGCAACATATGCTCCCATCCAGACGACGTCTCTTTCAGGGAAGACCTTGCATTTTCCAACATGACAATGCCAAACCACATACTGCATCAATTACAGCATCATGGCTGCGTAGAAGAAGGGTCCGGGTACTGAACTGGCCAGCCTGCAGTCCAGATCTTTCACCCATAGAAAACATTTGGCGCATCATAAAACGGAAGATACGACAAAAAAGACCTAAGACAGTTGAGCAACTAGAATCCTACATTAGACAAGAATGGGTTAGCATTCCTATCCCTAAACTTGAGCAACTTGTCTCCTCAGTCCCCAGACGTTTACAGACTGTTGTAAAGAGAAAAGGGGATGTCTCACAGTGGTAAACATGGCCTTGTCCCAACTTTTTTGAGATGTGGTGTTGTCATGAATTTTAAAGTCACCTAATTTTTCTCTTTAAATGATACATTTTCTCAGTTTAAACATTTTATATGTCATCTATGTTCTATTCTGAATAAAATATGGAATTTTGAAACTTCCACATCATTGCATTCCGTTTTTATTTACAATTTGTACTTTGTCCCAACTTTTTTGGAATCGGGGTTGTGGGTTGTGTGTATATATATATATATATATATATATTATATATATGAGTGATTCCACGCTTATGGGTACTGAAATGGGGACATGAACTTATTTTTAAAAATTCACCTAAAACCATTTCTTTTTTTACCATCAGGTCACAAAACATGTAATCTTTAATGAATGAGATGTTAAAAGATAACTTTAATTTTCTGAGATGTAATAAAAACATATTTATATGCCAAAGTCAAGCCTATGAGTTCCAAAATGATGTCTGTTACATTACTTCTGTTACGATTGTCCATCTCGCGTCTGTTACAAATTAATTACAATCTAGCTCTATACCATGTTAATCTTATTGAAAGAATGTGTATGTTTATTCTACTACACATGTTTATTAATTATATTTGCTAAAACATCACCTTCCTATGTTTCAAAAAGTAATTCTACATTGTTAAAATTGAAAATATATATGTCCACAACACTTCTGTTACGTTCTGACTTTGGCATATAAATATGTTTTTATTACATCTCAGAAAATTAAAGTTATCTTTTAACATATCATTCATTAAAGATTACATGTTTTGTGACCTGATGGTAAAAAAAGAAATGGTTTTAGGTGAATTTTTAAAAATAAGTTCATGTCCCGGGCGGCACGGTGGTGTAGTGGTTAGCGCTGTCGCCTCACAGCAAGAAGGTCCTGGATTCGAGCCCCGTGGCCGGCGAGGGCCTTTCTGTGTGGAGTTTGCATGTTCTCCCCGTGTCCGCGTGGGTTTCCTCCGGGTGCTCCGGTTTCCCCCACAGTCCAAAGACATGCAGGTTAGGTTAACTGGTGACTCTAAATTGACCGTAGGTGTGAATGTGAGTGTGAATGGTTGTCTGTGTCTATGTGTCAGCCCTGTGATGACCTGGCGACTTGTCCAGGGTGTACCCCGCCTTTCGCCCGTGGTCAGCTGGGATAGGCTCCAGCTTGCCTGCGACCCTGTAGAAGGATAAAGCGGCTAGAGATAATGAGATGAGAAGTTCATGTCCCCATTTCAGTACCCATAAGCGTGGAATCACTCATATATATATATATATATATATATATATATATATATATTAGTGCTGTCAAAAATGTCGCGTTATTAACGCGTTAACTTGACTCAATTTTAACAGCGATAATTTTTTTATCGCGAGATTAACGCTCTGTGACATGATGCCACGCCCTGCACAGCCAGAGTCCTCTGCTCTCCCCCGAAGAGCCACGGTGCTCGGCTTAGGTTTCGTTTTCCCATCGGCGGCTCCAGCCCCACTTTGCAGTGGCTGTGACAAGACGTGTTATGCTCTGCAATAAAAAAAAAAACCATTGGTACAACCAGTGTTCGAACTATGCCGATATTTTCGGGGGGGGTCCCTTATTTTCCCTTGGGGGGGTGCTTGCGCTTGTCTCAGAGCGCGGCTCTCCATCGCGCGCTCACTTCGGATATGCAAATGCTTCCCGTTACACACGATTGCTATGTCAATAAACATCATTTTGCCAATATTTTAGAGACCCCCCAACATTTCCCAAATCATGTTTTCAAGGGATCTCATGTCTGTTTCAGGGGATCTCGGATCCCCCGAGTACCCCCGTAGTTCGAACGGTGAGCAAGCCCATTCACTTTTTTATGCTGATAAGAGAATTACAATGGTTTTTCATGTGACAAAAATGTGCGATTAAATTGCGATTAATCGCGAGTTAACTATGACAGTCGCGACATTAATCGCGATTAAATATTTTAATCGCTTGAGAGCACTAATATATTTATTCTTAAGAAAGAAAGAAAGAAAGAAAGAAAGAAAGCACAACTTTATTCATCACACACTTGTGAAATTCCTCTCTGCATTTAATCCATCTGAAGCAGTGAACACACATGTGCACACACACGTGAGCAATGAGCACACACACATACATACCCAGAGCAGTGGGCAGCCATGCTAACAGCGCCCGGGGAGCACTTGGCAGTTAGGTGCCTCGCTCAAGGGCACCTCAGCCCAAGGCCGTCCCATATTAATCGTGTCGTATTCAGAATAACAGTGGAATATTAGTGTACATGCACAGTGCAAACGTACTGAAATCCCCAAGTCGAACGAGCCCAGCGCTGTAAATTCATGCAGTGACAGTCTTGCACCGTGATAATACCAGGACATGCCTCCTACATAGGAGCTTAACGTAGGCTATAAATTTTTTTAATCAGTTTCAGTGGCGTCTCTGTACTACATGATCAGCAGTCACATTACGCACTCAGTCGTGGGTGTAATGAGCCAAGGGGATTATTTACTCAAGTATCATATTTTCCACGAAAATGCATTTGGAGGACAAAGTAAAGCTGATCGATTGAGCACACATTGTCTAATCAAAGTGCAAATCACACAAAGTTTAGTTTTTTTATCTATCCATCTATCTTTTTTTTTGCTTTGAACAAAAGTGTTTAATCTCGTCTATTGGCCATGTTTACTATTAAAAGGAAATACAGCATTAGCCTCTTCAATGCCCTTGGACGAGTCATGTACGTCATGAAATCTTTTACCGCTGTGCCTTATGATGGAAGAATGTTTTAGGCATTGACTGCAATTCATATGTGCCACTGTGAAGTAAAAGTAATGTGCCATGTAAGGTACATAAAAGGAGGTGTTTATGACGAGTAGCGTACGTCATAAGGCACAGCGGTGAAAGATTTAATGACGTACGTGACTCATCCAAGGGCATTGAAGGGGTTAATGTGC
Organism: Neoarius graeffei; assembly: GCF_027579695.1. Lineage (NCBI taxonomy): Eukaryota > Metazoa > Chordata > Actinopteri > Siluriformes > Ariidae > Neoarius > Neoarius graeffei. The sequence goes on along the minus strand of NC_083570.1, from coordinate 53,886,441 downwards.
TTCAGTGTTATCTATATTACTTACATTTAAATTTACAAATGCACTGAGCAACTGATAGATGATTATGATATTAAGAAGAAGAAGAATCACCTGTCTGTTTGTCTGTCTTACAGATTTATATTTATATATTTAGTATAAATACGCAGGTGATGAGAGAAAATCGTGCACGCTGATTGGTCGAGAAATTTGGACTCTTTCTCAATAATCACCTCGAGTGACTCACCAAAATGGCGTCCGATCACTTCGTCACTGTAAGTGAGGAAGAATTACATAATTATGAAAAAAAATGCCGTTCCTAAAAGCACTAAAGATGCTCCGAAGTTTGGTGTAAAAACAGGAAGGTGGAATTGTGATTTATTTTATCCATTTCAAAACAAAATATTTCATGTGACTCGCCGTAGATAAGTGACACAAGTCTGTGCCGCGCCGTTATCACATTTGCATGCCGCTTTTGAAGTTTGAAAGAAATTATTTTTTGAATGCGATTTTATTTTAAAATAATCACCTGTGCATTTATACTAAAACAATCATCAAGTGCGTCTCAGTTATTGTTTACATTATATTGGCTGGCGTTGAGTGGTGTATCAGGTTAGCCTGGGCCCGCCCATCCTAAGTGTGACGCAACACGAGGGCCTGTTGCGAACTTAGTCTGGCAAGGCAAGCTATCTACAGCTCTTCCAAGCTCCCAAAAAATCGGGAGCCAATCAACTTTGAGCATCTCCAACGGCCCTGGGTAGAGGCGTGTTCAAGGCAGTGACATAGTAGAACTGCGACCAGAAACCATAGATTGTTTACAGGATCTATGTCGGAAGCGCTTCATTCACTAGAAACATTACGAACATGGAGCAGCGGCAAGCCTTTGACACAGCGGTAGATGCTGTATTGAAAGCATTCAACGGGAAGTTCTCATTGAAAACGGAGCAAAGAGCAGCCCTGGAGGTATTTATCTTCTTCCTGTTACTCAAGCAGTTTCCGTCGCGTCACATACGTCAGAGGAAAGAGTGATGTGATTGGTTTAAGCTTCGTCACAGCCTTTTCTAGCTTCAACCAGTAGCAAACTGAGGCATTTCAGGGAGGCGGGTCAACCACGCCTTTGGGAAACGGTTGGGCTTAATAGCTTTGCCAGACCAAATGCTCGCAGAGCTTTGAAGTCGAGTTAGCCAGACTAGTATCAGGTATATTCCATTCAGCTAGCATGATATTGAACGAGTCGAAGACGATGCTAGCTGAATGGAATATATCTGATATACCATGATAAAAAGCCATTATTATTATTATTATTATTAATTATACGTTCCTTTCGGGTGTTCAACGCGTCTTTCTCTTTCAAAATTCTCTCAAAATCTTCCGTATCTAACGAAGCAAACCTGGCGGCCATATTTGCTTATAAATTGTCACAATCGCTTGCTAGCGTGGAAGTTTTACATGTAATACATATCTTATGGCGTTTTCAATTCAGTGTGACAGTTTGCTACGGGTGCCGCCGGCGAACAAGGAAATGCTTCTGCACGCACACAGCAGAACGCTTTCTCATTGAATATTCACATCAGCTCCGACATGTGACATCATGTTGTCTTGACAACCATGCAGTATCGTAAACCATATTCAGCTCCATTGGATAGAGTGATGTAATACACGTAGGGTAAGCGATACGCTAACAATATTGCATGCTATCAAGCCAAATGAACAAAACCCACTAGAAGAGAATAGAACACATTTTTATTCCATCAAAAAAGTGTTCCGTATGTATCATAATTCCCAATGTTCAGTGAGCTTTAGTATAAATACACAGGTGATTTTTTTTTAATCGTATTTTAAAAAATAATTTATTTCAAACTTCAAAAGCGGCATGCGAATATAACGCGTGCAGACTGGTGTCACTTATCTCTGCCGAGTCACAAAAAATACTTTGTTTTGAAATCGATAAAATAAATCACAATTCCGCCTTCCCTTTGAATAGTTTCCAGTCAAACTTCGTAGCATCTTTAGTGCTTTTAGGAACAGCATTTTCGTTCATAAGCTGTAATTCTTCCTCACTTACAGTGACGACGCGCTTGTCCGCCATGTTGCCGAGTCACTCGAGGTGATTATCGAGAAATAGTTTGAATTTCTCTACCAATCAGCACGTTTGATTTTCTATAATAACCTCCGTATTTATACTAAAGGTTTATATTTATATATACACTTTATTTATTTATTAATTGTGGGCGGCACGGTGGTGTAGTGGTTAGCGCTGTCGCCTCACAGCAAGAAGGTCCGGGTTCGAGCCCCGTGGCCGGCGAGGGCCTTTCTGTGTGGAGTTTGCATGTTCTCCCCGTGTCCGCGTGGGTTTCCTCCGGGTGCTCCGGTTTCCCCCACAGTCCAAAGACATGCAGGTTAGGTTAACTGGTGACTCTAAATTGAGCGTAGGTGTGAATGTGAGTGTGAATGGTTGTCTGTGTCTATGTGTCAGCTCTGTGATGGCCTGGCGACTTGTCCAGGGTGTACCCCGCCTTTCGCCCGTAGTCAGCTGGGATAGGCTCCAGCTTGCCTGCGACCCTGTAGAACAGGATAAAGCGGCTACAGATAATGAGATGAGATGAGATTTATTTATTGTTGACTAAATTTTGTTAGACAACAATGTCTGTTTATTAGGTCACTTCATAAATGTGTCACTCTTTTTGCACCATCCGATTACAAACCAAACTAATCTAAGGCCATGTACACACGTAGCCGGGTATTTTTAAAACCGAACATTTCCCCCCCCCCTCCGTTTATAAAAATGTTTTATCCACACCACCTCGTCTTCGAAAAAAATCCCTTCCACACATAACCGAACATCTGCGTTTTCAATCACATTCATAAGCATTCCAAACCTGTAGATGGCATTATTTCCCCAAATCCGACCCCCTAATCACATCAGAATAGCCCTCTGTTGGCATCACTTCCGCCTAAACATAAAACATGGCGCCAAGCTCGTTCGTCTGGACAGACTCGGAGACAGAATTGCTTCTAAACACAATTTTGGAGTATAAACTTCAAAAGACGCAAGAAAACGTTGATTGGGAATCTTGTCAGTAGTTGGGCTTCTAAAATTAAACATGTAAATAGCACCTGCACAATAATTAACGCTTTGAAGGCACTACTCCGATCCATTACTCTTTGTCCATGCTTAATCTGGCTTCTGCAGTAAACAAAGGTCGCACGTTTGACGTCAGGGCAGATTTGTTGTCATTTTTTTGGCGCAGATTGTGACGTTCTAAAACGCAAAACTCCGGTTATCTCTGTCTACACGAAAAGGCATACACGGAGTTTTCAAAAATCTTCACTTTGCCCGGAGTTTTTTTAAATATTCGTTTTTGATGTGTTTTCATGTGGATGACAGGCCAAAACGTAGAAAAATATCTTCGATTTAGCAGATACCCGGCTACGTGTGGACGGGGTCTAAGTCTAAAAATTAGAAAGGTTTTCGACATTTGTAGGCAGATTGACTGCATTAACCGCTGTGTTTGTTAAACCGCTGCCTCCCTTCCCAGTGATCTTTACAGGCAGGCAGCCAAAGCAAGCTGAGAAAGAAGTCTCAACCAACTCATTTACATTTGTTCTCGTCAAAACCTGTGTGAGTTTTCATCATTTTTGACTGTTGTCGAGAATTCAGTCATATCAACACTCGTGATTTTTCGTGTAGAAGACCGCATTATTATCTGTTCACCATGTTGTCGTTTTCAGTCTGTCTCAACTTGTCTGTCAGTTTCAAGTCTTCGGGTAGCTGCTTATTTAAGTAGATAGCGCTCAAGAGATGTGGAAATGGACAGACCAAGAGAGGAGGATGCAGGAAGACCAATTCCAAGAAGAATTTAGAGATCTAGGGTTGATTCCAGGATTGAAAGAGCAATTTCCATTCAGGCTTGCTGTCTAGAATCAAAAGTGCGCGTGTGGGTTTGTGTGTGTGTGTGTGTGTATGTGTGTGTGTATAAAGCGAGTATTGCATAGAGGACAGCACCTGCCTGCCTCTAAAGCAGCAATGCAATGGAGTTAGAAAATGGAATTGGACAGATCCTGACCTTGGATCTCAGTGCTGATGGTGCAAGTGTTAAATCGGGGCCGATGCGTGCACCACAGCCCAGCCGAGCCTGCCGGGAGCGGGTGTAATTATCAACAGAAGGCTGCCGAGATAAAGATTTTGGAATGAGAGCGGGACTGGCAGCCTGTTCCGCTATCTGAGCCGGGCTGTGAGGAATGGCAGTGGGCGAGAGATGCTCGCAAAATGATGCCAACAAAAGCCTGGCTTTGGTGTCATCCATGCCTGTCTAAGCCATGACAAAATGTCACCTTGTACACAAGGCATGAAAGCGCAGCCACCAAGAGAGATGGCATAGGATGTGTGCATGCATATATATATATATATATATATATACTATCCACAGTCTATACTCCTACGCATTTAACTTCAGACATCTGTTGTTCATCGATGGACAAGGTAGTTTGTGATTTTATCAGAAGGCTAATTTCCCCCTCGCTCCCTCGCTGCCATTTTGCCATATGCCATGCAAGCGGGTGGCTAGTAAAAGCCGCTCTTTATGGCTCAAGCCCTGAGTCCATCCAGACAAGTAGACGTCCTGAGGTGATAGAAAATACCTCCCGGCTTTCAGTGTTTTGCTAATACCATGGTCCATGTTTTTTTTCTTTTTTTAAGGATTACGGTTTGTACATGACCACAATGCCAACAGCAGCAGGAAGCCTGGCACTCCGTCTTATAGAAGACCATCTAACGAATCAGTGTTCTTAGTAACAGTGCATGCTGTGGGAAGAGAAAGGAATAAGGTGTAGAAGTCGTGTATGTGCAGCATCCGGGCTTTAGCTTCGAAGAGCATCTGGTTCTAGAGTTCTGTCGACTTGAGTGACCGGCTCAGTGATCACCTTCCAGACTTCAAACTTAATTAATCTACCTGTCAGCCTGTCAGACACCTGTATCGGTCGGTTGGTCTGCGGGGGAGGAAGACAGTGGGGAAAAAAGAGTGGAAGTGGAAAGAACATGCCTTGCACCATTGCACAATCGAGGATCAAATGTCAATCGGGTTACTCTCACGTCTTGTGGAATTTGTATTGTGAAGCATTTTTTATTGAATAGATTATCACCCCAGCCCATGTGGTCGCACTCTCTCTAATTCCTGCTTTCCAGCAGAAAAGCACGGAGCAGGTGCACTGAAGATAAATGCACGGCTACAAATTGCTGGCCTAAACGAACGGTGTGACACGGCGACGCTTGCAGCATAAGAGAAAGGCTGCAATATCACTGATGTTGCAGAAGCGCAGCAAACTTTGGCGAGTGTGACCCCTTTGTTGCCGGAAGGCGCTTTTGTTAGTGCACAGCGTGGCCCGCGAGCAGAGAAGTGCTGAGGGCTGGGAAATTACCCTCCAGCCGAAGTTCCGCCGTGCAGACGAGGGACAGTCGCGGGCTTGTGCAGAATAGCTGATGACTTTCTGCTCATTTGCAACTGTGACATTTCATGCAGGGTGGTGTTCAAACGATGGCTGGCTTCTGCACTGACATAAAAAATAGCAGACGTGTGCATGTTGATCTTGAGGAAAAAGGTCAGCGCTGTCTCAGTGGACCTAATCACCCTGCTAGTCCTCTCTCAATGAGGGTCTCTTCTCTGTACACTGCTTTAACGAGAGAGAGAGAGAGAGAGAGAGAAGATGAGTATATCTCAATGCGTGTTACTTCAAAAAAAAAAACACCTGCCACACTGGGTGAATATCGTAGCCATACAACAATGTTTTTGCTTGCCTCATTAGTTTTCAGTCCCTCTTAACAGACTGTAGAAGTGTGTGTGTGTGTGTGTGTGTGTTGAGCTTTTTTCCTTGTTCCTCAGGCACTGTTGCTTTGCTCTACCCATTTCCACTCTTCCTCTCTCTCTCTCTCTCTCTGTCTCTCTCTCTTAGCTGGTTAAAGCCCTCATTATCTTAGATGAGGGCTGCAGGAATTAGCCAAGTGCTGGAGTCAGAGCTGCTCCTCTGGCTCCATCACACCCGGATAATGGTGTTTGTATAGCCATTGCACAAACGGCTGTTAGAGCTGCGGATCTGGGCCACTGGACACGCTGAAGCGTGGTAGATGTGGCAAGACAGACACGTGGCTTAATCCCAGCACCGTTAAGACTTTTCAAGCAGACGGAAAAGTATATTGTCGTAGACATGCTTCCGGAGAAGAAATTTTGCTTTGCCGGGATGTCTTCGAAACTTAAAACCCGTCGCAGATTAAATTTTCATCACCCAAGAGCTGGCCGTGTCCTAGTAGTTACTCACTCTTCTGTCAACCCTGTGCTTTTCGGCTTTGTCCATTCCCTTGTGGTTCTGTTACTTCCCTGTTATTCGAGGGCCAGGCTCATACCTGCTGCGTGATTTCACAACAACGATGCAAGTAGCATTGTTCTTGTGCTAAAGGCACTCCTGCATACCTTTTGTACAGCCATAGGATTAAAAAATTTGTTCACTAGGGGGCAAGTGTGAGCCAAAAAACAGAATCTGAACATACTTCTTTAGTGATGCTAACATCGATGGGAAGAGATCTCATCTCATCTCATTATCTGTAGCCGCTTTATCCTGTTCTACAGGGTCGCAGGCAAGCTGGAGCCTATCCCAGCTGACTACGGGCGAAAGGCGGGGTACACCCTGGACAAGTCGCCAGGTCATCACAGGGCTGACACATAGACACAGACAACCATTCACACTCACATTCCCACCTACGCTCAATTTAGAGTCACCAGTTAACCTAACCTGCATGTCTTTGGACTGTGGGGGAAACCGGAGCACCCGGAGGAAACCCACGCGGACACGGGGAGAACATGCAAACTCCACACAGAAAGGCCCTCGCCGGCCACGGGGCTCGAACCCGGACCTTCTTGCTGTGAGGCGACAGCGCTAACCACTACACCACCGTGCCGCCATGGGAAGAGATGAGAAACACAATTGTGTTGCTTCCCGTACCGAGATCACGTTGTCTATCTTGGTACTAAAAGCATGCACTAGTTGCATTAAGCAGACGCTGTTATCCAGACATGCATACAACATACCCAGAGCAGTCGGGGTTTAGGTGCCTTGCTCAAGGGCACTTAAGCCATTCCTGCTGGTCCAGGGAATCAAACTGGCAACCATTTGGTCCCAAAGCTGCTGCTTTAACCATTAGATCATGGCTTCCCCTTATACAGTTTGTGTTATTATTATCATTATTTTTTTTTTTAGACGAACATGATGAATGTGCCAAATGAAAACAATATATATGGCAGCCAGCTTGCATATACACATTTAAAGGAGAACTGAAGTCATTTTTAAAACTTGCTTTATTTCTTAATTAACGTGTTATTCAATTACGTTTTCAGTTTTAGTAACCTTATATCGTGACTCGTATTGGCAACTAATCGCAATTAAATATTATACTTATCAGCCTGTTCGGTTTGTAGCCGTGTTGAATGTAGTTCGTTTGGTCCACGGCAGGCGTCGCTTATCCGCGCGATCTTCACGAGACTTGTGCGAGACTTCGAAACGTGAAGTGTCAGCGCCGCCATTTTGAAAACTGTTCTCCAAACGAAATATTGCACAAAAACGAGTTTAAATGACGATTACTGCCTGCTTTTTTCAAACTTTCCTGATCGCTATCAAAACAAACAAAACTTCCGGCTTGATTACGTCAGCATTCGAAAGAGGGCGCGCGTCTTTTGACAATGTTGGCAGATGTTGGTCACTTTGATGCATGTATTTATTATTTTTGAAAACCCACCAGCTGGCTGATCTGGCACGTTTTAATTGTGCGACAGTAGTGACGTAAATACCAGTGCGACGGAGTAGTGTCCGAAAGTGTTTTTACGTCTATATAGTGATTCCCTATATAGGGAGTAGGGAACAAGTGAGCGATTTTGGACGCAGGGAACGTTGGCAGATGTTGGTCACTTTGATTTCCGCTGTATGTTTTACTTCCGTCCTACGATGTCTCGCACAGGTCTCAACGAATCTTGTTTATGGCCATCGCTTTGACGTATGGACTGATATATTACAGAGCATATTTCAAACACTCATAACTTGCTATAGCAGCGACAAAATAGCGATCAAAAATGCATTCTGATATTTAATAAAATTAGATAAATAGAATTTTGATCATAGAAAATTTGCCTTGGGGTGGCACGGTGGTGTAGTGGTTAGCGCTGTCGCCTCACAGCAAGAAGGTCTGGGTTCGAGCCCCGGGGCCGGCGAGGGCCTTTCTGTGCGGAGTTTGCATGTTCTCCCCGTGTCCGCGTGGGTTTCCTCTGGGTGCTCCGGTTTCCCCCACAGTCCAAAGACATGCAGGTTAGGTTAACTGGTGACTCTAAATTGAGCGTAGGTGTGAATGTGAGTGTGAATGGTTGTCTGTGTCTGTGTGTCAGCCCTGTGATGACCTGGCGACTTGTCCAGGGTGTACCCCGCCTCTCGCCCGTAGTCAGCTGGGATAGGCTCCAGCTTGCCTGCGACCCTGTAGAACAGGATAAAGCGGCTACAGATAATGAGATGAGATGAGATAACTATTGTGACCCTCTTGTCTACTTTTATCTGCCTAGATAAAGATGTGATTGTTTTTAATTTGGAGAGGGATATACAGTAAACCTCACTTTTGTCAGTCAGCAAAGAGAATAAGAGATTGTAATCGTTAGGCTTTTAAGCAGCAAAGCGCTCACATAAGTATTGTTCTCAGCCCCAGAAGGCAGGACCATGAGGCTGAAGATAAGTGCAGGCTTTTGAAAGCAACATTTCATCAGAAGTGGATCAGTATTCCCCTTGAATCTGTGGTGACAAAGCAGTAAAATGGTACTGTATTACCACTCGCTGCATGGCTCATTGGTCCTCATGAGCGCCAAGTGCAATCATTAAAGCCAGTAAGGTGTGTAATAGATTTCTTCCATGACTTCTTAATTGCATGGAGAGCGTAAGGAAGTGTTGAGGACTGCCGGAGAGGAGAAGGTAGAAACAGAGATGAGAGCGAGCGAGAGAGAAATTTTGCATCCTGTGCATTCCCAGTGTTTAATCAGGCTTTTCCTGGGCTGGATGGAGCCCGAGATTGCGCATGGCACACACATGAACAAAAATAACACAGAAACGCATGCTTCGAGTGCCTGTCAAGAGCATGCTCATGCAGAATGCAGAGGATCAGCGTGCTCAGAAGATTGTCAAAGTATACAGAGATGTGCGTGTGGGTTTTTTCTATGTGTACTTGTGTTCCGCTTCATTTCGCAGATGTTCCACAGGGAAATGAATAAGGTTAGGAAAGGTTATAAACAGGCAAATGGGCGAGCAAATCCAGCAGTAACGAATATCCTCTGCCATGAGATAGGAAGTCTGGATAAAATGATGGGCCTGGCAGAGAACACACACATATATATGTATATATGGGCGGCACGGTGGTGTAGTGGTTAGCGCTGTCGCCTCACAGCAAGAAGGTCCTGGGTTCGAGCCCCGGGGCCGGCGAGGGCCTTTCTGTGTGGAGTTTGCATGTTCTCCCCGTGTCTGCGTGGGTTTCCTCCGGGTGCTCCGGTTTCCCCCACAGTCCAAAGACATGCAGGTTAGGTTAACTGGTGACTCTAAATTGACCGTAGGTGTGAATGTGAGTGTGAATGGTTGTCTGTGTCTATGTGTCAGCCCTGTGATGACCTGGCGACTTGTCCAGGGTGTACCCCGCCTTTCACCCGTAGTCAGCTGGGATAGGCTCCAGCTTGCCTGCGACCCTGTAGAAGGATAAAGCGGCTACAGATAATGAGATGAGATGATATATATATATATATATATACACACAGTAGTACCCTGACAAAGTGGTGATGGATATACACGTGTCCCCGAGCACCCACACATCATTACACACACTGCCTCCTGATGCAAACTCGCCCATGTTCATGCACGGAGACGAAGAGAAGAGAAGAAAAGATGCAGCTGAGATGCTTGTGCATGTCTCCTTTTTGGAGGGAGTGTGCTTGCATGAGTGGCCTCTCTAGGGGAAGTGTGCATGGGTAGCAGCTGGCTTGACGTTGGCCCGGTTGCCTTGGTGAGCTGATCCCCCCCCCACTGCCTCACTCAGTCAAATTGAAATAAATGAAGTGCCAGTCTCAACAGTGGGGTAATTGTTCATATGGAAATTGGGTTGCTGTTGTGTCTCACAAGCTCTTCCAAATGATCTCTGAAGCCATTCCCCCTGTCAGCAAAGGGAGTCTGCTCGGGCACGGCGAACAAGTTTAATTCCCGTGTTTCATTGTCTCCAAATAACAAGGTGTTTGTTATCTTTATAGTATTCACTAAGTAATTGTCGCTGCTGCCTTGTCCTTGTGTGCTGGTCACCCTGTCTGTCATCTTACACGTCCACTTTTTGTCAGCCATTAGCCGACTACCAAAACATGACTGATGGTGATAATCAATCAAATAGAGAAAACGGCACTTGGCAAATGATCCCACTTCTCCTTCACCCCTCTGCCAATGGTTTAAGACTAAAGATAATTTAATAGTTCTCATTTGTGTGTGTGTGTGTGTGTTTGACAGCATAATCCGAAGTCCTCAGCTGTTATTGGAAAGATGGTAATCTACACGGTTGAAAGCAGCATTTAAATGCGTTAGTGGGCAGTGGAAAAAGCATCCATTACAATTGTACACGGCGCATCCATGAATATGAAACGATAGCCCGCTCCATGTTAACCAATATCCGTTTTGCAAATTTGCCAGGCCACGGTTTTAGCGTCGTCGAGGTTTCTCCGCCAGGCTCCGGCTCAACTGAATTCTCAATGGGTGCAAGTTTATATCTCTACCTCGAAGCTGAGAGAGCCAGGGCCTTGTGAACTCATTTCCACTGTAATGCCTCAGACCCGGCTCCACACACACCGACCGCTGTCAGAGACTCTGAATGCTACGCTGAGCATGTGCTACTTTGCCTCCACAACGCTGATAGGTCTGGACTTTTTCATGCAAGTCAACCACAGGGCAAGTCCTGATCTGCCTCTTTTTGGTAACCGATCAGACTGCACTCTGGCCTCCTGAGGCACGTTTAAGTCCATTCACATGCCCACACACTATATCACTACGCATCATCTAACTCTGCTTTACCTTTGGAGGCCTTCCACTTGAGACAGGCTTATATGGAGCTCCTGTGGAGCTTGGCTTGAGGAGATTTTTCTTTATAAAGCAATCTAGTTGAGCTCTAGAGATGGGAATATGTGAAGACATGCTATTCAGAATGGTGATATGTAGGTATGGGTGGTGGAGTTGGTGTATGCCTTGATATTTCAGTGTGGTACTGGAAAAAGCAGTAGGAAAAAAAAGATAATTTTGTAAGGACAAAAGCATATACTAATGAGTCTATCATTGGTTTCTCTTTCTCTCAACAAATGTTAATCACTCCTGATCTTTCACTGATGTTGAATCTTGCTAACACTAGCAGACAGCGCACATTGCTTTCCTTCATTTTCATGTTCTCTCTCTTTCTCCTCGAGCAAGGCCTCCTGTTCTACCGAACAATTATAATTTAACAGTATGAGCTTTCTGGCAGCATCATTACAGATGTGCCTGGCTCATTAGCTATTAGCTTGTTTCATTATCTCCATCATTTTGCAGCAGCCTTCAATTCAAGTTCATTCTCAGATCCTGTATTTAAATCAAAAATGTAAATTCAATTTTCCTTGGGTCAGATTAATCCCTTCAACCAATTTCCAAATTCTGGTATCAATTCAAATCAAGTGCTGTCTGAAATCAGACGGAGGTATTTTTGCCATACCAAATTGATATGAGCCAACGCTCTGATTTGCTCAAGGACGGTTACATTCAACAGTTGATCCATGCCTTCTGTTCATTTTCAGTTTTATAGACTGTCATGGAAAGTCTGACACATCGGGCTTCATTTCTCAAGCTGGATATGAAGGAATGTGTCCATAAATTGGTCCTAGGGGCATTTACACAGGAAATTTGCTATTCATGAAAATCCTGTTTGTATCCTACGGGAGCTCCTGAGATTATGAAAATTTACATAGAAGGAGACTCACTAATATAAATCTCAACTCCGCTTCATGTCGTATAATAGAGTTGACAATTTTTGAAATTTTATATATGGCTTTCACTGTAAAGTTAAATAGCTTGATTTAGTTCGGTTTAATGAAAATGTGTCAACCTGAGTTGTTTCATATTCATGGCATTAATGAATGAAATATTAAATATGGGAAAATGTATTAATAATTAAAGAAAGCAAGCCGACACAAATCACTAAATTAAGAAACATAAGCCTAATCATTCTATGAAGAGTATGTCATGGACACCTGTACCTCAAAAGTAGCCAAAAAATATACTTACATGAAAGAAGTTGCCTTAAATACTTTAATTGCACAGAAACAATGCAAGCGTGAGTGAATCCCGGAAAAACACTGAAGTCCGAATTCTTATTAACAGTTTTTAAGTTGCATCCCTTTTTGAGAGACCCACCCTAGGACCACCCCCGGACTGCCCCCCCCAAAAAAAAAATGGCAGCTCTTTTAAAATCATTCTAAAAGGAGTCTATCCTAGCTGACTATGGGCGAGAGGCAGGGTACACCCTGGACAAGTCGCCAGATTATCACAGGGCTGACACATATACCCCTTTTCCACCAAATCAGTTCCAGGGCTGGTTCGGGGCCAGTGCTGGTGCTGGTTCACAACTCGTTCAACTTGCGAGCCAGCTGAGAACCAGTTTGCTTTTCCATAGCTCGCGGAGCTACGTCATTACGTCGCTGTATACGTCATTACGTCGCTGTATACGTCATTACGTCGCTGTATACTTCAGTTACGTCGCTACGTTTGCATAAACCTTGGCGCGAATATCGAAGCAAAAACAACACGGAAGAAGCAGCAGCAACAACAACAATAATAATAATGGATGACTTCGCGTTTGTACAGCTGCGGCTTCTCGTCGCTTAAAAATGGTGATCTTTCGCGGTCTTGTTATTGTTGTTGGTCTTAACAACTCCGCCCCCCCCACTGACATAAGCGGTTCTTTCCTCTGGCCCAGCAGAGAGTTGGTGCTAGCCTGGAACCGGTTTTTCTAGCCCAGAGCCAGTTCCTTGTCAGTGGAAACAGAAAATCCGGTTCCAAACTAAGCACTGGCCCCGAACCAGCCCTGGAACTGCTTTGGTGGAAAAGGAGCAATAGAGACAAACAACCATTCACACTCACCTTAGAGTCACCAATTAGCCTAATCTGCATATCTTTGGACTGTGGGGGAAACCAGAGCAAACCCACACAGACATGGGAAGATCATGCAAACTCCACACAGACAGGCTCTCCTTGGCCACTGGGCTCGAACCCAGAACCTTCTTGCTGTGAGGCGACAGTGATAACTGCTACACCACCATGCTGCCTTGGCTAAAGCATTTCCTGCTATTTTTCAAAAGAAAACAGACATAGGGGCGGCATGGTGGTTAGCGCTGTCGCCTCACAGCAAGAAGGTCCGGGTTCGAGCCCTGTGGCCGGCGAGGGCCTTTCTGTGTGGAGTTTGCATGTTCTCCCCGTGTCCGCGTGGGTTTCCTCTGGGTGCTCCGGTTTCCCCCACAGTCCAAAGACATGCAGGTTAGGTTAACTGGTGACTCTAAATTGAGCGTAGGTGTGAATGTGAGTGTGAATGGTTGTCTGTGTCTATGTGTCAGCCCTGTGATGACCTGGCGACTTGTCCAGGGTGTACCCCACCTTTCGCCCGTAGTCAGCTGGGATAGGCTCCAGCTTGCCTGCGACCCTGTAGAACAGGATAAAGCGGCTAGAGATAATGAGATGAGATGAGAAAACGGACATACTAGCATTTACCATATGGCCTTCTAAGGGTTTTACTACTTAATGACGAGTCTGTGTTTGTCACACGAAATGCCTTTACAATGATGATCAGTGTTGGAGAACATAAGATGATCACATATACATGAGGTCCTCTAAGCATTTCAACTCCAAGTGTACTTCGGCTCAGCTTAAAGGAGCTTGATGTTAAAATACCTCCCGAGTATATTGATCATAAATTCATGCTAAATAATGCAACAGTTTCACCATGCTCTCAAAAAATAATTCTAGCAAGCTCAAACGGTTTATGTATGTCTGGGGGTGGGGTGTGTGTGTATGTGTCTGTATGTATGTGGGGGTGTGTGTCAGTGTGTGACTGGAGGTGTGAGGCCCATAAAATATTGAAATGGGAGAGCAGTCTTTCTAACCTAGTCAACAATGGATCAAAAAGATAACTGTGGCTACAGACACCGAGAGCTTCACACCTTTTGGTGCCTCCAGAGACAGAAAGTCTATGGGAATCCCAACACATTCTGAAGCTTAAACCCACAAGCTAGAGACAAAATTCTCTCGCAAGAACAGAAATGCTGCTGTATAAAAGAACTTCTGATGGGCTGCACATGTGCAGTACTGTAGAACCTGGACAAAGTGAATGATAAGTGACCGATCTGGTATGTCTCGATCTGCGGTGTGCTGTATACTCCCTACTGTGCTGTGTCCCAACATTGGGTTCTTACTGAATACACCAGGCTTCCTTATGTCACAGTCTCCTGTTTTCCAGCACGGCGTCATGTGTCAGAGTGAGAGACTTCGGGCCAGCAGTTGCTGAGACACTTAAAACTATTAAACATAGCAGTTTCTGGGATTCATGATCACCTGGGTACAGTATAGATATCCTCTTTTCTCAGTTTTCATGTCAAACCTCAGTTAATTCACACCTCATTTACCTTTTCTGTAAGTTGTGTGTGTGTGTTTTGCAGATAAAATCCATTCTCAGGTTAAACCTGGGCGGCACGGTGGTGTAGTGGTTAGCGCTGTCGCCTCACAGCAAGAAGGTCCGGGTTCGAGCCCCGTGGCCGGCGAGGGCCTTTCTGTGTGGAGTTTGCATGTTCTCCCCGTGTCCGCGTGGGTTTCCTCCGGGTGCTCCGGTTTCCCCCACAGTCCAAAGACATGCAGGTTAGGTTAACTGGTGACTCTAAATTGAGCGTAGGTGTGAATGTGAGTGTGAATGGTTGTCTGTGTCTATGTGTCAGCCCTGTGATGACCTGGTGACTTGTCCAGGGTGTACCCCGCCTTTCGCCCGTAGTCAGCTGGGATAGGCTCCAGCTTGCCTGCGACCCTGTAGAAGGATAAAGCGGCTAGAGATAATGAGATGAGATGAGGTTAAACCTGTATTCAACCTAGGTTGAATTGGCGAATCACACTTTACCTAGGTTAAACATATAGACAGCATTCAATCTAGGTTAAATTTATAATTGTTGTATGTTTTGAGACAGTTAGCTTTTTGTTAGGGTTTGGGTTAGTTTTATTTTAGGGTTAGGGTTCAGGTCTGGTTTAGGGTTAGGGTTAGGTTTACCGTTAGGTTTAGGGTTATGGTTAAGGTTATGATTAGGGTTAAGTTTAGGGTTAAGGTTGAGGTTCGGGTTAGGGTTTAAAGGAGAACTGAAGTCATTTTTAAACTTGCTTTATTTCTTAATTAATGTGTTATTCAATTGCATTTTCGGTTTTAGTAACCTTATATCGTGACTCGTATTGGCAACTAATCGCAATTAAATATTATACTTATCGGCCTATTCGGTTTTTAGCCGTGTTGAATGTAGTTCATTTGGTCCACGGCAGGCATCGCTTATCTGCGCGATCTTCACGAGACTTGTGCAAGACTTCGAAACGTGAAGTGTCAGCCAGGCGTCAGTGCCGCCATTTTGAAAACTGTTCTCCAAACTAAATATTGTACAAAAATGAGTCTAAATGACGATTACTGCCTACTTTTTTTAAACTTTCCTGATTGCTATCAAAACAAACAAAACTTCCGGCTTGATTACGTCAGCATTCGAAAGAGGGCGCGCACACAGTAAACAGGAATGTATTATACTTGGAGATTTTAAAGTCAATTTGAAGCACGGTCATGAATTTGGGCCAAATTCGTTGCATAAATCCTTAAATCATTTTATGTCTCTGTTTGATCTTAACCAGTTAATCGACGAACCAACTAGAGTGACTAAAGCTACTTCAAGTATACTTGATTTGATTATGGTCTCTGATCAGAGTAGAATAAAAGCATGTGGTGTCATTGATTTTTGTGTAAGTGATCACCGTCTAATTTTTTGTACTCATAAATTATATAAGAATCCAATTAACAAACATAATAATGTCACCCTTAGATCAAGTAAGAACTACTCAATAGATAGGTTTGAGAATATGTTGAATGAAGTTCATTGGTTACCAGTATACGAATGTGATGATGTTTCATAATGCATGGGTGCTGTTTAAATCTAAGTTTCTTGGAGTTATCGATGCCATCTCGCCACTCAAAACTGTCAGAGTAAAACAAAATACGGCTCCATGGATGTCTGGTGAAATATTGCATATAATTAATGAAAGAGACAAAGTTTTCGAGAAATTCTCTCGTATTAAGGATCCATTATTGTATGATCGATACATTTTTCTTCGTAACAAAGTTATGTATTATAAAAGAGTGGCTAAGTCAGATTATATTAAATGTAAAGTTAATGAGTGTAAATACCAACGGAGAAAAATGTGGAATGTGATCAAAAATATGTCTGCACCCTCTAAATGTAAAACTAGAATAGATAACATTGGTCTGACTATAGATGAGGAAGTGTGTTATGATAAACAAAAAGTATCAGCTTGTTTCAATTCATATTTTACATCTGTGGCAGCTAAGCTGATTGATAAATTACCTAATGTCATTGGTAAATACGGTATCATTTTTGTTAAAGGATATGGGACATGGATTTTTACCTGGGTATAATTATGTATAAAGGACATAAGAAATGCCATCTAAATCACTGCAGGGCGTCAAAAATGTGAAAATCATCACATTATTCAACTTTTTTATACATCAGCGTAAAACAATGATTCATTAATTAGCTAAGCGGTCACGTGACCCGTGACGTCACAAAAACTTTTCAAGGAGCCAGCGCTTGGGTATCTAATGTAAACAGGTTACCGAAATGGACACCATTGACAGTGACATTCCCGATGTTTCACAGAGATGTGAAGTTAGACCCTATCAATTCGAACCCATAGCTGGAAATTCACATGAACATGGATCTTGTCTTTACTCTGACGGGTCAGATGATTCTGAGAGTGAGAGTTCATTCAATCCCCATGAAACTGAAAGCGGTCGGCTCGATAACACATCCTGGTAAGTTAAAAACAATTCTGCTCAAAGGCTAATGATCTGTTGAAAGAAGTATTATTTTTGTATCATACATTGAAAGTTCATCATAGATCTAGCTAAAGTCCGTTGCAAGCTAGTTTTTTTTTTGCTGATATTTTTCGAGATTGATTGAGATACAATGCTTCCAGAGTCCGAGATGAAAACATTCAAAATGGCGAAACGAGTCAGAATTATGATAATCAATAATTGATACACCCAAAATTATAATACTAATCCTTACCGCATGAGGCCCATGGTAAAACCACACTTCCAGGAGGGGCTGCCGTCTGTCTCCCAAGCCGGCCGAGAGCGCTCCTTGTCGGGCACGGCCAGGCGGGCGAATGCCCTGGTCCGTCCGCCCTGTCTAAAAAATAATGGTACAACTCCGAGTGAAGGTATCAATGCGCTGTCGAAGCGCGCAGAAGGTGTTAGTACGCCTGTCATTATAGTGCTGACTTTCCATAGCATAGAAAATCGCCACGTTTCAATTTGTGTAACTGAACTTGTTTCATGTCACTGGTCATATAAACCTATGTAAACAGGAAAAACGTGGAAGAGTTTGGTCGCATCTAACTACAGCCCCCAAAAATACCATTGGCCATGCTGAGCCTAGCTACATCGCTAACAGGAGTAACAGCGCGTCTGACTGACTGGGAGGTCGCAATACACCATGATGTTCAATGTACGTTAAACACTCTAAAAACGAAACAATTTTCTTGTCATCCAAGACACAAAAACTATTTTGTCGCATTCGTCATCATCACGATTCACACTTCTCCATATTCATCTACCCGCTTGTGCTGTACCCGAAAGTTTTTGTGACGTATGATCACGTGACAGCGGCTCTTCCGGTTGTAAAATATGCATATCAGAGCTCGAGCAGAAATGCCATATAATCATCACGAATATAACGATTTTGCTGAATTTAATAGATGATTTTGTATTTGTTGATGCAATTATTTCATATTTTTAATGGAAAGAAACTGATATAGCGTGCATTTATGTTTCATGTCCCATGTCCTTTAAAGGTTTCTATTCATCTAAAGTTGTGCATTCGAATATGTTCTCTTTTTCAGAGGTTTCTGTGGAAAAGGTGTACAAGATCTTGTCAACTTTAAATTCAAGCAAGGCTACCGGTTTAGATCAATTGTCCCCTAAGTTTGTTAAAGATGGAGCCAAGCTCATATTGTTGCCCCTTGCGCATATTTTAAATTTATCTATTGTTTCCGGTGAAATACCTGCAGATCTTAAAGTGGCAGGGGTGACGCCACTTCACAAGAAAGCAAGTAAACTGGATCCTGGTAACTATAGACCAATTTCAATTCTCAGTACCATCTCTAAATTATTTGAGAGAGTTGTGTTTGATCAACTGCACAGATATCTCTCTGAAAAGGATCTCATTTATGAGTATCAATCAGGTTTTCGGTCGACATTTTCGACTGATACCTGTTTGGTTCACCTATTGGATTACATCAGGCATGAACAGGACAAGGGCAATTATATAGGGATGGTGTTGCTGGACCTCCAGAAAGCCTTTGACACGGTGAACCATGATAGGCTCTTGATGAAGTTGGAAGCTATAGGGCTCCGACAATCTGCAGTTGACTGGTTTAGGTCATACCTGCAATCCCGCGCACAAGTGGTAGTTATTGGGGACACATTTTCTGATCCAGCAAATATTTCTTGTGGTGTTCCCCAAGGCTCAATACTTGGCCCATTATTATTTTTGATCTATGTTAATGATATTACCTCTGCTGTAAATTGCAAATTGTTATTGTATGCCGATGACTCCACACTTATAGTTGCGGATAAGAGTTCAGAGGTAATTCAACATAGATTATCCAGGGAGTTAGGCTACGTTTACATTACGTCGAATCAGCGGATCATCAGATTAATGTTCTTAAAACGATTCGCGTTTACACTAAAACCGTTAGCCGTGCACACAGCAACACCAATACGCGGATACGCTCGGCTCCGCAGGCATCCTGCGCTCCAAATAACTCCGCCCTGAACAGCGAGTGCCCTCTGGAGGGTGCGCACTCCGGCCCTGCGCAGCTCACACAGCACGCGAGTGAAGTGCACAAGCCACGATTCGGGACTGAGCCGCTGTGTGTGTGATCCCAGCGCAGATCACTTACTACTTGCAAGTGGAAGGATGGCAAGCCTAAAGACAATCTTAACTACACAATGGGCAGTATTTGCATCAGTATTTGCAGTATTTTCATACTTTTATACTCTTTAATGAAAGGTGATACAAGGCGGAAGTCCGCGCCATTTTTCAGCAGTCGCGTCACATGACCAACGCCAGCGAATCAGGAAGGTGGATGTCACAGTCCAATGAGACGCCAGCTAGAGCTCAGCACAGCGTATTCGCGTATTCTGAATGTTTACACAGCACCGGAGCTGACACGATCTGGATTGAATACGTGGACGCTGGCGGATTCCCGTTTCCTGGCTTTTCCAGGGGGTTTAATGTAAACGGACAGTGCATCCGCGAAGAAAACGAGACAGATACGGTCTAATGTAAACGTAGCCTTAGAATCAATCAGAGAATGGCTGATTGACAATAGATTATCCCTGCATTTAGGCAAAACAGAGTCCATTCTCTTCGCTTCGAAGAGTAAACTCAGCAAAATTAAATCCATTCAGGTGCAGTGTGATGGAAATGTGCTTGCAAGTCGCTCGCATGTCAAATATTTGGGCCTTACTCTAGATCAATCTCTGAATGGAGAGGCTATTGTGGACAATATAGTTAGAAAGTCGAATGCAAAATTGAAGTTTCTGTATCGGCAGGCTGAACATATTAGCCAGGAAACTAGGAGACTGTTATGGCCCTTTTCCACTACCCTTTTTCAGCTCACTTCAGCCTGACACGGCTCGTGTTTCAACTACCTCAGAACAGCACAACTCAGCTCGCTTCAGCCCTGCTCAGCTCCCAAAACTCGCACGGTTTTGGAGTGGGGCTGAAGCGAGCCAAACTGAGCCGAGTGAGGCTGGGGGCGTGAGCAGACACTCCCCTGTGCACTGATTGGTGAGGAGGAGTGTCCTCACATGCCCACACACGCCCCACGAGCACGCTGGGATCTGTAAACACCGTAAACCCGGAAGAAGAATAATTACGAATTACGAGAATTTCTGAAGCCTTATGTGCCTCGCCTCATCTATACGCTCTTGCCAGTATCTGTCTGCGTTATCGGTGACAACAAGCCACAGCACCAAGACCAGCAACACTAACGACTCCATGTCCTCCATGTTTATTGTTTACTATCCGGGTCGTGAGACTACCGCTTAAAAGGCCACTGATGTCACTGTTTGCGCCGCCTAACGACATCACGTGACGTCCACCCACTTTCGCTAACTCCACCCAATGTGTCCACCCACTTCCAGCCAGCACGGTTCAGCGCGGTTGTAGTCGAAATGCAACTCCAACAGCCCCGCTCAGCTCGACTCAGCCCGACTCAGCACGGCACGGCTCAGCCCAACTCAGCCGCGTTGGTAGTGGAAAAGCGGCATTAGTCTTGGCTCTTATACAGTGTCACTATGACTATGTCTGTACGTCATGGTACTCAGGGTTAACGAAGAAGTACAAAGATAGACTTCAAGTTTCCCAAAACAAAATTATACAATTTCTTTTGGATGCACCGGCCAGAACACATGTTGGTGCTGTAGCGTTCAATCAGGTCAAAATGTTACCAGTCCAAATGCGCGGTACCCAACTCAAGCTGAACCTTGTATTCAAAATTATGCATAATATGGCCCCTAATTATTTATCAGATCAGTTCAGCTTGGTTCAAAATTTACACTCAGTGAATACAAGCTCAAGTGCTACCTCCCTGCAGATACCTCGTGTCAAATCATTTGGTAAATCATCATTTGTTTATACATCCATTAAAGCATTCAGTAATCTGCCATCTGACATAAGATCATGGAGGACATTAACTAGTTTTAAATTTGCTGTTAAGCGTCATTTTTTTTAGTGAATTGTATTGCCAGGAATTGAGCACTTTTATGTATTTTTAGATAATGTAGGTCCTTTTTCCGTTTTCCCTGTCATTTTTGTTATCTTATAGGTTTTTTCTATCATTATTTAGGTCTAGTCTATATTCTAAGTATATTATTTTTAAATATTTTTGCTATTTTTATTATTATTATTATTATTATTATTTACAATTTTTTTTCTTTTTCCTGTTAGTATTACTATTATTATTATATACAAACTTTTTCACCTGTAACCATGATTGCCACGTGACCAATAGGACCACATTGGAAATAAGCAATTTTTGCTTTCATGTGTTATCCTGGTTTTTAATTGTCATATTTACATGTATAGTGTTTGTATGATTATTATTTACTGAATAAACAAATCAAAAATCACGTCTTTTGACAACGTTGGCAGATGTTGGTCACTTTGATTTCCACTGTACGTTTTACTTCCGTCCTACGATGTCTCGCACAGGTCTCAGCGAATCTCGTTTACGGCCATCGCTTTGACATATGGACTGATATATTACATAATATATTTCAAACACTCATAACTTGCTATAGCAGCGACAAAATAGCTGTCAGAAATGCATTCCGATATTTAATAAAATGAGATAAATAGAATTTTGATAGTAAAAAATTGCCTTCAATTCTCCTTTAAGATAGGGTTATGCTTAAGGTTAGGGTTTGCTTGCACAACGTATGCGCAAAATAGTAACGGTAGAGTGGGGCCTGGTACCCTCTAAAGATATTGGCTGAGGTGAATCTGGAACCAAATGTTAGTAATAATACAAAGAAGTATGGGAGGCTTTGCAATGTTAACCTGGGTAGTGTAGTGGTAAACACTGGATTACAGATCAGGAGAGTGTGAACTCAAATCCTTGTGAGTACAATAAAAAGTTGTGGTTTGTTGAGAAGATACATCAAGAGATGGGAGTCTGGGTGATGAGGACCAGAGAGGGGAGGTTAATGGGTAGAAAGAGGGTGTGTAAGAGAAGATGATAATTTCCATTTTCTTCTTTTAATTTATTTTTAAAAAATTATTTCAACCCTGGGCAGCACGGTGTTGTAGTGGTTAGCGCTGTTGCCTCACAGCAAGAAGGTCCGGGTTCGAGCCCCGTGGCCGGCGAGGGCCTTTCTGTGCGGAGTTTGCATGTTCTCCACGTGGGTTTCCTCTGGGTGCTCCGGTTTCCCCCACAGTCCAAAGACATGCAGGTTAGGTTAACTGGTGACTCTAAATTGACTGTAGGTGTGAATGTGAGTGTGAATGGTTGTCTGTGTCTATGTGTCAGCCCTGTGATGACCTGGCGACTTGTCCAGGGTGTACCCTGCCTTTCGCCCGTAGTCAGCTGGGATAGGCTCCAGCTTGCCTGCGACCCTGTAGAAGGATAAAGCGGCTACAGATAATGAGATGAGATGAGATTTCAACCCTCCAAAAAAACCTTGCTCCTATTTTTTTATGACACCCCATAAAAAAAAAAATCCCTTTTCAGATAGTTGAATCGAGGTTGAATACACATTTGACCTAGGTAAAATGTGGTTCACCAATTCTACCAAGGTTGAATACAGGTTTAACCTAAGACCGGATTTAACCTGCAACATATATGCTCATTGGCCACTTTAATAGGAAATTGTTCTTGATTCTAACACTACGTTCACACTGCAGGCTGAAGTGACTCAAATCCGATCTTTTCGCCCATATGTGACCTGTATCCGATCTTTTATTGACAATATGAACGACACAGATCCGATTTTTTCAAATCCGACCCAGGCCGTTTGGATATGTGGTCCTAATTCCGATTCCTATCCGCTCTTTTCGTATGCGACTTCAGTCTGAACCGCCGGGTCGCATTCATCCAACTTACACGTCATCAGCAAGCCACAAACGTCACTATTCTGCGCTGAAGTAGGCGGCGGGTCTCTCAAAAAAAGTTACAACAACATGGCGCATGACATCAATGCGACTCCGCACCCACACATTCCTTTGAACGGAGGTTGCAGTCACTACCCCGCAGAACACCTGAGCCAAAACCCTTGCCCTCTTCCTTCTCAACCTCCTCCATAACATCAGGCTATTGTGCATGTTCCGGCTCCGTCGCAACAACTGCATCATCGCCAGGTACTCCATGCTGGCTACTGTCATACACAGGAAACTTTAGGTTACTTCCGTAAACACTGGCCATGCTCACTACGTGTGACGTCGTCGTATCCTGCAATGCGCATGCGGAACACTTTTAGGTCGCTTTTCGTTCATACTGAGGATCACATACAAGTCGCATATATTTGTTAATGTGAACGACCTCACAAAAAAATCGGATTTCACAAAAAAATCGGAATTGAGCATTAAGCCTTGCAGTGTGAACGTAGTGTAAG
Source organism: Neoarius graeffei (assembly GCF_027579695.1). NCBI lineage: Eukaryota > Metazoa > Chordata > Actinopteri > Siluriformes > Ariidae > Neoarius > Neoarius graeffei. Next base: position 53,862,914 of record NC_083570.1, on the reverse strand, counting down.
ATTCCTGTTCTTGGCTGCAGGAGTCAAACCCAATGTGGTCTTCTGCTGTTGCAGGCTGACATGCTTTTCTGATCACCACGGTTGTAAAGAGTTGTTGAGAGTTGCTATATCCTTCCTGGCAGCTCAAACCAGTCTGGCCATTTTCTATCAAGACGTTTCCACCCACAGAACTGTCGCTCACTCTGTGTTTTTTGTTTTTCGCACCATTCTGTGTAAACTCTAGAGACTTTGTGTGTGAAAACCCCAGGAGATCAGCAGTTTCTGAAATACTCAAACCAGTCCATCTGGCTCAAACCAACACCCATGCCACAGTGACAGTCACACTTTGAGATCACAATTTTTCCCATTCTGATGTTTGACGTGAACATGAACTGAAGCTCTTGATTTGTATCTGCGTGATTTTATGCATTGTGCTGCTGCCAAGGGATCGGCTGATCAGAGAACTGCATAAAACAGCAGGCGGATGGGTGTTCCTAATAAAGTGGTCAGTGAGTTTGTGTGTGTCTGCTACAGGTTCAAGGTCACAGCAAGGTGAAATAGTTTTTCTTCAATAGATTGTTTCCTGTTTCGAAGTATATTTTATGGCTGTTTCAGGCCTATATTGGCGATGAAGTTGGTGTCAAGTTCTATTTGTTTTTATACGTGGAGACATGAAACAAAATAGCTTCTGCATCTGAGAAATTCCTTTTTGTCATCGTTTCACCCTTTCAGCTCTCTGTGAGCTTGACCTTATAAGGAGCATCATGGGTGTCACGAAATGCAAATGCGCCGTGGGAGGCATGTGAGTGCAAAGCACATGTGCATTACGGAAACCTGTGTAAACCTGACAGAGTTTACACACAACTTTGCTCAAAGGCTGATAAATTCGGCCCGTTGTTTTTCCTTAAAGGACATGGGACATGAAACATAAAAGCACGCTATATCAGTTTCTTTCCATGAAAAATATGAATTAATTGCATCAACAAATACAAAATCATCTATTAAATTCAGCAAAATCGTTATATTCGTGATGATTATATGGCATTTCTGCTCGACTTCCAATATGCATTTTTTGCAACCGGAAGAGCCGCTGTCACGTGATCATACGTCACAAAAACTTTCGGGCACAGCACAAGCGGGTAGATGAATGGAGAAGTGGATCACAAGAAAATTGTTTTTATAGTCTTTAAAGTACATTAGACATCATACATTGGACATCATGGTGTATTGTGCTGCTTATGGTTGCAATAATTCCAATGGGAAATGCCCTGGGGTAAGTTTTTTTGCATTCCCCAAGGACCCGAAGCTGAGGAGAGTGTGGGCTCACCTGCGCATGCGCAGTAGGCTTCGCGCATGCGCAGTAGGCTTGGTAGGACAACTTTACAGAACACCTGTTGAAAAAAACTTTGCACCTACTGTTTCCCACAAACTGTGTTCGGACCATTTCACTGAGGATTCTTTCAACATTAAGGCCCAATCCCAATTCTAATTTCTACCCCTACCCCTCCGCCTTCCCCTTGGCCCTTCCCCTTGAAACTGAGCTACAAGGGATAGGGCTTGAAATTCAACCCTTACGTATTGGGATAGCCCTTCAACGATCGCATACGTCATCGCGTACCTCCGTCAGCGTTTACGTTAGCAAAACGCGACCAAATGCGTCATTGGCTGCGACCAGCCGCTACAGTCAGAGGCAGAAATCTCTGCTGGCAGGGTGTGATTTGTTAACTAACACCACTGAATGGGATATCTTTGGCGCTTCGTGCACCACATCCGACAGAATGAGGTGTCAGAACACTCATGTAAACAATAAAAGCGAGAATAACAGAACAAAACGTACGCAGTAAAGCAACCGAAAACAATACTCACTCCCAAAGCTTTTTAGCAGCAGCTTGGATTTCAGAAATCGCTGCTCATTCTCAGCTCGAAAGCGAATCAAGCGGCGTGTTTCCTCTGGATAACAACTTAAAACACGTAAATAATGGAGAAAATACATTTATGACAATCTTTCGCCGCGGGAACCGCCATCTTTCTGAAATCCGCATGAAATCTCGCTGAAATCCGCATGGCATTGTGGGAAATCACTCAAACCCCTTCGTTCGGAGTCAGCTCCAGGAAAATCTCCGTTTGGAGGGGTACAGAAGCCCTACCCCTTCCCCTACCCCTCCGCGTTAACTGGGATTGGGATACCCCTACCCCTTCACGTGAACGCGCAAAATGGAGGGGAAGGGCCAAGGGGTTGGTCCAAGGGGTGAAATGGGATTCGGCCTAATACTCAGGTACTGAGCGATATTAATTCATGAAACAGGAAGCATAAGGATGAGAAAAAAAACAGTTCAAATCGGGAAGCCGCGCACACCTGCGCCAGGCTGCACAAATGCGCGCAGCTTCCCGACCCAAACCGCCTCTCTCTCATCCTTACACTTCATGCCTCATGCTCCATGAACCAACATCGCTATTTTTTTTTTTTTAAATCAGATCTGCGCGATTCAGCCGTGAAAAATGCGGCATCCGCCGAAAGGCGCGCTGTTTGCATCCCTGCACGGAGGCCAGGGGACAGGGCAGGAATATTTTTGTTGATATGAGTGATCCGGTGCGATTTCGCGACCCCCCTGTTGAAGACCTCTGCGCTAAGCGACTGAAAGCCGAGGTAAGGATTAGTATTATAATTTTGGGTGTAGCAATTATTGATTATCATAATTCTGACTCGTTTCGCCATTTTGAATGTTTTCATCTCGGACTCTGGAAGCATTGTATCTCAATCAATCTCGAAAAATATCAGCAAAAAAAAAAAAACTAGCTTGCAACGGACTTTAGCTAGATCTATGATGAACTTTCAATGTGTGATACAAAAATAATACTTCTTTCAACAGATCATTAGCCTTTGAGCAGAATTGTTTTTAACTTACCAGGAAGTGTTATCGAGCCGACCGCTTTCAGTTTCATGAGGGCTGAATGAACTCTCACTCTCAGAATCATCTGACCCGTCAGAGTAAAGACAAGATCCATGTTCATGTGAATTTCCAGCTATCGGTTCGAATTGATAGGGTCTAACTTCACATCTCTGTGAAACATCGGGAATGTCACTGTCGATGGTGTCCATTTCGGTAACCTGTTTACATTAGATTCCCAAGCGCTGGCTCCTTGGAAAGTTTTTGTTGCGTCACGGGTCACATGACCACCTAGCTCATTAACGAATCCTTGTTTTACGCTGATGTATAAAAAAACTTGAATAATGTGATGATTTTCACATTTTTGATGCCCTGCAGTGATTTAGATGGCATTTCTTATGTCCTTTATACATAATTATACCCAGGTAAAAATCCATGTCCCATATCCTTTAATATTGTACTTTTATGTCGTTTATTTTAACCCAGCTTAATAAAAAGGCCGTTTCTCAATAACGTGTACTAATACCAGTTTCTCCAAATCCTTCCATGTGTGTTACGCCACAAATTTTTCCATCACAGTGTCACACACCTGCTGCAGTACCAGACCTCTGGTTGAGAAATGAGAAATGCGACTGACACGGCTCAGTGTCATTGGATTCTGATTGGAAAGCGTAAAGCTCCAGTGTAACATTTGTTCCATCATGTCATCGTGCCGCTGCTTCCCCTTTTGATGGCATGAAGCTCCAGCCCCTGAGATTAAGAGTGTGGAGGAGTGATGAAAGAGTAGAAAAATTTTCAGGGAGCATCACCACGTGAGGAGAAAAAAAAGAGAAACATTTAGGATTTTTATTTTTCGGAGAGTTCGGTGACCCCCAGAGCTCAACATCTGAGAGCAATTTGTGTAGCAGCATATTTTGTTGAGCGAAGTGAGCGCTCCGCATGAATAAGCAAATTATTCTTTGAAGTACCCTCAGTACAGTAGCAGGGCAGAGATGAATTTCTGTCGCTCTAATCACAAAGCTTTCTCTCTCTCTCTCTCTCTCTCTCTCTCTCTCTCTTTCTCTCTCTCTCTCTCTCTCTCTCTCTCTTCTCTCTCTCTCTCTCTCTCCGAAGTTGGTTCAATCAGGCGAAATGTCCACGGTGCATGTTTTAATAAAGAATAAAGAGACTTTTTGTCTTTTATCAGACACTGTAACAAAAAAATGTTGTATTGTAAGGGGAGAAAATACATTTTTCAGCACATTAGCTTGCTTATTGTAGTTTTGCCACACTTCGGTTCATTTGTGCAGTCTTAAAAAAAAGGAATTTTTATGGAACTTTTATGGAAATTAAATCTGAAAATTTTGGAAAAGCAGTACAGAGCTGATGACTACAATTCTAGTGGAGTCACTTCAGTTTCATTCACTGCAGCTTAATTTGAGTACAGCTCATGATCATTGCACACTGAGCCACTCAGTTCAAACCCTCAACCAATTAGCTTCTGGGAATTGAGTACAATTTGTTATTTAGCTCATTGGAAATGGCTGCTACAGTACATTCTTCATTCTGTGTCTGGTACCAGTTTTTGACCAACATTGAACAGGTTTTTGAACCGATGCCCTTCAGGATTTTTTGAACCTTGGTGCCAGCTTGCGAACCAGCCCACGTTTTCACCAGGTTTGAGCAGAACCAGTATAATCAAGGATGTCTCGTCTCATCTCATCTCATTATCTGTAGCCGCTTTATCCTGTTCTACAGGGTTGCAGGCAAGCTGGAGCCTATCCCAGCTGACTACGGGCGAAAGGCGGGGTACACCCTGGACAAGTCACCAGGTCATCACAGGGCTGACACATAGACACAGACAACCATTCACACTCACATTCACACCTACAGTCAATTTAGAGTCACCAGTTAACCTAACCTGCATGTCTTTGGACTGTGGGGGAAACCGGGGCACCCGGAGGAAACCCACGCGGACACGGGGAGAACATGCAAACTCCGCACAGAAAGGCCCTCGCCGGCCACGGGGCTCGAACCCAGGACCTTCTTGCTGTGAGGCGACAGTGCTAACCACTACACCACCGTCAGTGTTGCCAGATTGGGCGGTTTCAAGTGCATTTTGGTGGGTTTTGAACATATTTTGGGCTGGAAAACGTCAGCAATATCTGGCAACACTGACCACCGTGCCACCCCAATCAAGGATGTGTCATGAAGAAATAATAATAATAATAAAAATTTTATTTGCCAGGTATGTGAACACACATGAGAAATTTAACTCCGGTTTCACTAAGCTCTCTTAGTACAAACAGATAAAAAGCGTGGACAAAAACAAAAAGCTATGTACATGTAGAAGGGTAAATATATGTATAGACAGCATAGTGCAAGGATGAATTAGTAAATATAATTATAAATATACAGTGTGCACAGAATGACGGTGTGAGTGTGCAGATATTTCACAGCTGATGTTATTGATATTTGAGTCCGGTTTTAGCTGTTCATCACAGAGACAGCCTGAGGGGAAAAAACTGTTTTTGTGTCTGGTTGTTTTTGCGTACAGTGTTCTGTAGCGTCTCCCAGAGGGGAGAAGTTTAAACAAGTTTAAACTATTGCTCACACAAGGGTGAGCAATGAGCACACACACATACCCAGAGCAGTGGGCAGCTATGCTACAGCGCCTGGGGAGCAGTTGGGGATTCGGTGCCTTGCTCAAGGGCACTTCAACCCAATCTCAGGCCATGGCTGCCCCATGTTAACCTAACAGCATGGGGGAAACCGGAGCACCCGGAGGAAACCCATGCAGACACGGGGAGAACATGCAAACTCCACACATGCCCCTTTTCCACCAAAGCAGTTCCAGGGCTGGTTCGGGGCCAGTGCTTAGTTTGGAACCGGGTTTTCTGTTTCCACTGACAAAGAACTGGCTCTGGGGCCAGAAAAACCGGTTCCAGGCTATCACCAACTCTCTGCTGGGCCAGAGGAAAGAACCGCTTACATCAGCGGGGGGGCGGAGTTGTTAAGACCAACAACAATAACAAGACCGCGAAAGATCGCCATTTTTAAGCGACGAGAAGCAGCAGCTGTACAAACGCGAAGTCATCCATTTTTATTATTGTTGCTGTTGTTGCTGCTGCTGCTTCTTCCGTGTTGTTTTTGCTTCGATATTCGCGCCAAGGTTTATGCAAACGTAGCGACGTAACTGACGTATACAACGACGTAACTGACGTATACAGCAATGTAACTGACGTGGCTTCCCTTAGCACCGCGAGCGATGGAAAAGCAAACTGGTTCTCAGCTGGCTCGCAAGTTGAGCGAGTTGTGAACCAGCACCAGCACTGGCCCCGAACCAGCCCTGGAACTGATTTGGTGGAAAAGGGGTAACAGAAATGCCCCAGTCGATCACTGGGCTCAAACTCAGAACCTTCTTGCTGTGAGGCGACAGTGCTAACCACTACACCATCTTGCCGCCCAAAAAAATGAATGGAGGGCATTGCGCAATTCACAATGAGAGTAAACAGTAGTAGCAAGATGGCGGCGTGCGCAGATTTACCTATGAGCTTTTGTTCTGTTATTGAAGATATTTGTTTCCAGTCCATTTTTTTTTCTGAAAATGTATCCTTTTCCACTGTGTTCTCCATTACTGCACTCCACTTCCTCTCCAAACTAATGACGCGCCCACTGATGTCATCACTGTTCATGCTGGAAAAACCAGCCATATTTTGGTTCCAGCTGGAAACCAACTTTTCATTTTCCAAACCAATTTATTTTTAGTCGAAATGCTCCGAATGATTCAAAATTTGGTGCACAAACAAGAACGGAACCCGTTCCCTGTTGGTCGAAAAGGGGTCTGAGTGAACTGATGGATTAATGGTCATGTGCCTTTTTACGTAGCATTAGCAACCCAACGGAAGTGTCAAGGTACTCCAGTAACAGAAGACACATGTATGATTCTTTAGTGAAGTCTGTAGGTGCAACAGACTTATCAAATCAGTCTCATGTAAAAAGGCATCAGTCTCATAAATTAATTAATCATTAATTCAAGTATCTAATAGTTTATAGCTAAACTAGTAAAATCAGTGGAATAACTTAGTGGTGATGTTGCTATAGTTTTAGTGAGTATTGTAGCTCTAATGTAATACGTTTACTCTAGATCTATAACATTCATATAACAACCAAATGGGCGAAGGCAGTTAGAATACTTGTTTGGCAGAGGTTGGCACTCAATGAATGTTGTAGCAATAGACAGGACACAGTTTATTCCAAAGATACCATTTATTGAAATAGCTGACATGAATTAGCAAACGAATACTGATCAGATAAGCAGCCAAGGAATAATTCAATATAAATGGTGATACAATGTTCACAGGTAATAATCAGTAGTGTATATGATGATAACTAAGCCACTAATGGTGATCAGAAGTAATAAGCTATATGCAAGTTTACAGTGTAGGGGCGAGTGGATGTTGAGATGTGAGAGGGAAATCACGTGTTTATGTGTCTGTGTGAGAGTGTGTTTGTGAGTGTGTGTGTGTGAGAGTATATGAATGGAATGCGCGAGCCTTGTGCTAGGCCTTGCCTAAAAGGGGATGGGCAACAAGGAGAGCGCACGAGGAAGAGATAGACAAAGGATCTGTAGTTTAAAAACTAGTCTCAGCTAGGCCTTAAACCCAACTTCTACTCAACCCTTAGCTCCTCCTGAAATCCCAATGTTGAGAAGTGTAGTGTGACAGAGGTATTTAAAAAGAGAGAGAGAAAGAGAGAGAACGCATGCACGATCTAACTAAATACAGATAGTAAACAAAGCAAATCAAACAACACGCGGTCTAAGACTGACTTTCACGTGAATCAAAATGCGTACATTTAAACCATGAATGAATTCAAATAAACAACACTCTTCGCATTAACTAGCCACAGCTAAGACTAACAATTGCCCAGATGCCAGCCTTACTTGAGATTGCTCTTGCTTGGCGACTGAAAGTGCGCCGTCTGTTATCCGAAGACAGCGCAGAGCGCAAGTCCAGGGAGAAAACAGTTCTGTTCCTTTTACTTTTACAGCTCGTCAGCTGAAGATCTTCGGTGTCCCGTCGGTCGTCCAGTGATCTGGAAGGAATCTTGTTTGTAGTTCGTTGACGTTGCGAAAGGGAAAAGGGATCCAGTCGCCTTTTCTCTTTAAAATACTGCGTGGGCTGCAGTAACTAACCGGTTCAGTTATTATTGCAACTATGCGAAGATCAAATACATTGAACTTTGGCTAAAGGTCCGGTATCAATAGCTCATTCTTTGTTCTCTGTTCTTTGTTCTTTAGCACAGATGCATGATGTCTCTTTCACACGTGGAAACCCACCACCAGAGAGAAGGAATTTTGATTCCGCCGCGGGTTTAAAGCACAATCGTGACGTCACTGTATTTGGTATCCGGTATCATCTCTGTATCCAATACCAGTACAGGGAGTCAGAAGAATGGGCAGAGATAGAACATGGTATTGAGTACAGGGATTGTTGTGTTCAATGCTGTATAGTGAAAGGGAGAAGATGGTTCATAAATGGTTACTATGGCTATGGCATGGCAATCCATCCCTACAAGTCTCTGCCAATGATCCATCCATACATTTAAAATCCAGTTCCTTTGTTTCCAGGAGTTGGTTGTCATGGTTTTAAGTCAAGCTCAATTTAAACTCCCTGGTGTTCCTAGATTCATATGTAGTCCTAATTAATACATTCTTTATCCCAGGCTGACATCCCTGTGCGTTACTGTAAGTAACCCTGACCCAAGCAATTTCTGTCTTGTCTTTCTTTAGCTTTTCGTGACACAGTGGGTATGCAGTGTGATTATAGGCGCAAGCTGGAAAAATACCCTTTGTCTTTTCTGATTTGTGACTACACACAATGTGGACTTGACTGAAAGACAGCAAGAAAACATTATCTGTTGCTACTTTGAGTATAATAGTGCATTCCATTTGAACTGGAAAGTCGAAATTTCTAGGTTCCCTGTCAGACCTGGAATGCCCAATGAAGTTAGATTTCTGATGCAGAAAGTCAGAAGACCCTCACTACCCCTGACCTCAAAATCCAAGCTGGCTGCCCTGTGCATTAAGACTACAAGTGTTAACAGGCAAAACAAACCTCGCCCAGCAGCACTTATTTTATACCTATATGTTGATAACGGTAATATTTCTCGATCGTCAGCTATCAGGGTATAGTCCTATGAAAATCCTTGACCTTGAGTTTGACATTTCAAAGTCATTCAAGATCAAAGGTCATGGCGGCAACTGAAAGCCCATATGGGAGTTCCTATATGTTGATAATGGTAAGCATCTGGCTATCATGAACCATTTTAAAGTTATAGCCCTTTGAAAACCCATGACCTTGAGTTTGACCTTTCAAGATCACTCAAGGTCAAATATCATGGTGCCAAATGAAAGCCCATATGGGAGATCCTATAAGTTGATAAGGGTAAATATCTGTCTACCGTCAACCATTTTCAAGTTACAGCCCTCTGAAAATCCTTAACCTTGAGTTTGACCTTTCAAGGTCCCTCAAGGTCACAGATCATGGTACCAAATGAAAGGCCGTATGGGAGTTCCTATATGCTCATAATAGTAAACATCTGCTTGTCAGCAACCGTTTTTGAGTTATAATGGAAAATGTCATTTTGACCGAAAGGTTGACCTTTCCGGTGACCTTGACCTTCACTTTGACCCGATTACCCCCAAAATTTAATCAGGTAATCTACAGATCACTGCCCACCTACTCTAAAATTTGAAGTCAATTGGTGCAACCGTCTAGATGCTAGATTGTTAACAGACAGACACAAACAAACAAACAAACCGCACTGATTACAATACCTGGTGCCGCTTACTCCGTCTCTGGCGAGGTAAAAAAGCTGTAGTAATATACAGTTTTAGCACTTCGTCTTATTTGTGTCTCATTAAATCAGTCATACACACAGTACTGTCCAACTTCTATCTGTGGACATGTTGCTACAGTGTTTGTATGTGCAAAATACCATATAATGTGTTGTGATCAAGTGGTATTGCTAGCAGTGGCTAACCTGGCTAGAACCGGTGTTGCTAACAATAGCTCATAATGGTGTCCATCTTGGTTTTCTGCCTTGTTGGACTGGAAAATGGCCAACTTGGGTGTGAGGTCATTTATATACATTTTATATAGTCTATGTATACATACATGCAAGCATACATAAATACAGACACATACTGTACATTTACATAGATATTTATTACAGAGACACAAGTGTTTTACTGGGAAATATACCACTCATGTTTTTCATACGAACTATATCCAGGACATTGAGGAACATATTTTCCAATATCTTCACTCGTGAGTATATTGGTGAATTGTTTTGATCAATTTGGGTACTTTTCGTTTGCGAATGTGTCTATATAATAAAAATAAAATCACATGTTGGCTTGAAGATATGAAGTTTATTTTCTCGTGTTGATAAATTCTTATTTTTTCATATGAAATACATCGCGGCTCTGAGTGACATATTTAAATAATATTGGCTGGCTTCGAGTGGTATATCAGATATATTCCATTCAGCTAGCATGGTATTGAACGAGTTGAAGACGAGTTCAGTATCATACTAGCTGAATGGAGTATATGTGATAGACTACGAAAAAAGTCAGCCATTATTATTATTATTATTACTTTTATTACCTATGGTCATGAGCTTTGGGTAATGACCGAAAGAACAAGATCGCGGATACAAGCGGCCGAAATGAGTTTCCTTTGCAGGGTGGCTGGGCACTCCCTTAGAGATAGGGTGAGAAGCACAGTCACTTGGGAGGAGCTCGGAGTAGAGCCGCTGCTCCTCCACATCGAGAGGAATCAGCTGAGGTGGCTCGTGCATCTTTTTTGGATGCCTCCTGGACGCCTCCCTGGGGAGGTGTTCCAGGCATGTCCCCTCGGGAGGAGGCCCCGGGGAAGACCCAGGACACGCTGGAGGGACTATGTCTCTCGGCTGGCCTGGGAATGCCTCAGTGTTCTTCCCGAGGAGCTGGCCAAGGTGTCTGGGGAAAGGGAAGTTTGGGCTTCCATGCTTAGACTGCTGCCTCCGCGACCCGGCCCCGGATAAAGCGGAAGACGACGAGACGAGATTATTATTATTATACATACACACTCTCTTCATATCAGCATTCTCGAAGGCGGCTGCTAAGTTACCCGCGACTCGGTGCTGTTAGCGCAACAGTCCAGTTAGCTTCCAGCCGGTGTAGCAGTAGCATTAGCAAAGGCCAACGCTAGCTTACCTGCGACTCGGTGCTGTTAGCGCAGCAGTCTAATTACCTTCCAGCCGGCGTAGTGTTAGTGAAGGCCAACACAAACGCAGTCGAGTCAAATATTATTATTATTTTCCCTGTGTAATTTGCTTAGTTACTTTTAAAATCAACATCGACAGCTACACACAACAGAGCGACCCGGCAGCCAAAATTCTCTCAAAATCTTCCACTTTTAACAAAGCAAACCTGGTAACCATTTTTGTTTACAAATTGTCACTGTCGCTCGCTAACTCGGAAGTTTTACGTCTCCGATGTATGACGTCGTGTTGTCTTGACAACATGCAATATTATAACAGTATTGCACGCTCATTCTCCATTGGGGAGAGTAGTGTAATACACATAGGATAAGCGATATGATAACAATATTGCATGCCATCAATAAACCCACTCGAAGGGAATAGAACACATTTTTATTCCATGGAAAAAGTGGCCCGTACGTATAATAATTTCCGATATTTCACTCCCAGTGTTTTTCCACTGACTAGACGTGCGTTGTCAAAATGGCAAGCTGGTTCAAAATTAAGATTCTTTTAAAGCACTAGGGTTAAATTAGTTTAGTTTGAAGTCTTTTCAATTTTATAACTGCTGTATTGTTAAGCGTGAAGACACCGTCAGGAGGACTGCTACCCGATCCCACTGTACTGTGTGCAATGACAGGAAAGGAATCTAGCTATCTAGCTAACTAGCTTCTCACGACTGAAGTAATTAGAACGCACCATAACAAAGGACTTTCTGAATGAAACTGAATTAAAATGCTGGACACAGTGGTTGATGCACACACACACAAAAAAAAGAAACAAAGACATGAAATATGTTATTTTACTGCTGCAAAAAAAGTCCTCGTTTTTATTGCTAGTCCAATCCCAGACCCATGCATTGTTTCAAATTGTTTAAGGGTATGAATTAAAAAGGGCAGGCACGTTTACCTGGAGAAATGGAATTTGAAATAAATGAGCTTCATTCTCAGAAGGGGAGAGAAAAAAAAATCGGCGAATAAAGTGGGGCAATAGAGGGACAGGAGCTTTTTATGGAAATGAGTGTGTGGCTGAAATTAACAGAGCCCTAGGGGTGAATGGATAATGAGCTGTGCACATGATCGGAGCTGCAGGGAAAGACAGGTTAACGTAACAAAACATCCGTCCATGCTCAGCCATGTGGGAGCTTCATCAGGATTTCCAGTTTGACACATGTGCCCATGTGCCCGTAGGTTTAATTGTGTGACTGGAATGAAAACAAAGGCACCAGTAACGCTGCACTGACTGCAGCACCTGTGGATTTCTTAAAAGGATGAACGTGTATGTGAAAATAAACAGGTTTTGTGTGGTGTGTGTGTGTGTGTGTGGTCTCAGTGGTGTGTGGGTTTTTAGTGTTTGAGTGTCTCTGTGAGTTGAATTGTCTTGTCATTTATTTGTAATGAGATAAGCAACAGATGATTGACTGTGCTTGAGCAGCTGTGACCAAACTAAGATTAATGTCCTCTGAGAGAGAGAGAGAGAGAGAGAGAGAGAGAGAGATTGGGGATAGTGACTGTAGACTATCACTTTCTGTTCAATTCAAATAAGCTATCTAGATAGATATCATAAGAGCCATCAGGAGATGACACGTCCCCCCGGCCCCTACATGAAACCCCGCTCCAAATTTTCCTAAGTTGAATTGGTTCCCATGGAAATATGGAAAAAAAATAAAAATCACAGAAATCCCAAAACGTCAAAAGGCACTACTCTTCTAGTCACTTAACGTAACTGTCAGTTTTGGTGAAAAAAATTCCTAATAGTTTTTGAATTATGCTCCAGAAACTAAAACGTTTACAGACGGACAGACAGACGGACGGAGCAATAGCATTATATGCCGAGGGGGGATAATATTCTAAATAACCATCTTGAATCTCTTCTCAGCTGTTAGCTCAACATTTGAAATCCAGAAGTTCTGAATTAAATCTGCGGAAACCTGTGGCATCATCAATTAATCAGCCGTGATTCGTAAAACCAGTTTCTTAGAAAAGCCGATGTCCGTCCATGAAGGTGTCTGTGCTTTAAAAACCCTGATTAGATTTGTTTCATGTTTCTTGCAGAGATGGGAGATTGGGTGTGGATGGTCCTGCTCTCGGTGTGTGTCTCCTCCTTTTCCAGTGAGGGGACAGTTCTGGAGTTTTCCACCCTCACACACATCAACAATGTAGTGCAGGACCCTGCAACGGGCCGAGTTTACCTGGGTGCAGTCAATGCCATTTACCAGCTGGACGCGTTCCTCAAGCTGGAAGCGAAAGCAGAGACGGGGCCTAAGAAAGATGCTCGAAGCTGCACGCCCCCTGTGAGCACCTCCACGTGCATGTCTGCGGACCTGAAAGACACGAACAATGTCAACAAGCTCCTTTTGGTGCACTCTGCCAACAGATCTTTGATTGCGTGTGGGAGCGTGTACCGAGGGATCTGCTCGCTGCTGAACCTCAGCAATGTGAATCAGCAGATCTACTACAGTGACAGTAAAGGAGAGAGGACGTACGCTGCCAGCATCGAGGACAGCGTTTCGGTCGTCGGTATCATGGCCACATTCCAGTTCAAGGATGACCCGGAGAAAAAGCCATTCAGCGTCTTTCTGGTTGGGAAGGGTTACGGCAGTCAGGAGGACAACCCAAAGCTCATCACTACACGCATCTTGGAGAACTACAAAGATTGGGTTGTGTTCGAGAGCATCGTGGAGGCCTCTGCGGTCCAGGCCATACCTTTTGCACCCAAGTACCAGCACCAATTCCGCTTTGTCTTTAAAGACTCCGGCTTTGTGTATTTCCTCTTCTCACGCACTCAGGGTGGGACTGACAACAAGAACTTCACATTCGTATCCCGTCTGTGTGAGAAAGACGAAGGTTATTACTCTTACACCGAGCTGCAGCTGAACTGCAGCGCAAACGGCGTCCACTATAACAAAGTCCAGGCTGCATATGTGACCGAGCCAGGAAAGGAGCTAGCTCGCGCCATGCTGGATTCTGGTTCATACGGAACCATTACGGTCTGGGATAAAGTGCTGTATATAGTGGCTACTCCAGATGGTGAAAACGCAACGGACTCGGCTCTTTGCATGTATCCGTTAAAGCGTATTAATGAGAGGGTGGAGGACATCCTCAGTGCCTGCTACACCGACTACGGAAAGATTGGAGGAAGACCAGCTGTTTACAGCCCTTATACATCCAGTGCAAGCAATCCATGTGCCCATCGACATAGTGTAAGTACTACAGTGATGACTTGGACAGTGAACCTGGGTGTCTTTCTCACCTGGCAGAGTTTACTTTCAACTCAATCTTGAATGACTTGATACCGAAAATACCAATCCATAGTGATCATTCGAACATTAAAATCAGTTGCTACATATATTATATTGGGACTTTGCTCTGCTGGGAACTTGTGCTCGAGTAAAATAATTGACAGTAAAAGGACATCTATGTAATCATTATGGATATGAAAGCATACGAATTAAATAGATGTGTTCCAAGTAGATACAGATATGAATATCCATCCCTCCATCCATTATCTGTAGCCGCTTATCCTGTGCAGGGTCGTAGGCGAGCTGGAGTCTATCCCAGCTGACTACGGGCGAAAGGCGGGGTACACCCTGGACAAGTCGCCAGGTCATCACAGGGCTGACACATAGACACAGACAACCATTCACACTCACATTCACACCTACGGTCAATTTAGAGTCACCAGTTAACCTAACCTGCATGTCTTTGGACTGTGGGGGAAACCGGAGCACCCGGAGGAAACCCACGCGGACACGGGGAGAACATGCAAACTCCACAAGGCCCTTGCCGGCCACGGGGCTCGAACCCGGACCTTCTTGTTGTGAGGCGACAGCGCTAACCACTACACCACCGTGCCGCCCCAGATATGAATAGCATACAAAAAAAAAACATCACGAGTGAGAAGTTTCATGACGAAGCAAGCAAGGTTTTCAGATATGATGTGCAAATACAGATTACGTTCATTAACATGAATGTGCGGCAATCCTTAATTGCTACCTGGTCCGAACTGTTCGAGCCCGAATTTGCAGACCATGCTGACAGCGCTGGCATTTTCTGTCTCTTGGATTCCTTCCAGTGTCTTTTTCCCTACCATACTGATAGGGTTCTTATTTAAAGGTGACATATTATAACCCTTTTCCAGAAGTTGACACAGTTCCCTGAGGTCTTGTCGAAATGTCTGTGACATGCTTTAGTCAAAATACCACGAGGATAAATCACCACAGCTCACTTCTCACGCTGTCTAAACGGCCCCGTTCAAAATGGCCGATTTGAGCGCCTGTCTCTTTAAATGATAATGAGCAACTACTCCTAAAAAAAAACCCAATCAGGTAGTACTTTCCTCATGAATATTTATTTGCAAAGGCAGTTCTCCAGCCCTGAGTGGAGATACTCAAATGAGGGGGCGGTATTATTCTAATGAGGCCCTTGTGACATAGGAAGCGGAGCCGAATCTGAACGGTTTGTCGGAGCACGTTTCCTGAAATAGGCAGCGCAAAAGAAACTGACTGGGTGTCGTATTTCAGAGTTTGTCGGTCAGTAGGCACTCCAGAGACCCAAATGTGTGTACAAGCAGTGAAAAAGAGAGTTCTCATCTCATCTCATTATCTCTAGCCACTTTATCCTTCTACAGGGTCGCAAGCAAGCTGGAGCCTATCCCAGCTGACTACGGGCGAAAGGCGGGGTACACCCTGGACAAGTCGCCAGGTCATCACAGGGCTGACACATAGACACAGACAACCATTCACACTCACATTCACACCTACGGTCAATTTAGAGTTACCAGTTAACCTAACCTGCATGTCTTTGGACTGTGGGGGAAACCGGAGCACCCGGAGGAAACCCACGCGGACACGGGGAGAACATGCAAACTCCACACAGAAAGGCCCTCGCCGGCCCCGGGGCTCGAACCCAGGACCTTCTTGCTGTGAGGCGACAGCGCTAACCACTACACCACCGTGCCGCCCGAAAAAGAGAGTTTTTCATAATAATTCCCCTTTAATTCAAAGAAACATTACTTTTTTTTTTTTTTTTGCGATGCTCACTTTAATTTAAATGCAAATCCAGACACAGATATGAATATTGACTTATTCCACGAGTAAAGATATAACCCTTGTCCTGTCTTCAGGTTTTCAGCAGGTTCATCAGAAGTTTTTTTTTTTTTTCAAGTATATCTTTTGAATTTTGCTCCATTGTAGAAGGAGATCGTGGACCAAAACAGGTGTGGAGCCGAGTTCCTCCGTTCTCCGCTGGCCAGCACGCCAGAGTTCGCCCTGCAGGCAGAGCCATTCTTCACCAAACGGGCTCGAGGTCATCTGACTGCTGTGGCTATTGCTGTGGAAAATGACCACACTATTGCCTTTGTAGGCAACACCATAGGAGAGGTATTGAAGGTAGGTGTTATAGAGCTGAAGCAAAAAAAAAAGTGAGAAGCAATGGTGCTGTTGAAGTTGTAGCTTGGCGAGAATGCATGTTGTGGGCTTGAATGTGAGTGGAGGTTAACTGGTTATATAAGAAGTAAAAATGGAAAGAAAAGTGACAACAGTGTTTCAGGCATTCAGAGATGCCAGATATAAGAAGAAGTTAGGAAGTTTTTCTTATGTAATGCAAAGAATTGCAGGGCTGGATACTAACCGAGACCTCCTTTTTTTCTTCTGTAGAAATTTGAAATAATTGTCTGCCAAACTGATCTGCTTTTATGGAACATGACATATTTATCCGATAATTGTGTAATGCCAGAAATATAAAATGGTGCGTATGAGGCACCTTCAGGTTGTCTTGGATAAAAAAGATCTTGACTTCCATTGCATGTCCCGTTGCCTGAGACACACTGTGACTATAGACGGAGGAGAATTGTTTTTAGATCATGAGTCAGTAGTCACATTCATCCGCTCCTTTCGGTAATGTCGAGAAACCTCCTACATGGATTCTTCATTAGGGTTGGAACTCTGTCAGATTAAACAGGAGGGAGAAGACTATATTGGAAAAAACATGGTGTCTTGCTTTCACTCAGCCTGGCCGTACTGATAGCGTGACTCCGAAGGAGAAGGAGAAGAAGTACAGTTATTTTTGGTGTTTTAGAGCAGGATCCTGGCATTTCTGGTCATTAACTGGCTCGTAGACTATTCGTTTAGGGATGACATTGTGACAGGTATGTCTCAAACACACGAGACACTCTGTGTGGGTTTTGGCTACAGGTTGACAGATTTCTCTTGTCCCATGCTGCACTATATAATTGCAATCTGCTCCATGTCTATTGTTCTCCACCCACGCAGGTTCATTTGTCAAGTAAACCAGAGGTGTACAACAGGGTTCCTGGGGACACCATGGGCGAACACGTGAATAAGAATCTTTTCTTTGACAAGACCCAGAGTCACATATACATCACGACGGAGAAAAAGGTGCCTGCACTAAAGTCATTTATCAAGGCTTTAAATCTGTTTCTGTTTGCCAACGAGTTCATTTCTTTGCCCAGGGGTAATGTTTAATGTTGCAGAAATGTGCTCTAATGTCTTTTGTGTGTGCGCATGTGTGTGTTTGTGTGTACACTGCCTACTAATGTGGCAGGTATGGTTTTATAATGATATCCAAACAAAGAGGCTTAGCTTAAAATAAATCCGTCTTTCTCACTATTTCTTACTGGGTATATAGATCACTAAGGTGCCAGTGCAATCGTGCCACCAGAAGATTGACTGCAAGTCCTGCGTGTCCCAGAAAGACCCATACTGTGGCTGGTGTGTCCTGGAGGGCAGGTGAAGATTATGAATCATCTCTGTTCATGATTAAATGTCACATCTAATGCCGAATGCAAAAAATTTTATGCTGCTCAAACATAAATTGGAAAAATAGCCAGGCGGATATACATGGATACATGTTGTGGATTATGTAGGTCTGGTCTTAGATCAAGACTTAAATCTAGGCACGTAATGAGATCGTACAGCGATACATCTCGATACAAATTTATGACTGTTTGAATCGATTCAATAAAAAAAAAAAAAATTTGTGATTATCATCTCTTAGTTTTTCCTAGCTGTAACCGCACTGTTTAGATGGCAGAGGGTGGAATAACATACAACAGAGGGAATACACATGATGTCACCCTAGGTGGAAGTAACACAGCTCTAATGCTGTGAAAACACACAAAAACAGATCTAAAATGGGAAAGAGCTGTTGTGTGATTGATTGTACAAATAGATTTACCAAGAAATCAGAGCTCTGTTTTTAGAGCCTGATGAAAGCTAAAGAAAAGCGAAGCAAATGGAGGAAGTACAAATGTTTATAAAAGTTTGTTAAGAAAAGGCCTATTTGTTATTAACTTTTTTCATTTTTATTAATAATAATAGGAATTGGCTGTGTTTTACTCCAAGCCTTAAAAAATGTGGCTAAATAATTAGTGTTGGTTATTAAGAAAAGGCAACAAAAGATTTTTTTTTAACAAAAGGAACATTTAAGTTGATAAAGAATAGGAAAATACAGTGGTGCTTGAAAGTTTGTGAACCCTTTAGAATTTCCTATATTTCTGCATAAATATGACCTAAAACATCATCAGATTTTCACACAAGTCCGAAAAGTAGATAAAGAGAACCCAGTTAAACAAATGAGACAAAAATATTATACTTAGTCATTTATTTATTGAGGAAAATGATCCAATATTACACATCTGTGAGTGGCAAAAGTATGTGAACCTTTGCTTTCAGTATCTGGTGTGATCCCCCTTGTGCAGCAATAACTGCAACTAAACGTTTCCGGTAGCTGTTGATCAGTCCTGCACACCGGCTTGGAGGGATTTTAGCCCATTCCTCCATACAGAACAGCTTCAACTCTGGGATGTTGGTGGGTTTCCTCACATGAACTGCTCACTTCAGGTCCTTCCACAACATTTCGATTGGATTAAGGTCAGGACTTTGACTTGGCCATTCCAAAACATTACTTTCATTCTTCTTTAACCATTCTTTGGTAGAATGACTTGTGTGCTTAGGGTCGTTGTTTTACTGCATGACCCACCTTCTCTTGAAATTCAGTTCATGGACAGATGTCCTGACATTTTCCTTTAGAATTCGCTGGTATAATTCAGAATTCACTGTTCCATCAATAATGGCAAGCCGTCCTGGCCCAGATGCAGCAAAACAGGCCCAAACCATGATACTACCACCAACATGTTTCACAGATGGGATAAAGTTCTTATGCTGCAATGCAGTGTTTTCCTTTCTCCAAACATAACACTTCTCATTTAAACCAAAAAGTTCTATTTTGGTCTCATCTGTACACAAAATACTTTTCCAGTAGCCTTCTGGCTTGTCCGTGTGACCTTTAGCAAACTGCAGACAAACAGCAACATTCTTTTTGGAGAGCAGTGGCTTTCTCCTTGCAACCCTGCCATGCACACCATTGTTGTTCAATGTTCTCCTGATGGTGAACTCATGAATATTAACATTAGCCAATGTGAGAGAGGCCTTCAGTTGCTTAGAAGTTACCCTGGGGTCCTTTGTGACCTCGCCAACTATTACACACCTTGCTCTTGGAGTGATCTTTGTTGGTCAACCACTCCTGGGGAGGGTAACAATGGTCTTGAATTTCCTCCATTTGTATACAATCTGTCTGACTGTGGATTGGTGGAGTCCAAACTCTTTAGCGATGGTTTGTAACCTTTTCCAACCTGATGAGCATCAACAATGCTTTTTCTGAGGTCCTCAGAAATCTCCTTTGTTCGTGCTGTGATACACTTCCACAAACATGTGTTGTGAAGATCAGACTTTGATAGATCCCTGTTCTTTAAATAAAACAGGGTGCCCACTCACACCTGATTGTCATCCCATTGATTGAAAACACCTGACTCTAATTTCACTTTCAAATTAACTGCTAATCCTAGAGGTTCACATACTTTTGCCACTCACAGATATGTAATATTGGATAATTTTTCTCAATAAATAAATGACCAAGTATAATATTTTTGTGTCATTTGTTTAACTTGGTTCTCTTTATCTACTTTTAGGACTTGTGTGAAAATCTGATGATGTTTTAGGTCATATTTATGCAGAAATATAGAAAATTCTAAAGGGTTCACAAACTTTCAAGCACCACTGTAGATGTTGCGGGAGGGGGGGTGTTGGGAAAAGAATTTTCTTCATTTCAAATTTTTCAAAAATATCATAGGAAAATCGAATTATGAACCCAATATAGTGAATCAAATCGAATGGTGAATTGGGTGAATTGTTACACACGTACTAGGTAGTCAGCTAAGGTGTATACTTCCGTCACCATGTGAGCTTACCTTTTGACTGTTTCGTAATTTACCTATTACTGAATACTGAAAATATATAAAACTCAGTGCAAAGCATAGTCTGTCACGTACAGAGCCTGGTAACTCTGTAGTGCTCAAATTTCCATGGTGACTTGTAGACTGAGATCTGCGTGTCCTTTGCCCATGCTGTAGGTGTACCAGGAGGTCGGAGTGCAGTCGAGCTGAAGAGAAGAATGGGTGGCTTTGGAGTCCCAGACAGCAGTGTGTTAAAATAGTTTCTTTTCATCCTCCCAACCTCAGCTGCAGGAGATCCCAGCAGGTAACTGTGCAGGTGTCAGAGATGTAATTACCGCACTTATTTTTAAACTTCCTTTCTCAAACAATCATTATAAAAGCTGAGCATGCTCATCCACCGTGAGTGCGAGGCCACTGCACAATGAAACCATATGGTGGATGTACAGAATGACTGTAATGCATGCGAACGCATCTTTCGAATCTGAGCTAGCAGAACAATAACTATTGTGTTTACTCAGTGCTTTATTATTACAGCCACTGACAAAGATTTTTATTATTTTATGCAATTGTACTTTAGTTGAGTGGAAATAATCCTGGATCGAGCATAGTTTACATTGATCCCTATAACATGCATTCCATTTACTCATATATTCTAGCGTCCTTTATTAGATACATTATCTGCATTTTTTTCTGATGCTTGTACAAAGCAAGCATGTTTTAAACTTATTACCACATAGATAGCTCTTATTTTCAAGCGTTTTTGTTGGCTCAGGCAGAGAATTCCCATTTAAGCAACAGCTGAAATGTAATTTCTGGCTTTTCTGTAGTAAAATGAAGCAGGCTCTAGTGCGCTGTTCCTCTGCACGTAATTTGTACAACCGATCAGTATGAATATCTTCAAAAACTGATTAATGAGGTGCTATATCTGCATCCATACAGTAAATAATATATCTTCACTGTAGGGTCGTGCAGCTCCATCACTGAGGCTGATGCAATACACATCTCGATCTGATACATTAGTAGTTTCTTCATATGTCTCCTTAATGCGATTATGATATGATTCACCACTACAGCGATGCAGTGCAATTCGACACGATTCGACGCAATATGATGCAATGCAAAAGAATATGATGCTATGCAATTTAATATTTCTCCTCCATGATAATCCTTCCTGTGATTTGAAGAGGACGGTCCAGCACAAGATGAAATCCCATTGGCATTGTGGCGCCACAGGGACTTTTATTTTGATATCTTTTTGGAGCCGCGGTGAGCAAGCCACCATGACTGAGTCTCCCATTCTCACACCTTGTACTCGTGTATGATTCACCCGGAAACGCCTCCAACTCACGCGAGACTTGGCCGAGAGACTTGGTGAGAATTGGCCAGTGGAAGCAGTGGAGATGGGAGAGCGTGCTTGGGAAACAGTTTAGAGAGGAGGAATCAATCTAAATATAAAATTGTTGGTCACATTTCTAAAGGAGACCGTCAATGACGGTGTAGCTCACTCTGGCCCCGTCTAGCCCAGAAGGAACGATCTAAAGTGGGCCAATAAATGTTGCAAGCTATATACACTACAGACAAGCTACTGTATACTGTATATAGAGGCTATATACACTAGGGTGCATCAGTTGCCCTCACTTTCATAAAATCTGATGCATTTTTGTTTGGGTGTTCCTTTTCACCAATAAAGACATCCTGTAAAATTTTTGACCATATTCAGAAGTCTAATGGTGGCACCATGAGGTTCATTTTTTGCCAAAAAACGCTTATTTTATGTTTTCGCGTAAGGTTTGAATCACAATGTTGGACTCCATTTATTGATTTCTTGTGACCCCGGAGATCATGTTAAGAACCTTTGCAAGGGATTGAGAAGCATTAAAGTAGTTGAACAATGATTCAATGAACAGCTAAAACTCAAACTGTGCTTGATAATATATTTAGAATATGTACTAAAAATGTGGATCTAAGATATTTGGTATACTCTATAAGGTGCCATAATGTTTCGTGAAAAGTGATCGAAATTTTGTCATAAAAGTCATAAAATAGCATCTTTTTCCATAACTTTGAGCTCCTGGTGCCACCATTAAACTTTTGAATTTTGTCAAAATATTTCACCCAGTGTGTTTTCTTACCAAAAGGAACATAAAAACAAAAAAGCATCATGATCGGAGGAACTTTTCATTTTTAGGGGGCAACTGATGCACCCTAATATACACCCTAGGGGCAGCTACCTATTTGCCAGAAAGAATCCAAAATGGCGAGGAATTGACCGAAAAGAAGCGATTTTTGTTGAACTGTTCATTAAGGCTTAATTAGTCCATAACTTCATTAATAATTGTAATGAAGCAAATCTGGGTAGAAGTTGTATGCATGCTAGGTACCCCTACCTTCATACCAGAAAGAATAAAAATCAGTGAAGCAGTGAGGGAGAAGAAGCGATTTGCGTGGAAACTGCTCATTAGGGCTTAATTACCCCATATCTTCATTACCTCACCTGTGATGGAGTAAGCGGGGTGAGGTATTGTAATCAGTGTGGTTTGTTTGTCTGTTTGTTTGTTTGTGTGTCTGTCTTTTAACAATCTAGCGTCTAGATGGTTACACCAATTGACTTCAAATTTTCAGGGTAGGTGGACAGTGGTTGATAGATTACATGATTAAATTTTGGGGGTAATCGGCTCAAGGTGCAGGTCAAGATCACTGGAAAGGTCAACCTTTTGGTCAAAATAACATATTTTCCATTATAACTCAAAAACAGTTGCCGATAGACAGATCTTTACTATTATGAGCATATAGGAACTCCCATATGGCCTTTCATTTGGCACCATGATCTTTGACCTTGAGTGACCTTGAAAGGTCAAACTCAAGGTCACGGATTTTCAAAGGGCTATAACTTTAAAATGGTTCATGATAGCCAGATGCTTACCATTATCAACATATAAGAAGTCCCATATGGGCTTTCAGTTGCCGCCATGACCTTTGACATTGAATGGCTTTGAAATGTCAAACTCAAGGTCATGGATTTTCATAGGACTATACCCTGATAGCTGATGATCGAGAAATATTACCGTTCTCAACATATAGGTATAAAATAAGTGCTGCTGGGCGAGGTTTGTTTTGCCTGGCAACACTTGTTATTAATTGCAATGATGAAAATTTGGATAGAAGCTATATGCACCCCAGGCAGACCTACCTTCCTGCCAAAAAGAATAAACATCGGTGAAGAATTGAGAGAGAAGAAGCGAGTTTCGTGAAACGTGGACGACGCTGGATGGACGGACGGACGACGGACAACACACGATGGCATAAGCTCATTGCCTGTCGGCCGGATGAGCTAATAATAAAGGCATAAGGCCTCTACTAATAACTATATATTAATAAATCAGATTCTAATGATGCAAATGTGTTAGAAATCCCGATTTCATCCCAAATTGTATCCAGTGTGCACTTTTTTAATCGGGGCAATTGCATCATGAACCTTTAAATCAGTGCACCAGTGGGAATCAGTGAATCTCACCATCCCTAATGCACGGGAATTAACGGTTCATTTATTGGCCTTTTTATAGTAGGCAGGATTAACTTTTAACAATTATGTGCTCGGATGAAGACACATGACATTTAAGTCCCTCACACTGAATGTCATGTTGAGCCTCAATAAGAATTCTGGACATTCCATCAATATGGTTCGATTTGAGCTTGGTTTACTGTCTGTGTAGAGCTTCACATGTTCTCCATGCGTCCTATTTGTATGGGCTTCCTTTGGGTTCTCTGTTTTTTTCCCCCACTGTCTGAAAACATGCACAGAGGTTAATATTTTTTTGAATAGCAAATTGTCCCTAGGTATGTGTGTGCACGGCGTGTTCCATCCAGGATGAATTCTCCCACCTTGATCTCAGTGTTCCTAAGATTCACCACAACCCTAACCAGGGTTAAGCAGTTACTGCAGATGTGAACGAATATTTCAACATGCAGACACCATACTCCTGTTTGAACCAAGTGTCCACTGAATTTCCCCCCTTCTAAAACAGCTTCTGTATTCACATTCACATTGGCATCCGCTATGCTCCAAACCACTCGACATATTGCTTCCGGTAGTGGAGCTCCTCATTGACTCGAATGAAATGTATTTGCCAGTCTGATGAACTTCTAAACTTGTCCCACGTTAGGTTGAGATCAACATTCCATCGCTGCCCAGCATCAGAGACTTTGACAGGATCCATTGCACAATCGGTTCAATCTGGAGTAAAGCTGCCATGGTGGACTCGATGGTCAGATGCAACCTGCCTCCCCCTAACCGGCTTCCACCTACACCTCCACACCAAGGTACCACTCTATAGACGTGCAGTGTCAAATTAGGGTCGAGAATACATTTCAGAATATACAGCGATCAACACTTTTGGTTTATATGAAAAAAGCAAGCTGTGTTAAATCAAAAGTAGCCTCATTCTACAGAAAAAAAAACTAACGATGTCCTGGAAAATGTTAAGGTGAGGGCTTGAGCTCATTTCTGCTATGATTATTTGAATTAACGTAATTTATTTTTTCGCGGTCCGGTTTCCATCAAATCCTGCGCTCTGATTGGCTGGCGAGCGGGTCCGTATCCTACGATACAGACCCCAGTTACGGACCCCGGTTACGGACCTCTGGCGACTCGCTCGTTCACAACAACAACAAACATAGTAGCAATTTTTGTCAACATTTATTTTTGCATTTCTCAGGAGAATAGCATTAATTTTACATCATGGATAGCGATAACAACAGTGTTCACAGCGAAAGCAAGTTTTACTACCCTGAGGAAGAAGAAATAAAAGAAAACATTTCAGGAGAAAGCTAAAAACCTCTAACTGTTACTCACGCCGAGCAAAAACATGGCTGAATTCTGAATGACTCAATTTTGTATAAATAGGGGACTATATAGGCGGCAAAATGTAGGTTTTTTTTCCTGCCATGGAAGTGCACTTGTATACCGAGGAGGAAGCCATTTGCATTACAGCCGTGAATGAGGATTCAAAATGGCGGCTCGGCTCGGTTTTCCCTTTCGGGCGCTCTCGTTTTCTGTTAGAATTTGGTAAAGAAAAAAATAAATATATTATTTACCAGCTTAAGGTCGGTTCGTATGGTGAAATACCGTGACCTCGGCCTTTCAAGACCTCGGTCACGATATTTCACTATACGGACCTCCCAGCTGGTAAATAACATATATATCTTGTTTTGATTCATCAAAAATACCCACATAGTCTCGCTAACTTCCAGTAAAAGCCAGTGAGATTTCAGTGTTTAAGTCACAATAGGCGTCGTTAAATTTTTTTGTGGCAGGCCTGGCAACCAGGCAAACCCCTCCCCTTACCCCCATCCGCCCCCACTCCTGTCCACCCCAACAACACCCCTGTGGCTCATTGTTCAAGTCGAATTTTGGGGCCCAGGCACTGCTCAGTCATAACAATTTTCAGTCATGCGATTCGTGGGAACTTGTTGATAAACGAGCCTGTCCTTTCATTTCCGTTTCCATATGTCCATATCAAAGCGGTAACAGAACTCCAGGTGGGGGTTGTGTGGTACTATTTCATGCAAAGGGATGCCGTCTCCAAAGTAAATTTCATTCGACTTTTATTCTAAGTAATATTTAAGATTTACACATATTGTCAGACATATCAGGATTTCTCCACATCAAAACAAACAAGACCAGCGGTGTTCCAGCTAGCTTTCCGAGAGGGCAGGACACAATTTTGCGCGCATCGTTATAGACAAAGAATCTATCATGCAAAATCTATCATACTAGGAAACTATACAAGGTGGATTACGTTTGTAAAATAAAGTAAGCAAATATGAAACTTCTTACTTAACCGGTTTAATATGACGCTTCATAATGTCACATCCGTGTGCGTTTACGCTTGGCGCACCTCAAACTGCCATTCTCATCCACACGCATGTTTGCTCTGATTGAGCAGTGTGCGCCGCAACGATGTTTTGAAACTGTTTGCCAGTGTGCTTTTTAGTAAACACTTTCAGCACTTACATCCATCTATCACCCATTAACATGACAGACTAATGTTAATTAATTGCATGAATTGATCATTAATAGTAGTCCGGGATATTAATGTTAGTTTAGATCTAGTCCAACACGTTAATGTTAATGTTAACGTGAGTGACTAGAGTTTCTACGTATAGATCTTCTATCAGTCCTAACTTTTGATTGAATTTGTTTAGTCGTCAACTGCTAGATCTACTTATGCTCTGGCAGAGGTGCTAGGTTCTGTGAGCCCTTTGCTGCTTTTACCAATTCTTTTCACTTTCATGCGTTTGTAGGCATCGCTGCTTTTTAGACGTAGTACCTTGCTTCACTGACTTGTTATTGTAGTAAGACAAAATGGTCAACAGAGCAGGACTGTGACCGTGCTAAAATTGTATTTTGTGATTGGTCAATATGCATTACCTTCATTGCAAATCGACACCACTAATTAGAGCTCACTTTCTTTCTGGGGCAGAACACGTGTGCCGGGCACTTGGAAATTCTGAGAAATTATGAGTAGGGAGTTCATGGTGGTGGTAGCATCGTGCACTGAGACTGTTTTGCTGCCAGTGGAACTGGTACACTGGACAAAGTAGATAGAATTTGGGTGTAGATATCAATTTGGGGGGTGGCACGATGGTGTAGTGGTTAGCGCTGTCGCCTCACAGCAAGAAGGTCCGGGTTCGAGCCCCGTGGCCGGCGAGGGCCTTTCTGTGTGGAGTTTGCATGTTCTCCCCGTGGCCGGCGAGGGCCTTTCTGTGCGGAGTTTGCATGTTCTCCCCGTGTCCGCGTGGGTTTCCTCCGGCTGCTCCAGTTTCCCCCACAGTCCAAAGACATGCAGGTTAGGTTAACTGGTGACTCTAAATTGATCGTAGGTGTGAATGTGAGTGTGAATGGTTGTCTGTGTCTATGTGTCAGCCCTGTGATGACCTGGCGACTTGTCCAGGGTGTACCCCGCCTTTCGCCCGTAGTCAGCTGGGATAGGCTCCAGCTTGCCTGCAACCCTGTAGAACAGGATAAAGCGGCTAGAGATAATGAGATGAGATATCAATTTGGGTGTGGTGCTTGTATTTGAGGGCAGGGCGTGGCGCCCTGGTAAAATAAACTAGCTGGAACACTGACCTGTATAAATCATGCAGCCGTGGAGATCGAGTAGAAATCAGGGTTGCCAGATTGAATTAATACTTCAATCAAATTGCAGTTTAAACCCTGGCCTGTGAAGTACAAACCAACAAATTGGAACTTTCTAAATAATGTCCTAGAAACAGCATACTGGTATTTATTTTCAGATCAGTTGGATTAAAAATAGCCAACCTGTATTTGTGAAACCTGACCTGGCAAAGTATAATGCGGTGTTTAAAAGCTCCTGTCAGCATGATGTTAAAATATATAAATATATCTATCCCTAACTAGAACTAAAAGCTACACAGACTCTTTTTGCCTGATAAGAACCATGTGCTGTATTCAGAGTTTACAATGTCATTGAGGACAGAAGTTTACATACAGTCATCAGGGATATGATTGTCATGGCAGTATTGGGTTTTCAACGATTTATTTGAACTGTTCTTTGTCTGAGTAAGAATGATTACACAGCTTATATCTTTAATAGAAAAAAAACAAATACTTTGGAGACTGAGAATACAACCCATCAAAAATTTAAAGTTTCACCAGGCTTTACCAGATGCTTTTGGTCTCTATCAACAATTTTCTGGCAGAATTCTGGTTGGATATTTGGCCGCTCGTCTTGGCAGAATTAGTAGAGTTCAGTTACATTTGTGTGTCCTGCTACAGACCCAACTTTCGATAGGGCTGAGGTTGGGACTTGTTTTAAGTTTAATGTTAGCCTGCTTTATCCATTCCACAACCAGCTTTGCTGTGCTTTTGGGGTCATTGTCCTGTTGGAACACCCAATTGTGTCCAAGTTTCTGGTGGTTTGAGGTTATGCTGAAGAATTCTGCAGTTCTTCATTATTTTATCTACTTTGTACAGCCTCAGTGCATGATGCTACCACCGCCATGCTTAACGGTTGTACCAGTAACAGGGCTTGTTTGATGTGTTCCTCTGTACCGCTGGTCATTGTAGCCAAGCAATTCAATCTTTGTCTGATCTGACCATAAATCTTTCCTCCAGAAGGCTTTTTCTTTGTCCAGGTCAAGTCAGAAGTCAAAGTCATTCTCATGCCAGGGCCTGGCCTTCCCAGGCAGTCTCCCATCCCAGTACTGACCAGGCCCTTAAGGCACATTGGATGGCACTGATTTCAGCTTCCATAGCCCTCAGTCGCTCGGCTATACAGCTAGGGTTACAGTGGGGGGGACTAGTCCTCTGGTAACTGCGAAAGTTTGACACCCACTTGCATCTGTATTGTGGCATGCCTTGCCAGACAGCAGTAGGTACCATTTTTATGAATGGTCTTTGGTATGACCCAACTGCGAGCAGAATTCGCGATCTCCCAAGCGAGAGGCGGATATGCTAACCACTAGGCCAGCTCGCGGTCCTTTGTCCAGGTGGTCTGCTGCAATTGTATTTGAGCTTGAAGGTGTAGATTCTGGAGCAGGGGCTTCTTTCTTGGACGGCAGCCTCTCAGTCCATGGTGATGTAAAACTTGCTTGACTGTAGACAGAGACACTGGTTTTCCAGAATCTTTCAGCCTTGGTGCTTCCTGGGTCGTACCAGCTCAACCAATTTCCTCTCAGCTGAGGGTGACAGTTTGGGGATTCTTCTAGACCTTTTGGCAAAGTGGCTCCACCTCCCAATAACTTGGCAAACAAGCCCTTTTTATGTTGGTACAGAGAAGCTACCAACTGAAGTCAATCATGATCACTAACAGGAAGTTAAGAAGCCTTGGCCTTAGCAATTTAAAAGACCTTTTGGAACTTTCAGCATTAGTGAATTAATAATCAAAGTGTGTGTGTGTATATTTTTGACCCTATATGTGTAATTTTTTGACTCTGTGTTGATTTCAGGAAACCCAAAGTAAATTAAAACTTGTGCGCCAAATTCTTTGTTTTTTTCTGTTAAAGATGTTTTATAATCATTCTTCCACAGAAAAATATCAGTTCAAAGAAATTAGTGAAAGTCTAGTATTGCCATGACTGCGAGCTGGCCTAGTGGGTAGCGTGTCACGGGAGATCATGAGTTCTACTTGCGGTTGAGTCATACAGTACCAGAGACCATCATAAAAATGGTACCTACCGCCGTGTGGCAAGGCACGCTGCAATACAGTTGTGAGTGTGGAGTCAAGCTCTCGCGGCTACCAGAGGACTAGCCCCCTACTGTAACCCTAGCTGTATAGGCAAGAGGCTGAGGGCTATGGAAACGGAGATTGGCGCCACCCAATGCGCCTGATTACATGACTTTAGACAGTATTACCATGACATTAATGTCCAAGATGAGCATCTGTAAACTTCTGACCACAACTATAAGTCCGCTAGTTACTCAATATTCATGATGGGAAAGTTTCTTGTATTCAGAGTTGAATTACACTGATGATTAAATCGATTTTCAGGATGCCGCACACCTGTGTGTAGTTCACACCATCTCCCAGAATTATCTTCAGTCGAAGCTTCTGCCTTGTTATTCACTAGCATCTAGACTACAGCCTTACAAACACAAGCATCTGCCTTCAACCCTGAAACAAAACAGAATATAAAATACAGAGTTAAGGAAATAGTGGTTCTTGTTTTGTTGTATTGTTTTTATTATTATTATTACTCCTGCTAGGCGTATGTAACTCTCAATACGGCCCTGCGTGGGCATATCAGATCATATAATGATCGACAGTGGCGTCTCCCCGGCAATGTAAACAGCCCGTGAAGTGTTAGTACTCGAAAAATGTCTGTGTACAAAAAACAGCAGTGCTTCCACAGCGCTTTTGTTTATACGTTCGAGTAATGAACACTGAGGCAAAAACACACGAGATTGTGCTTTGTCTGCTTTCCACTGCAACTGCTGGCTCGCATTCATCACCCAGTACAGAAGAATAAAAATCTTAGCAAGGGAAGAGATCTTAAATAAAGGAAAGGTTTACTAATCTTTCTCATCATTAAATTATTATACAAGAAACACAGTAAGGTCCATAAGTATTTGGACGGTGAGCGTTTTTCTGATTCTGTCTCTGTACACCACGACCACAGTGGGTTTGAAATGAAGCCATCAAGATGCGATTGAAGTGTAGACTTTCAGCTTGAATTCAAGGAGTTTAACCTATTTGTTACATCTTTTACAGTCCCTCCATTTTCACAGGCTCAAAAGTAATTGGACAGTTGACTGATAAGCAGTTTCATGGCCAGGTATCACCTGTTTCCTCATTACTTCATGACCGGTTAAGGAGATAAAAGCTGATTCTTGGAGCTGATTCCAAGTATCGATTTTGCATTTGGCAGCTCTTCATGGGACCATTCAATATGCGGTCCAAAGAGGTGCCAATGTGGCCAAGTGAAGGAGGACATCGTTAAGCTGAAAAAACAAAACAGACCTATCAGAGGGAGAGAGAGAGAGAGAGAGCGCAGAAAGAGATAGAGATTGCACCACTGTACAAATACTTATGGACCTTATGGATGTATATAATCCCATCAATCCCATGGATGCATATAATCCCATCCGTGGCATATTTACTCATTTTAGCTTAAAATTGTCGTATTCTGTTGTCAGAGCATGTTGCTTCTTTCTAGACATAAGCGAAATTATTTGCCAATAGAGTAATACTATTTCAAGAGGGAACATTAGTTGAATATTCTTCTATTCAAGATATTTTTATGAATAAGATGTCATTTTTTTGCAGTGCAGGGAGGCATGGGTGGGATTGGAAAGTTTTCATCAATTTTTTGAAAAGATTTTTGTGATGATTTATTACACGGCTTATTTTCTCATGGACGGCGTCATTGGCCGAAGCAAGAAAATCGGTTTTAACTCAATATTTTGTCAAATTATTGATTCCTTTCATAAGCAGCCGTGTAATTGGTGGGATAATGTTCAGCGTGCTAGTCATTATTGCGAAATAATCCCCGACAGGGTGATTCAAGACCCCTCCGCTTCGCTGTCAGGGTTTATTTCGCAATAATGACCAGCTCGCTGTACCTTCTCCCTTACATAGTTAATAATGCCAGTGTGTATGGAGTTTTGGTTATGTAAACGCACCAGAATGTTCACTAACTTCAGTACTCTGCGATGTATATCTGAGACTTGTCTGCTTTATGTCTCGGTGTGGAGATTCGGTGGCAGTGCCGGTGAGGATCTTCGTGAACGACAGCGTGGAGGTGGCCTCCCGTGACTACGAGTTCTACGACTGTGCAGCGGCAGTGCGCAAAGCGGAAAACACTCCGTAAGTGGCTTCTTCTCTCTTCTCCCTGTGTCAGCGAGTGTGTCACCATTTGTGCTGACACCGAGCTACAAAGTGCATGTGTGCGTAATGAATACGAGCATCCATACGAATGAGACTCGCTTTTACTCATAAATCGTGAGGCATGAATGATGCTGGAATTAAATTTGTTACTCTACAGAG
This sequence comes from Neoarius graeffei, assembly GCF_027579695.1. Classification (NCBI taxonomy): domain Eukaryota; kingdom Metazoa; phylum Chordata; class Actinopteri; order Siluriformes; family Ariidae; genus Neoarius; species Neoarius graeffei. Next base: position 53,830,999 of record NC_083570.1, on the reverse strand, counting down.
ACCTGGAGTAGGATTTTCGGTTCCTTTCTTCTATGTTCTTCTCCCACCTCCATACCAAGAACAGGAAATTACTTTAGTATCCTATTCATTCATCAAAAGCAAAAGTCTGGGGTTTTTTCTTATACTTCCATGTGTTTCTTCTTTTTAAGCAGTCTGGACTGTATCTGATGAATGAGCTTTGTTTCCTAAGAATTGAAAAGATTCAACTATTTACACACTGCTGAAAAAAAAAAGTAATTATGAAGCACTGGAGTCTGTGTTAACACTCCTTTCTCCACTCTGTCTAAAAGTGTGTGTGTGTGTTATTCCTCCTTTCTGTGCTTCATATGTAGATGTATAGCGTGTGTGAGCAGACCGTGGGCGTGTCAGTGGAATACTGCTGATCACACGTGCTCCGATATGAACGATGCTGAAACGGGGCCCAATATCATCAAACACAGACAGGTGTGTAAACTACCAAACCTCATTTACTCATTTATCTGCAAGCTGACTCTTAGCTTGTAGAGATTTATTGCTGTGTGTTGATGATTAGATTATGATACAGGGCCAAGATGTAGTTATAAATGTTAGAGATACACAGGCATAAGGAAATGCAATAGACGAGGAACACGGACTTCTGGCTTGCTGCAGAACTTCAACGGAAAATACATGAAATATTTGGATTTTATATTTACGTGTGTATAAACAGACTGGGAATTGGAATACATTATAGTATTCCATTTGCATTCCATAGTATTAGGTGTGTGTGTCTGGGGGACCCGTTTTATAATTGCGGGCACGTTTCAAGCGTTGACTCTGTTAGTCGTCGTCAACTCTGTTATCGTCAAACTGGGCGATCCATAAACAGAATTGATGACAACAGAGTTGACGTTTTCTCCACTATGTTGTGTCTTAACTCCACATGCAAACCTCAAACTAGCGACCACGTGGCGCGTATAAAAACAGAATTTTATGGATTTTAATTATGTTATTGTTTAAAAAAAAAAAAGAGTCAGAGATTCACTCCAATACCACAATAACAGATTTGACGAATACTTAATCTACTGTTGGTGTAAAATCCTCAACATTTTGTTCAAATTACTGAGAGAAGAAACAGAACATACCTCGCTGCCTTTCTGAAGTTTCTCGCCAGAGGAAGTGACGCCTCTCGGTGCAGGTGTCATGCATATTATTAAAAAGCTTTGTGGATTTTATGCAGTTTTAGAATGGAGTTAACAGAGTTGACAAAAACATTGGGAAAATATCTCATCTCATCTCATTATCTCTAGCCGCTTTATCCTGTTCTACAGGGTCGCAGGCAAGCTGGAGCCTATCCCAGCTGACTACGGGCGAAAGGCGGGGTACACCCTGGACAAGTCGCCAGGTCATCACAGGGCTGACACATAGACACAGACAACCATTCACACTCACATTCACACCTACGGTCAATTTAGAGTTACCAGTTAACCTAACCTGCATGTCTTTGGACTGTGGGGGAAACCGGAGCACCCGGAGGAAACCCACGCGGACACGGGGAGAACATGCAAACTCCACACAGAAAGGCCCTCGCCGGCCACGGGGCTCGAACCCGGACCTTCTTGCTGTGAGGCGACAGCGCTAACCACTACACCACCGTGCCGCCATTGGGAAAATATAAAGAATAGAAAATATCTTTTTTTACGACTGAAATTTCACATAATACAGACAATCGACTTTCTATGCAATTGATTTTATAGCAGTTAATTTGTTAATTCTGTTATTAGACTGAATCACTTCATGTTTATTCAAGTTGAATGGATGAATCAGGAGTCGAAGACAGCCAATAATGTTGGGATTTATTTAGTGAACGTTTTATGGATAAATTGGGTCTAAAATGTACATCGACTATTGCTATTGGTGAAAATTTGTCAAAATTTGCATTATTGTTCAAAACTGATTCAATAAAGATTTCTTGTGTAGAAAATAACAAAAGGTTTATCTCGGAGACGCGAAATGTACCCCGACTTCTAGATTGACCCGTGTGTGTGTGTTTCAAATGTCTTTCAGACAAAGAAATGTCCACGGTTCGAAAACCCAGATCCCATCCTCATTCCGGTGGGATATAAGACTCGCATCAGTTTTGAAGGAGTAAATCTGGAGCCCTATAAGGTGAGCTGTGACGTCTAGTTATTCTTGATTGTGACAAATCCCTGTATGTAATTTCTCGATACCTAAACCCCTGCACATTCATGCCAATATCTAATCACTCAATCATGTGGACATAGCAGTGAATAAAATCACGCAGTTACACATCCAGGACTTCAGTTTTAAAATAGCAGCTTCACATCAAACTTTTCAGAACAAGGAACAAAATGTGATCTCAGTAGCTCTTTTAACACAAATATTTAAATAATATTGGCTGGCGTTGAGTGGTATATCCGATATATTCCATTCAGCTAGCATGATATTGAACGAGTCGAAGACGAGGCTAGCTGAATGGAATACATCTGATATACCACGAAAAAAAGTCTGCCATTATTATTATTATTATTATAATACATTCCTTTCAGGTGTTCAACACGTCTTACTCTTTCAAAATTCTCTCAAAATCTTCCGTATTTAACGAAGCAAACCTGGCGGCCATGTTTGCTTACAAATTGTCACAGTCGATCACTGGCGCGGACGTTTTATGCCTCCGATGTGTGACATCATGTCGTCTTGACAACCATGCAATATCATAAACCATATTCAACGCTCATTCTCCATTGGGTAGAGTGATGTAATAAATGTAGGCTAAGCGATATGCTAACAATATTGCACGCTATCAAACCAAATGAATGAAATGTGCTAGAAAGGAATAGAATACATGTTTTTATTCCATTGAAAAAGTGTCCTGCATGTATAATAATACACTATATTGCCTTAAAGAAGATTCCTTAATATTCTGGGTTCGGTTGTTTATAGCGAACCAGATAAAGCTGCACCAGTGTGTGTTTTTACACAGTGTGCCGGCGTTCTGCAACCAGAGGCGTGATGTGTAGTGCAACAGAGCATCGGTGTCTAGGGTGACGTGTAACACACTGCGTGTCGGAAATACGGATACACCGAGTGTTGCTTTCAAAACAATAACGGCGGGTGAACTGAGTGCTTTTGTTAACTGGGCACATTTATAGCACTGTTCAAACCCAGCAGAGTTGCTGTGTGATCAGAAATATGTGGAGTATAAAGTGAAGAGAAGTCAGAAGCAATTTGAGGCAGAAAGGTGTGTAGACTTTAGACTCCGTAGATGGAGACGTTTGAATTCTCATTAGTCTCGGAAAGAAGAATGTCAAAGTCAAAAACCTCACACCCCTGTCCCGCCATGCCGGCTGTCCCTTTTGATCCTGCCTCTGTTACTATCAATTGTTCTGGCTCAAAGGCAGAAAAACACAGATGCCCATTTCGCATTTGGACATTTTACACAGAACACGAGGTGGAATAAAGGCGTAAGATTCCCGCCTTGAACAGGAGGCGTAAAAGGGGCTAGTGACTTTGACCACGGCTTGGTTGCTGGCAGCAGATGAGCTGGTTTGAGTATTTCAGAAACAGAGATTTTCACACACAACAGTCTATAGTGTTTACACGCAATGATGCGCAAAAGAAAAACCATCCAGTGAGCGTTAGTTCTGCGGGAAACGCCTTGTTGATGTGAGAGGCTGGTTCAAGCTGGCAGAAAGGCTACAGGAACTCGAATAACTACTGCATACAAACATGGTGCGCAGAAAAGCATCTCAAAATTCACAATACGTAAATAATGAAAGAAAGAAATCTTTATTTGTATAGCACATCTAATTTTGAGTCTGAAATCTAATGCCGAGGTGTTCACAAGGAAATCTTTCATGAAACAGCATTACAGCGCCGTGTTGGAGAGGTCAGCGCACCGAACAGTGTTTCTGAGAGTCGCGGAAAAGCAGATTAATGATTTTATGAAAATATAACATTAAAAACTGAACTTAAAAACAGAATTACTCAAGAGTGTGAAATATAAAAGTCAGATAGCCAAGGTCGTTAATCTTTGAGTTGTGATTTAATAAATATTTACTGTGAATTAATTTTAATTTACCATAACGTTACGGATCATGGACTTTTCTGTGCAGTAAGCATTCTATAGGCTCAGTGCGAACAAGTTCTTAAAGTGATAATAAGTAAAGTTATGACAATATACGCCTAACTTAATTTCCTTTGGGATGAATAAAGTATCTATCTATCTATCTATCTATCTATCTATCTATCTATCTATCTATCTATCTATCTATCTATCTATCTATCTATCTATCTATCTATCCAACTTCTGCATGTTTTTGTTAATAAAGCTTTCTGTGCAATGAGCATAAATATATCAGTCTTAACACTTTCTTATGTTATACCAGGTGTTGTTTTTATCCCCCGCTGGCCGAAAGGCCTGAAGGGGATTATGTCATGGCGATGTCCATCCGTCTGTTTATCCCGGGAAGGGTGCTCACCTTCTGAAATCGACTCCTCTCACAATTTTTGGAGAAATTTCACGAAACTTGGCAGGATTCTTTGTTATATATCAGTAATACGCATATTGTAATTTCATTAAATTCGGTCACATTTTACCAGAGTTACAGCCCTTGATTAACAAAATTATACTTTGACAATTTCATGAGAGTGTATTTTCCTTCTGAAATCAACTCTGTTCACAGTTTTTAGAGGACTTTCACCAAACTTGGTGAAAGCCTTTGTTCTATGTCAGTACTACACATATTGTTATTTTGTTCAATTTGGTCACATTTTACCAGAATTGTGGCCCTTGATTAACAGCCTTGTACATTCACAATTTCATGAAGGTGTGCTTGCCTTCTGAAATCAACTCCTCTCACAATTTTTGGATGAATTTCTTGAAGCTTGGCAAAAGGCCTTGTGATATGACAGTTATACGCATATTGAAATTTTCATTTAATTTAGGCAAATTTGACCAGAGTTATGCCCTTGATTATTAACAAACTTGTACTTTGGTAATTTCATCAAGGTGTGCTTGCTTTCTGAAATTGACTTCCCTCACAATTTTTGTCCCACGCTGGCCGAAAGGCCCGAAGGGGGATTATGTCGTGGCGATGTCCGTTCGTCCGTCTGTCCTGAGAAGGGTACTCACCTTCTGAAATGAACTCTTCTCACAATTTTTGGAGGAATTTCACAAAACTTGGCAAGATTCTTTGTTATATCAGTAATGCACATATTGTAATTTCGTTAAATTCGGTCACATTTTACCAGAGTTACAACCCTTGATTAACAAAATTATAATTTGACAATTTCATGACAGTGTGTTTTCCTTCTGAAATCAACTCCACTCACAATTTTTGGAGAAATTTCATGAAACCTGACAGGATTCTTTGTTATATGTCGGAAATACACATATTAATTTCGTTCAATTCAGTCGTATTTTACCAGAGTTATGGTATAGTTGCCAGCAGGGGATATTGTGCTCTCAGAGTACTCTCAGTTTTTTTGTTTGTTTGTTTTGTTTTGTTTTTCAGTAGGATGTGTTTTAATGAAACTGAAAAACCGAACTGGATTTTCTACTTCTGTTTGCAAGCAGGGTACCGTAACCCATAATGCACACGCACAAATAATGTAAGGACTAGCTGGAGTGAGTGCAGTGCAGGAGCACAAAGCAAACAAACAGCGTTTTAAATTACTGTCCACTTATAATTTTCATCTTCGTTATTTGTAAAGCCAGACTTTATTCGTCAAAATGTTTCTTTTTCAGATGAAAACTAAAAGTGTCATTTTTTACTACAACCCTGATTCCAAAAAAGTTGGGACAAAGTACAAATTGTAAATAAAAATGGAATGCAGTAATTTACAAATCTCAAAAACTGATATTGTATTCACAATAGAACATAGACAACATATCAAATGTCGAAAGTGAGACATTTTGAAATTTCATGCCAAATATTGGCTCATTTGAAATTTCATGACAGCAACACATCTCAAAAAAGTTGGGACAGGGGCAATAAGAGGCTGGAAAAGTTAAAGGTACAAAAAAGGAACAGCTGGAGGACCAAATTGCAACTCATTAGGTCAATTGGCAATAGGTCATTAACATGACTGGGTATAAAAAGAGCATCTTGGAGTGGCAGCGGCTCTCAGAAGTAAAGATGGGAAGAGGATCACCAATCCCCCTAATTCTGCGCCGACAAATAGTGGAGCAATATCAGAAAGGAGTTCGACAGTGTAAAATTGCAAAGAGTTTGAACATATCATCATCTACAGTGCATAATATCATCAAAAGATTCAGAGAATCTGGAAGAATCTCTGTGTGTAAGGGTCAAGGCCGGAAAACCATACTGGGTGCGCGTGATCTTCGGGCCCTTAGATGGCACTGCATCACATACAGGCATGCTTCTGTATTGGAAATCACAAAATGGGCTCAGGAATATTTCCAGAGAACATTATCTGTGAACACAATTCACCGTGCCATCCGCCGTTCCCAGTTAAAACTCTATAGTTCAAAGAAGAAGCCGTATCTAAACATGATCCAGAAGCGCAGACGTCTTCTCTGGGCCAAGGCTCATTTAAAATGGACTGTGACAAAGTGGAAAACTGTTCTGTGGTCAGACGAATCAAAATTTGAAGTTCTTTATGGAAATCGGGGACGCCGTGTCATTCGGACTAAAGAGGAGAAGGACGACCCAAGTTGTTATCAGCGCTCAGTTCAGAAGCCTGCATCTCTGATGGTATGGGGTTGCATTAGTGCGTGTGGCATGGGCAGCTTACACATCTGGAAAGACACCATCAATGCTGAAAGGTATATCCAGGTTCTAGAGCAACATATGCTCCCATCTAGACGACGTCTCTTTCAGGGAAGACCTTGCATTTTCCAACATGACAATGCCAAACCACATACTGCATCAATTACAGCATCATGGCTGCGTAGAAGAAGGGTCCGGGTACTGAACTGGCCAGCCTGCAGTCCAGATCTTTCACCCATAGAAAACATTTGGCGCATCATAAAACGGAAGATACGACAAAAAAGACCTAAGACAGTTGAGCAACTAGAATCCTACATTAGACAAGAATGGGTTAACATTCCTATCCCTAAACTTGAGCAACTTGTCTCCTCAGTCCCCAGACGTTTACAGACTGTTGTAAAGAGAAAAGGGGATGTCTCACAGTGGTAAACATGGCCTTGTCCCAACTTTTTTGAGATGTGTTGTTGTCATGAAATTTAAAATCACCTAATTTTTCTCTTTAAATGATACATTTTCTCAGTTTAAACATTTGATATGTCATCTATGTTCTATTCTGAATAAAATATGGAATTTTGAAACTTCCACATCATTGCATTCCGTTTTTATTTACAATTTGTACTTTGTCCCAACTTTTTTGGAATCGGGGTTGTATTTTTGGCTGAAATATTCTGGTGGCATCCCTAATAAAAATATAGTTAGCTAATGCTAGCTATAAACGTATTTAATGACAGTTAAGTCAGACACACGTTGATAGATTTTAGTTCACGTTTACAATAAACTAAAGAAAAGTGCGGTGTGACAGAAAGCCAGAGAGTGGCATCAGCGTATCTTTCAAGCGTACGGTAGAGCTCAAAACACTGATGTAACTGTTAATCAGTCCAGATGAATGCGTCAGTTGGCTCTTCTGACGTTTATTGGGGGGAAGAAGACTGCTCTTTTGGAATATTTTTGCGTTCCACTGTTAAAATGCTTAGCTCCTACTCAAAATGTGTAAACAGTTTGAAATGGTTTTTGGTCTTTTTCATTTCTCCCGTAACATAGCGTAGCTGCATACCCAACGCCGTATCCTACGCCGTACCCTGGCATGCACCTCTCCTGAAATGTAACTATGTGTCGCAACAACGCAGACCACACCAACTGTGATTGGTTCATTTGGTATCATTGCATTTTCTCCTACGCACTTCTAGCTGCTCCTTCTTCTCAGCAAAAATCGGAAATCTACTATCACGATATTGTGTTAATATAAATATTTAAAGTTGTATACCAGCTGTATATCATTGTAAGAGCCAGTTGAATCCTGTGAAGTGAAACACCGTGGCATTATTTTTGTGCCTCGTTCCTGAGGGCACAGTGGGATTTTCGGTTCACACGACTCATACTGATGAATACAGACACTTCATTTCAGAAGAGTTGCAACACTTCAGAAATGCTTTCACTGAGAATTCACTTGGTTTATAATTAATCACGTGAGGTTTCTTTTCCCTCCATTAAACTTGTCTCAAAACAAGCATGTGTTTGTCCATGTTTTCTGTTTGTTATTCATGTAACCCTGTGTCCGAAATCGCTCCCTACTCACTATATAGTGGGGACACCATTTTGTAGTGCTGTCCGAAACCTTAGTGAGGATTATTTACGCCCTATATAGTGCACTCAAAGTATCCCACAATGCATCATGAAAAGTAGCGTACAACTGATGGTCACTAACCAAGCAATATATCCCCTCATGCATTGCGGTCGCACTGAAAGAAATCAAATTAAAAGTCTCAAATTTGATTTAATAAAAGGCAGCGGCAGAGAAGAAAGTATTCAGCCTTGATTTAAAAGAACTGAAAGATGCAGCTACTTTGTATTGATTAATGTGGGAAATGCGCTCAGTATAATATGGATTTATCACAAAAACACATGCATGCGTTTATTATTTTGAAAACCCACCAGCCGTCTGATCTGGCATGTTTTAATTGGGCAACAGTAATGACGTAAATACCAGCGCGACGGTGTAGTGTCCGAAAGAGTTTTTTCATTTTACCAGTGAGCTCACTATGTAGTCCTCATCTCATCTCATTATCTGTAGCTGCTTTATCCTGTTCTACAGGGTCGCAGGCAAGCTGGAGCCTATCCCAGCTGACTACGGGTGAAAGGCGGGGTACACCCTGGACAAGTCGCCAGGTCATCACAGGGCTGACACATAGACACAGACAACCATTCACACTCACATTCACACCTACGGTCAATTTAGAGTCACCAGTTAACCTAACCTGCATGTCTTTGGACTGTGGGGGAAACCGGAGCACCCGGAGGAAACCCACGCAGACACGGGGAGAGCATGCAAACTCCACACAGAAAGGCCCTCGCTGGCCACGAGGCTCGAACCCGGACCTTCTTGCTGTGAGGCAACAGCGCTAACCACTACACCACCGTGCCGCCCCTATATAGTCCTCTATATAGTAATTCCCTATATAGGGAGTAGGGAATAGTGAACGAGTGAGCAATTTCAGACACAGGGACAGTGAAACACAGAACTCGCATTCCATTCTTCTTCCATGCATCAAAGCAGTACATTCTGGTGTGGTTCATACAATAGCGCCTCCTAGAGGAGACGCGCCCTTTACATGTGAGTATAAATACTTCACCCTGTGCAAGCGTCGATGCCATACCTACAGAAGTACTGTAAAGAAGATTCATTGCAAACCAGTGTTGTAGTCGAGTCATTAAACCTCAAGTCTGAGTCCAGTCTTGAGTCTCCGGTGTTCAAGTCCGAGTCATTAAAAAAAATTTAGACTCCAAGTCGAGTCCTCTATTGATCCGAGTCGAGTCCGAGAACAAGACTCCAACTGCACCATTTGACAGTGGTTGTTTTAGCGTCATTAACATGAGTTTGTTCCTGAACATGATGTATGAACAGGTGAAGGTGCATTGTCTTTGTCAGGGAGTGCGAAGTATTCTGTCAAAGATGGTTGGGAGACAGATGTAAGTGCAGAAGGTGTGTTTATTAATACAAGTGAAGACACAAACAATCCAGAACAGCAGGCAAAATCGTAAAACGGTGAAACAGGCAATAGGCTGAGCGAGGCACAAACAGGCTACCATAGACTCGGCAGGATCACAGATGAGAAACAGGAAATCAGAGATCAGGAAACCAAACAAGGAAATAAGGCTTGGTAATGTATCAGCAACGCAACTCAATACTTCGCAAAGTAAGTGTGTTTTCACAGTTTTTATATAGGCGTGCTGATTGCACCTTAATCCTGTGCAGGTGCGAGTCGTTTACGGCGTCCGCAAGAGTCTGCTTGGCACGTGCACTGTCCAGAGCGCATCCGAGAGTCTATCTGATGCACATGCCAGGGCACACAGGTGTGACACTCTTGCACGAAATTAGTACAAAAATGAATGTGGATATAAATATCTTATGCCAAATTATTATGGCATGTTACAAAAAATAAAGGAAAAATCCGAGTCCCTGTCTCCAATTTACGAGTCCGAATGCAGTTAATGCACGAGTCCAAGTCAAGTCACGAGTCTTTAAAATTAGGGCACGAGTCAGACTCGAGTACTACAAGCCTGTTGCAAACCAAAACGGACCAATCACCTTTAATCCATGATGAAACATTTCCATCTTGGTAGGCATGGTGTCTTCCACGGTGACTCCGCCCCCATCCAATTGAAAGGTTTAATGCAGATGAAAATGATGTTAATTACTGTAAATGCTACGGCCTTCTCAGTTCCGTCATCTCAACACAACGGAACACCGACAGTATGACAGACTGTCCATCATCGTACTTGCCCTGCACTTTGTTATTGCTTGCGTCAGTGTTGAATTCATCAGCCGAGTATTAGCTCTGGTACTGAAGCTGCCTTGAGCACTCTTACATTCCACATGCAAGTAATTCATGTGAACTATTGGTGTTGCAGGGCAGAGAGTTTACCATCGGTACAGACCTGATGAAACAGTTTGAAGATGATGTAAAAACTGAAGAGGGTCCATTTTTCTCCTTCAATGGATACATGGTGAGTAAAACTGAGCCCGCATGCTAATCTTCTTCTCTCTCTCGCTCTCTCTCTCTTTCTCACACACACTTTACATTTCATTATTAAATATCCCCCCACACACACACACCCATTATCAGTATACGCCACTGTATATGAGAGCAATACGGTTGAAGTAAACCTTTGATTGATTGTTCAGGTCATTAGTATTCTAGCTGGCTGTCACTTACGTCCTCTACTCCAGGGATATCATTATTCTGTCTGAGTGGCTCTACTCACTTTGACCTGAATATATTATGATTCTCTTAACTCAAAGTGAGGTTTGATTTTTTTATTATTATTATTATTATTATTATTATTATTATTATTATTATTGTCAAAAATTGGTTTTACCATTTCAAATGTAGTCCATCAACCAGAAACTGCATGCTTTTTTTAATTCAGTTCCTTTTCTAAATGAACTCTTGAAATAGTCTGTCATTATATAAAAAGACATAGAATGATTGCATAAAATTACACACTGACTGAAATTTTCGAGCAGTTGGTTACAGTACTTTCCAACAAAAAAAAAAAAATTAATAAGACCATGAATGTCTTTCTCGACAGAAGTCTGTTCTCTTAAAAAAAACCATACATTCTGTAGCAAAATGATTAAAGCACATTTGGAACTACAGTAGAAGGGCACTCGGAGAGCGCAGACCTCTACACAAAGGACAATAGTCCACTCTTCAATGATATGCAAATCTGCACCCACAACCATTTTATATGTCTGGGTATATTTCCAAAACTATTATAAGATTACTCGTACCCATGAATGTGCATTGGGATGTGGAGCTACATTGGCTATGTTTTTTTTTTTTACTATTGAACTTGACTGCCATCTACTGGGGTTGAGTACTACAAGCCTGTTGCAAAACAGTACTGACCAATCACCTTTAATCTATGATGTATGGCACTGTCAAGCACAGACTTCTATCCATCCATTATCTGTAGCCGCTTATCCTGTACAGGGTCACGGACAAGCTGGAGCCTATCCCAGCTGACTACGGGCGAAAGGCGGGGTACACCCTGGACAAGTCGCCAGGTCATCACAGGGCTGACACATAGACACAGACAACCATTCACACTCACATTCACACCTACGCTCAATTTAGAGTCACCAGTTAACCTAACCTGCATGCCTTTGGACTGTGGGGGAAACCGGAGCACCCGGAGGAAACCCACATGGACACGGGGAGAACATGCAAACTTCGCACAGAAAGCCCCCCATCAGCCACTGGACTCGAACCCAGAACCTTCTTGCTGTGAAGCAACAGTGCTAACCACTACACCACCGTGCCGCCACTGAAGTAAAGTAAAAACTGTTAATCTGATCTAGAGGAGGCAGCACGGTGGTGTAGTGGTTAGCATTGTTGCCTCACAGCAAGAAGGTTCTGGGTTCGAGTCCAGTGGCTGATGGGGGCCTTTCTGTGTGGAGTTTGCATGTTTTCCGTTACCCCTTTTCCACCAAATCAGTTCCAGGGCTGGTTTGGGGCCGGTGCTGGTGCTGGTTCACAACTCGTTCAACTTGCGAGCCAGCTGAGAACCAGTTTGCTTTTCCATAGCTTGTGGTGCCACGTCATTACGTCGCTGTATACGTCAGTTACGTCGCTACGTTTGCTTAAACCTTGGCGCGAATATCGAAGCAAAAACAACATGGAAGAAGCAGCAGCAACAACAATAATAATAATGGATGACGTTGCGTTTGTACAGCTGCTGCTTCTCGTCGCTTAAAAATGCCGATCTTTCGCGGTCTTGTTATTGTTGTTGGTCTTAACAACTCCGCCCCCCCACTGACGTAAGCGGTTCTTTCCTCTGGCCCAGCAGAGAGTTGGTGCTAGCCTCGAACCGTTTTTTCTGGCCCCAGAGCCAGTTCTTTGTCAGTGGAAACAGAAAACCCGGTTCCAAACTAAGCACTGGCCCTGAACCAGCCCTGGAACTGCTTTGGTGGAAAAGGGGCACCTGTGTCCGTGTGGGTTTCCTCCGGGTGCGCCGGTTTCCCCCACAGTCCAAAGACATGCAGGTTAGGTTAACTGGTGACTCTAAATTGAGCGTAGGTGTGAATGTGAGTGTGAATGGTTGTCTGTGTCTATGTGTCAGCCCTGTGATGACCTGGCGACTTGTCCAGGGTGTACCCCGCCTTTCACCCACAGTCAGCTGGGATAGGCTCCAGCTTGCCTGCGACCCTGCAGAGGATAAGCGGTTACAGATAATGGATGGATGATCTAGAAGACACACCTCCATAGTAGTAAAAGCATGACTTTTGGATCACTGCACCCCCTGTTGGTTAAAGCACAGCTTATTTCATGACACCACTCATCAAATGAGTGTCTGACTTTCAAAGTCTCATGAGTGTGGCAGGGAAGCGACATGTAGCAGCACACCACAAGAACAGGCCTGGAGCATCGATCCTCTTCAGCTCGGTTTGACCTGCTGCCAGATATGCACTCTCAAAGAGAGGGGGAGTTTGTGAAAAGCACAGTGCCTACAGATATTTTAAAAAAGTAGACTGTTCAAGTGTGACTATATAGTGACATGCAGCCCAGAAAATCTACTATATATGCTGTATAAATGAGACTTTTAACAGCATGTATGAGGTTCTTTCTGCTTTGTATTGTTTTCTGCAGTTTTTGTATGATAAGGCACAGGAGACCAGCATCCTGTTCCATATTAAAGACAAGTACACAGAGAAGATGATTGACAGCACACTAAACGGTATGTTTTGTCTGTCTGGGTGTATAATTGGTCGTATTGTTCTTGTAAACGTTGTTGTACAGCGACGAGTAAGTTTGTCTGTGTTGTCTTTTTTTTCTGTAGTAACACTGTATAACTGCTCGTTGGGCCGGGAGGACTGCAGTCTGTGCAAGAACACAGACTTCAAGTACAATTGTGTATGGTGTGCTCGCTCACGCTCCTGTGTGTTTCATAAACTGTGTCCCAGCGACGAGGAGCAGGAGTGCCCAGACCCTGTCATCTCAGCAGTGAGTTCCACTCTGACACTTTGTCCCAATAACACACATTGTATACTGTAAATAAAACCCCAAATCAGATATCATTCCATTAGCTCATGTTTTAAAGCCTTTTTCTTTCCATGTTGTTTTGGTCAAGAAGATATCATTTTGCCAAACTTTGGCCTTTTACTGTATTAGTATGTTGGTGTAACGGGCAACTGAAAACTGTTCTTTAGTCTTGTTCAGTACTCCAACAATAGCTTTTATTTGTCTTGTAGTGTCAAGTACATAGTCAAGTGTAGAATTTATAGTTGTGGGAACCAGGGCCCAATGAATAAATCAGCAATCCGATTTATGAGATATGAGCTGGGCGGAACAGTGGTGTAGTGGTTAGCGCTGTCGCCTCACAGCAAGAAGGTCCGGGTTCGAGCCCCGTGGCCGGCAAGGGCCTTTCTGTGTGGAGTTTGCATGTTCTCCCCGTGTCCGCATGGGTTTCCTCCGGGTGCTCCGGTTTCCCCCACAATCCAAAGACATGCAGGTTAGGTTAACTGGTGACTCTAAATTGAGCGTAGGTGTGAATGTGAGTGTGAATGGTTGTCTGTGTCTATGTGTCAGCCCTGTGATGACCTGGCGACTTGTCCAGGGTGTACCCCGCCTTTCGCCCGTAGTCAGCTGGGATAGGCTCCAGCTTGCCTGCGACCCTGTAGAAGGATAAAGCGGCTAGAGATAATGAGATGAGATGAGATATGAGCTAATTGTTGATAAATCAGTATCTGCGTTTATAACAGCCAGCAAATGACCATTAAAAAAGAAATGGTGCAACGTAATGGACGTTTAACTATGTTATGAGTGTTGGTGTTGTGTAGTTTGTCCACCAGAGGGCACACTGCAACTCCAGTGTTGGCAACACAAGTGTTTGGAACGCCACAAATCACAACAATCAGCTGACCCAAGCAGAGTATTTTAAAAAAAGTAAATTTCAGTTGTACACAAATTTATGCCATATATATGTATGCAGATTGTTTTTGGGTTTTTTTGTTTTAACTGAAAAAAACTTTTGTACAGTTACTATATATAAATAAACCAATAAAGTATCATAAAATATTATACATACAGGACACTTTTTCCATTGAATAAAAACACGTGTTCTATTCCCTTCTAGCGGGTTTCATTCATTTGGTTCAACAGCATGCAATATTGTGAGCGTATCGCTTATCCTTCATGTATTACGTCACTCTACCCAATGGAGAATGAGCGTTGAATATGGTTTACAATATTGCATGGTTGTCAAGACAGCATGGCGTCACACGTCAGAGGCGTAAAACTTCCGCGCTAGCGAGCGACTGTGACAGTTTGTAAACAAACATGGGCGCCAGGTTTGCGTTGTTAAATACAGAAGATTTTGAGAGAATTTTGAAAGAGAAAGACACGTTGAACACCAGAAAGGAATGGATAATAATAATAATAATAATAATGGCTTTTTTTCATGGTGTATCAGATATATTCCATTCAGCTAGCATGATATTGAATTTGACTCTTTCACTATCATGCTAGCTGAATCGAATATATCTGATATACCACAAAAAAAAAGCCAGCCAATATTCTCATTCTCATCTCCTCTAGCCGCTTTATCCTGTTCTACAGGGTCGCAGGCAAGCTGGAGCCTATCCCAGCTGACTACGGGCGAAAGGCGGGGTACACCCTGGACAAGTCGCCAGGTCATCACAGGGCTGACACATAGACACAGACAACCATTCACACTCACATTCACACCTACGCTCAATTTAGAGTCACCAGTTAACCTAACCTGCATGTCTTTGGACTGTGGGGGAAACCGGAGCACCCGGAGGAAACCCACGCGGACACGGGGAGAACATGCAAACTCCGCACAGAAAGGCCCTCACCGGCCACGGGGCTCGAACCCGGACCTTCTTGCTGTGAGGCGACAGCGCTAACCACTACACCACCGTGTCACCCACCAGCCAATATTATTTAAATATTTTATAGTTATATTAACATTGCATATATACTGTATTTGAGTGCTGAAGATGGATTAAACTTTTTTTTCTAATTAAGTAGGCTATACCTTGAAAACACATAACTAATAAATGTATGTGTTTCCAGATGAATACTTATTTATATATACATATAAAATGTTTCATGTACATTTAGGCCTGCTTGATTATTTTTATACTATTCACAACTTTTTGAAAACGTTTCTATTTGAAGATGTTTGTGCCCCCCCCTTTCCTTTTTTTTTTAAAGGGTGGGTATCGGTTGATAATATCGGTTATTGGAAATCAATAACCTTTTTATTATTATAGTTATTAGGGCCAAAAATCCCTCGTTGGTCAGGCCCTTGTGGGAACTTATTCTGAGTGGCTCCTCTTTGTCCTCATTTCCTTCTAGATAAGTCCTCGTTATGGTCCATTGAAGGGAGGCATCTCTGTCACCATTAAAGGTTCAAACTTGGGAATTCACAAGGATGACATCAAGAGCATCTCTGTAGCAGGAGTTCCCTGCATCCACCAGGAGGAGAAATACTCCGTTTCCACAAGGTGACGTCTCAGATACAGTCATCATGCTTCGGAATCAAGCCTCACACTCGCTCTCTCAAGGACTGGAGTGTGCAGGTCTTTTGATTGAGCCTTAGGGTTCAGTGTTGCAGTAAATTTAAAGCTGGGCCTGTATTTGTTCGTCTCTGTGGTGCTTTGTGTAATTCCTAAAGTTTCACGAAACTCACTTTTTCACCTCTTTGCCATCTGTGCTTTCCTGAACCCTCGGAACACCGTATTCAATATTTGAGGCTTAAGCTGAGAGGAAAGAAAAGTGGCAGCTGAAAAGATTGAAAGCTAAAGCAGTAATTTTGGCTCTAACCTGTCGCCTAACCATGAGCTGGGATATGCTGGGGAGATCCCACACTGAGCTTTTAAGCTCACTTACACTGCTTATGTCCGAGGGTGGTCCGGCTTTGTGTTCGCTTGGCTGCTAACAAGCCTCTCAAGTCCTTACGAGTGTGTGTGTGTGTGTGTGAGAGAGAGAGAGAGCTCCAGGCATTATTCAGCAGGGTTTGACATCAGCGTGGTGCATACACACTCACACCACTTTGAGCCAGAGGCTTCAGTAGATCTCTCTCGCTGGAATCTACTTCACTGAGTTCTCCAATGAAACACTGAGAGTTGGAGTTATTGTTCAGTGCTGCACTTCTGCATCAGCACACACTGGTTGCACCATTCATCTGCTTTCCTGTGGCATGCTTTTAGACATACCACAGAGAAAATACCTACTGTATACATCAAGATGGGGAACTCGCTCTAAATTCTGTCCCTTGTTCGCAGCATCGTGTGCGAAATTGGTCAAGTGATCCACCGAGGCCCGCATCAAGGACTCGTGAAGGTCGAGGTCAAAGGAGAAAGGAGAAGCAAATCCTCAGTCTTCTTTACTTACCGGGTGAGTCACGACTCCTACCCAGCATGCACCACGTCATTCATCACACCTCAACAAACCATCTGAGCAATGAAGATATCTCGAACAAAGGAAAAGCTATCTAATGTCGCTTATGAAGAGATTATTATAGAACAAATGCCGTAGATAACCATTAGACCCATTTCGAGACACATTTGCTCATTTCATGCTTGAAATTGTCTTATTCTATTGGCAGATAATTTTTCAGCTTTATAGAAAGAAACGCTTTAAATAAACAAAATGGCCTGCCAATAGAATAAGAGGATTTCAAGCATGAAATGAGTACACACAATCTAGAAATAGGATTAATAATCATATATATGTTTCATAACAATCCCTTAAGGAGAAATATGAGTTGAATTTGCCAATATTCAAGATATTTTTACTTGCTAAGATATCAGGTTTTCAGTACAGGTTATATTATGTAAGCCAGGGGTTCTCAACTTTTTCTGCTTCAAGGCCCACCTATTCATACTTGTAATGAGTCGGGACCCATTAAAAAAGATCCCTAATTATTTTGGCTCATCTATTCTATTAGAATCTAATAACCTATTGTAAAGTGTATTAATGGGATGTGACATCACTCCCTGTTCCAGATCGAAGCCCAGGAGTTGGATTTATAACTGTATGGATGTGCCAGAAGCCAAACCATGCATGCAGGACATTCTCAGTCAAAAGAGATTAACGATCCAAAAGTGGAGTCTGGTCCATTAACACAAGAACTTATTGCCATGTTTGTGTTCAGCAAACAAGCAAGTTATTAAAACCAAGAAGTGGATATAGAAACCACTCAGTGGGATTAGATCCTTACACACTAACAAAGAAGGATATTTTCTGTGAAAGAAAAATGTACTTACTAAATTTGACATTAGTAAAATAAACTTTGATCCTGCTGTAGCTGTAACTAAATACAAACACTATAGTTATGCATACTACAGTGGTGCTTGAAAGTTTGTGAACCCTTTAGAATTTTCTATATTTCTGCATAAATATGACCGAAAACATCATCAGATTTTCACACAAGTCCTAAAAGTAGATAAAGAGAACACAGTTAAACAAATGAGACAAAAATATTACACTTGGTCATTTATTTATTGAGGAAAATGATCCAATATTACATATCTGTGAGTGGCAAAAGTATGTGAACCTCTAGGATTAGCAGTTAATTTGAAGGGGAAATTAGAGTCAGGTGTTTTCAATCAATGGGATGACAATCAGGTGTGAGTGGGCACCCTGTTTTATTTAAAGAACAGGGATCTATCAAAGTCTGATCTTCACAACACATGTTTGTGGAAGTGTATCATGGCACGAACAAAGGAGATTTCTGAGGACCTCAGAAAAAGCGTTGTTGATGCTCATCAGGCTGGAAAAGGTTACAAAACCATCTCTAAAGAGTTTGGACTCCACCAATCCACAGTCAGACAGATTGTGTACAAATGGAGGAAATTCAAGACCATTGTTACCCTCCCCAGGAGTGGTCGACCAACAAAGATCACTCCAAGAGCAAGGCGTGTAATAGTCGGCAAGGTCACAAAGGACCCCAGGGTAACTTCTAAGCAACTGAAGGCCTCTCTCACATTGGCTAATGTTAATGTTCATGAGTCCACCATCAGGAGAACACTGAACAACAATGGTGTGCATGGCAGGGTTGCAAGGAGAAACCACTGCTCTCCAAAAAGAACATTGCTGCTCGTCTGCAGTTTGCTAAAGATCACATGGACAAGCCAGAAGGCTATTGGAAAAATGTTTTGTGGATGGATGAGACCAAAATAGAACTTTTTGGTTTAAATGAGAAGCGTTATGCTTGGAGAAAGGAAAACACTGCATTCCAGCATAAGAACCTTATCCCATCTGTGAATCATGGTGGTGATAGTATCATGGTTTGGGCCTGTTTTGCTGCATCTGGGCCAGGACGGCTTGCCATCATTGATGGAACAATGAATTCTGAATTATACCAGCGAATTCTAAAGGAAAATGTCAGGACATCTGTCCATGAACTGAATCTCAAGAGAAGGTGGGTCATGCAGTAAAACAACGACCCTAAGCACACAAGTCGTTCTACCAAAGAATGGTTAAAGAAGAATAAAGTTAATGTTTTGGAATGGCCAAGTCAAAGTCCTGACCTTAATCCAATGGAAATGTTGTGGAAGGACCTGAAGCGAGCAGTTCATGTGAGGAAACCCACCAACATCCCAGAGTTGAAGCTGTTCTGTACGGAGGAATGGGCTAAAATTCCTCCAAGCCGGTGTGCAGGACTGATCAACAGTTACCGGAAATGTTTAGTTGCAGTTATTGCTGCACAAGGGGGTCACACCAGATACTGAAAGCAAAGGTTCACATACTTTTGCCACTCACAGATATGTAATATTGGATCATTTTCCTCAATAAATAAATTACCAAGTATAATATTTTGTCTCATTTGTTTAACTGGGTTCTCTTTGTCTACTTTTAGGACTTGTGTGAAAATCTGATGATGTTTTAGGTCATATTTATGCAGAAATATAGGAAATTCTAAAGGGTTCACAAACTTTTAAGCACCACTATACACTCAAGCACACAATGAAATTTCTCCTCTGCATTCAACCCATCTGAAGCAGTGAGCACACACACATACCCAGAGCAGTGGGCAGCTATGCTCCAGCGCCCAGGGAGCAGTTGTGGGTTACTTCAGCCCAAGGCTGCCCCGTGTTATCCTAACCGCATGTCTTTGGACTGTGGGGGAAACCAGGGGAAACCCACACAGACACGGGGAGAACATGCAAACTCCACACAGAAAGGCCCACGTCAGCCACTGGGCTTGAACCCAGAACCTTCTTGCTGTGAGGCGGCAGTGCTAACCACTACACCACCGTGCCGCCCAGAATAATTTTTACTTAACATGCCAATTAATAGTTATTCCACGAAACAATTTCACAAAATGAGCTGATAGCTATAAGCCATGGACGTAAGAGAATAAGAGATTGAGTGGAATAATTGTTTTATTCTATCCGCATTCACTGGATTTTGAGAATCACAGCATTTGTATTTTTATTTTTTGCAAATTCGATCAATAAAAACTTTATACAAAACAAACCAGCGAAATGATAGTAGCAATTTGTGAAAAATGCTATAATAATAATTCTTGAAAAAAAACCCATAAGTTCTTACCATCAAATACTTTCATTCCATATTTTGTTGCTTTTTTTTTTGTATTTTGTGGGGTTTTGTTTTCGAGTAGTTATTATTTCGTCCTCGGTTGGTTCAACAACACGCTCCGCCATTTTGTTTTTCTCTACTCACGGTATACAGTATGAGCTGATAGCCTAGTAGTCGAGCAGCCAATCAGAGTGCGCGATTTCTCACATCCAGTGAATGTGGCGAGAATAATGTGGAATATCCTAGGACACACTGCTGTATCATTAAAGCTACTTGTAACATGAAAGGGCAATCCATTATTTTTTTTTCCTCCACAAAGTGGACACTGGACCTATTTTCGGCTGCGGGATGATGTGCATTATCCCCACGGTGCAATATTTATCTGTCAGCTTAGCAGCACACACTAATTTTTGTGTATTAGCACATTTTATTGCATCACTATTATAGGGAGTTAACATTGCTCTGTCCCTCCCACAGGGATCTGTGTTTGCTCAGCGAGCTGACAGCAGTGTGTGCGTGTGTGTGTGAGAGAGAGAGATAGCGAGAGAGAGAGAGAGAGAGAGAGAGAGAGAGAGAGAGAGAACGCCTTGGTGTCAGTACAGCCCGGGAATGATATGAGACCAGAACTCGAGGGAGTTATGATACAGTTATGAGTAGGTGGTAACAGAGTTAATGTCTTTCACTGCCAGTTTTTTAAGCTACAGCTCACTCAATTAGCCCCCAACTGATCCCCACTCGCAGGATGCACAGGCTCGAAGACTACTTTTCGGCAGCAGACTCTAATGTTTCAATCAGCTTAGTTTTGAAAGTCTTCATTTTTCTTAACCTAATCTCATTACCATGTTGAGAAAAAGCTGCCTGCTTTTAAAATTTGCTGAAAAACAAATTATGCCTATGGATGAATATAAATGAGAACGAGGGAACGCTGAAATGCCTGAATGTTACTGAAGACAAAAGGTAAAGCGAAGACAAACGCTAGCTCCGGTAGACAGAACGGTAGTAAGATCATTAGAGTAGATTAGTTTTGCTTTCCCTTGAGAGGAAGAGACCCTGGTTTCCCTTTGATTAGACCCTCCTTTCATGTGTCCACTTATTACAAGTGGCTGAGTTTAAAAAAAAAAAAAAAAAGACTGAATGGTGTAACATGTTGCAATATGCTGTAATTTTTTTTCCTCCTGCCATCCGCATTATTTTCTCAGGACCCCAAGCCTGAGGCAGTGCAGCCCAGACGCGGTCCCAGAGCAGGAGGAACAATCATCACCATCACCGGCACTGACCTTGATACGGCTTCGAAGGAAGACATTGACATCTCTGTGGGTGGAGTGGCATGTCCAGTGTGAGTGCAGTGTTGCATCATGGGTGATGTAGTTTGTACTGATTGGCTTTATTACACAGAGGCGCACGTGTATAAAATTGGCTCGGCAGAGATGAGGAAAGTAATTACTCATAACCTTTCTGAGTCGGTGTAAAGGTATATGTGACCTTATTTGCCTTTCTGTACTCTCGTTCTCTCTCCGTGTGTCTCCACGTAGACGTTTCTCACGTTCCTTCCACGTTCATAATGTCCCACTTATCTTAACCTTTTCCCCTCAATTTTCTTCTCTGCTGCTTGCCTTTTGACTAATTTTGTTTGAGGTTTTTTGCCCTTTTTTTGATTAATTCATTTTCTTCTCACTGGATGATTCTCTCTCTCTCTCATTCTCTCTTTCACTCTCGCTCTTTCTCTCGCTCTCTCTCACTCTCTCGCTCTCGCTTGCTCTCACTCTCGCTCTCTCTCACTCTCTCGTGCACGCTTTCTCTTGCTCTCGTTCTCTCTCGTGCTCTCTCTCTCTCATGCTCTCTCTCTCACGCTCTCTTGCGCTCTCTTTCTCTCTCTCTCACTCTCTCGCTCTCTCTTGCTCTCTCTGGCTCTCTCTCTCACTCTTTCTCTCTCTCACTCTCTTGCTCTCTCTCTCTTTCTCTCTCACTCTCTCATGCTCTCTCTCACTCTGTCTTTCTCTGTTTCTCTTGCGCTCTCTCTCACTCTCTCGCTCTCTCTCGCTCTCTTTCTCTCTCTCACTCTCTCGCTTTCTCTCTCTCTCGCTCTCTCGTGCTCTCTCTTGCTCTCTCTCGCTCTCTTTCTCTCTCTCACTCTCTCGCTTTCTCTCTCTCTTGCTCTCTCTCACGCTCTTGCTCTCTCTCTTTTTCTCTCTCACTCTCTCATGCTCTCTCTCACTCTCTGTTTCTCTTGCGCCCTCTTTCTCTCTCTCTCTCACTCTCTTGCTCTCTCGTGCTCACTCTTGCTCTCTCTCGCTCTCTTTCTCTCTCTCACTCTCTCACTCTCTCACTTTCTTTCTCTTTCTCTTGCTCTCTCTTACTCTCTTGCTCTCTCTCTCTCTCTGTAACAGTGAGGAGTTTGGAAAGCAGATCACATGTAAAGTGGGGCAGTACAGGAATGAAAAAGTGCCCTCTGACCCCCTGCCCGTCACTGTGCGCTACGGGAAACACACCAGCATCCAGGTGCCTTCCCTCTTCCAGTTCTCCAGCAACCCGGATATTTCCGACCACCAGCCCAGAAGCAGCTTCGACTGGTGAGCTCACACTGATTCACCATTTCTTCACCAAGAAGAGTGAAGGGAATGCTTTACTCACCCCACCTTATTTCCAGTTTTCGATGAACTGGTTCTCTTTTCAAACTTAAAAAGCTTGTGTGCTTGGACTCTAAATGTAAATGAATTGCTGCATTGGATTCAAACTATTTAGTGTTCAGCTCCAAAACTCCAGTGCTATAAGTTCTCATTTCTGTTCTGTTCAGATTTAAAGTCAAACAGAAGCCAAAAATAAACGGCGGTTGCTGATCGTGACAAATGCCCTGATGTGCCCTCTGCACGTTTAAATTAAAAATAAAACTTCCACAGAATTTTACAGGATATGGAACCCTCTTCTTGAATTTCTGGAATTAATTGAGTTCCCCTCTGCCAGTTTATATATAATCCATTTCACACATCTATAGCGATATGTGTGTGTCACCTGCATAGTTTGTGAGTATTGTGCACGAGTGTAGATAACACTGTACAAACCCACCTCCTTTCTACCGCCACTGTAAGCAAAGCTTCCTGTATGTCGGCCATACTCTCATTCACAAAGGCCCCCTTTTTAATTATCATTTTATTTATTTGTTTGTTTTGTGGGCGGCACGGTGGTGTAGTGGTTAGCGCTGTCGCCTCGCAGCAAGAAGGTCCTGGGTTCGAGCCCCGGGGCCGGCGAGGGCCTTTCTGTGCGGAGTTTGCATGTTCTCCCCGTGTCCGCGTGGGTTTCCTCCGGGTGCTCCGGTTTCCCCCACAGTCCAAAGACATGCAGGTTAGGTTAACTGGTGACTCTAAATTGAGTGTAGGTGTGAGTGTGAATGGTTGTCTGTGTCTATGTGTCAGCCCTGTGATGACCTGGCGACTTGTCCAGGATGTACCCCGCCTTTCGCCCGTAGTCAGCTGGGATAGGCTCCAGCTTGCCTGCGACCCTGTAGAAGGACAAAGCAGCTAGAGATAATGAGATGAGATGTTTGTTTTGTGTCTCTAATTTGTAATCTGTCCTACGTCAGTCAGTGTGTCTGTATAACCAAGTTTAACACGAGTGTACTTCTTGAAAGCTGGCCTAAGTCTATATTTATAAGTTCATGTCCTTTCACTGCCAACTTTGGCCAGGCATTAACATTCTGTTTGTATGATCATACTGTATGTGTACAAATATTATTATTGTGTACTGGCAATTGTAATATTGATAAAACAATAAACATGGTGGTGTAGTGGTTAGCGCTGTCGCCTCATAGCAAGAAGGTCCGGGTTCGAGCCCCGTGGCCGGCGAGGGCCTTTCTGTGTGGAGTTTGCATGTTCTCCCCGTGTCCGCGTGGGTTTCCTCCGGGTGCTCCGGTTTCCCCCACAGTCCAAAGACATGCAGGTTAGGTTAACTGGTGGCTCTAAATTGAGCGTAGGTGTGAATGTGAGTGTGAATGGTTGTCTGTGTCTATGTGTCAGCCCTGTGATGACCTGGCGACTTGTCCAGGGTGTACCCCGCCTCTCGCCCGTAGTCAGCTGGGATAGGCTCCAGCTCGCCTGCGACCCTGTAGAACAGGATAAGCGGCTACAGATAACGGATGGATGGAATAAACATAGTTGGAAAACAGATAAAATGTTATAACAAAAATTTCCCCATTTTAAAAGTTACGACATTGCTAAAAATAGGCTTACCTGAAACTGGATATCTGCCTAGAACTAGAACGCCATTTACCTTCGTAACACAGAGCCATCAAATAAAGGCTTCTAATTTGTGTGTGTGTGTGTGTGTTTACTGCTTCAGATGGGTTAAATGCAGAGAAAGAACTTCACTCTGCTGTAATGTAATGTATATATCACAAATAAAGGCTTCTGCTTGTAAAAATCTAATCAGAAATGTTCCGTAACCATGTGATTTTTACTGGTAACAAAGTCCGCGAATCACGTTTATGAAGTTTAAATCTCACTCGACTAGATAACGCATACGCGGTACTGACACAGATATGAGTAAGCAATCCCGTTGCCATAGCAACACGGTTCTTGCCGTCTCAAAAGGTCGCTTTTCTCAGTGAATAAAAACAAACAAAAGCATGTCACGTCAAATAATCAGTGATCGGGTTCATTTTTACACCCCAAACACTTGACACTCGGCACCTTTAGGGTTGTTTACGACAATTTAGAAGCGCTGTGTCTACGAGATCCAATAGCCTCGGTAAGTCATGTAGCGTATAGGTTTATGTCACGATTTGTACTCAGAGCGTGATATTTGAACCTCGGAGAGAGTAAGATGTCAGCACCCAGGCACATTGTTTTTCTTTTAAAATAAAATCTGTGCACAGTATACAGGTCCAAATAATCATGAACAAGTGAAGACTCGAGCATGTCTTGTATAGATATTATGTGTCAGGATAAAAGAGTTTACGTTTTGGGTTTTGTTTGGCTTTAAGCTTTTGACAATACTCTCACGAAAAATATGAAGCAGTCCTGCTTTGTATAATGTGGTGAAATGTGTGTGTTTTCCGTGGCCCGATTTCTAACCACTACATTTGTGTGTAACTCTTTCAGCGGTGGGAGAAAGATCAGAGTGATGGGCTCTGGTTTCGACCTCATACAGAAAGCCATCATCATAGTACAAGCTTCAGTTGATGAATGGTCTGGACTTCACACTCCTATGGCGGTACATCTGTGCCATCTGTATCACTCATCACGCTAGTAAATATTGTGATAAAAGATGAGATTTTTTTTTTGCAGTCCTGAAGATGAACTGCGTGTTTTTTCAATCAATCTTTGTGAGATTTCTCTTGTTCAGAATTTGCTTTCAGTTATTTTTTGGGGGGCAGGAAGTTCATTCCTGCACTGTCCTAAACAAAGCAACGAAGATTAAACAAGCATTCGTTTTATTTTTCTAAGTAATTTTTATTTATTATCTCATGATACGCTTTGAAACTTTTTTAGACACCTCTCCAAAACACGCACAGTCTCATAGAGTTCTCGTTTAAAATCCCAAGCTGTGTCCGAAATCACTCACTCATTCACTACTCACTGTGTAGGGAAGTCTATATAGACGACTATATAGTGAGCTCATGAGTAAAATGAAAAAAAAAACCACTTTCGGACACTATTCCACCGCGCTGTTATTTGCGTCATAACTGTCGCACAATTAAAACGTGCCAGATCAGTCGGGGGTGGCACGGTGGTGTAGTGGTTAGCGCTGTCGCCTCACAGCAAGAAGGTCTGGGTTCGAGCCCCGGGGCCGGCGAGGGCCTTTCTGTGTGGAGTTTGCATGTTCTCCCCGTGTCTGCGTGGTTTTCCTCCGGGTGCTCCGGTTTCCCCCACAGTCCAAAGACATGCAGGTTAGGTTAACTGGTGACTCTAAATTGAGCGTAGGTGTGAATGTGAGTGTGAATGGTTGTCTGTGTCTATGTGTCAGCCCTGTGATGACCTGGTGACTTGTCCAGGGTGTACCCCGCCTTTCGCCCGTAGTCAGCTGGGATAGGCTCCAGCTTGCCTGCGACCCTGTAGAACAGGATAAAGCGGCTACAGATAATGAGATGAGATATAATACAGAGCATATTTCCCACATTAATAAATACAAAGTACTTTGTGTCTGCTGCATCTTTCAGTTCTTTTAAATCAAGGCTGAATACTTTCTTCTTTACCTTTTTATTACAACCCCGATTCCAAAAAAGTTGGGACAAAGTACAAATTGTAAATAAAAACGGAATGCAATGATGTGGAAGTTTCAAAATTCCATATTTTATTCAGAATAGAACATAGATGACATATCAAATGTTTAAACTGAGAAAATGTATCATTTAAAGAGAAAAATTAGGTGATTTTAAATTTCATGACAACAACACATCTCACAAAAGTTGGGACAAGGCCATGTTTACCACTGTGAGACATCCCCTTTTCTCTTTACAACAGTCTGTAAACGTCTGGGGACTGAGGAGACAAGTTGCTCAAGTTTAGGGATAGGAATGCTAACCCATTCTTGTCTAATGTAGGATTCTAGTTGCTCAACTGTCTTAGGTCTTTTTTGTCGTATCTTCCGTTTTATGATGCGCCAAATGTTTTCTGTGGGTGAAAGATCTGGACTGCAGGCTGGCCAGTTCAGTACCCGGACCCTTCTTCTACGCAGCCATGATGCTGTAATTGATGCAGTATGTGGTTTGGCATTGTCATGTTGGAAAATGCAAGATCTTCCCTGAAAGAGACGTCGTCTGGATGGGAGCATATGTTGCTCTAGAACCTGGATATACCTTTCAGCATTGATGGTGTCTTTCCAGATGTGTAAGCTGCCCATGCCACACGCACTAATGCAACCCCATACCATCAGAGATGCAGGCTTCTGAACTGAGCGCTGATAACAACTTGGGTCGTCCTTCTCCTCTTTAGTCTGAATGACACAGCGTCCCTGATTTCCATAAAGAACTTCAAATTTTGATTCATCTGACCACAGAACAGTTTTCCACTTTGCCACAGTCCATTTTAAATGAGCCTTGGCCCAGAGAAGACGTCTGCGCTTCTGGATCATGTTTAGATACGGCTTCTTCTTTGAACTATAGAGTTTCAGCTAGCAACGGTGGATAGCACGGTGAATTGTGTTCACAGATAATGTTCTCTGGAAATATTCCTGAGCCCATTTTGTGATTTCCAATACAGAAGCATGCCTGTATGTGATGCAGTGCCGTCTAAGGGCCCGAAGATCACGGGCACCCAGTATGGTTTTCCAGCCTTGACCCTTGCGTACAGAGATTCTTCCAGATTCTCTGAATCTTTTGATGATATTATGCACTGTAGATGATGATATGTTCAAACTCTTTGCAATTTTACACTGTCGAACTCCTTTCTGATATTGCTCCACTATTTGTCGGCGCAGAATTAGGGGGATTGGTGATCCTCTTCCCATCTTTACTTCTGAGAGCCGCTGCCACTCCAAGATGCTCTTTTTATACCCAGTCATGTTAATGACCTATGTGTCAGAAAACAGAATCCAGGAACACGTCTGCCCGGGGGCATTTTGAGTTATTGACAGATTCAGAAAGTACCGTTTATAAGCTTTCCAATGATGCCTTCCATGTGGAGATCTGACAATATTTGAAGAATGTGTGGCCTTTTGAAAGTGTATACTTCTTAAAACAGGAAAGGGAGAAAATCGCCCTCAAAGTTTTCCATCTCAGCTACTCTGGCTGCAGGGCGGGCACATAATGCTGCTCATCTGCATGACATTAAGGAAAGCCCTACCCCCTACGAGCTAGCACGATGCTACTTTCATGTAAACAAAGATCACCACGTCAATTTTCCTTCCATGCAAAGTATGCCCAAAACAATTATGAAGTACAAAAATAAGTCCTAAAGTATACTTTAACGTTTTATGGTTGAAAAATTGCTCACACCGTAAGAAAGATAGCACAATGATGACACAACTAACACAACGCTAGTTTCATGTAAAGCCTCGGTCACAACCGGCCGTACGTGCTCCTACGGCCGGTCTACATGCAAAAAACGCATGAAACGCACGAGAGCGCGCGTGTGATGTGCTGATTTTCGAGCCGCAGACTGGCCGCAGAGGTTCTTTGTCATGTCAAACAAACTCTACGGGCGCTTACGTTTTTTTCAGGTTGCAAGACAAACTTACGGCCAACGCACGTCTTTCTCTGTGAACAAAAAAAAAAAAAATGCAGCAATTTGGGAAACGCCAAAAATCGCACGGCCAAAAAATCGTATGTCCGGTTGTGACCTAGGCTTAACCAAACCACAACACTCTCCGTTACATGCAAAAATAACCACACAGCCTTAGATTAATAAACTCACCCCATCAGAAAGAGAAACGGCACCTTGCACACACCAATGCCTCCGATGGAATGTAATCCTAGAATGGTCCGTGTATCATCCGATCATTCAAGTATTCCATTCAATCTGGAAAACGAGGTTGCGGTTTTTTTGCTAGAAATGGTTATCTCCGATGTAAATACCATGTGTCTGTTTGCTTCGCGGTGTTTCAGCTCCTCTGCGATCTGTTTAGCTTCCTCATTCCATAGT
Source organism: Neoarius graeffei (assembly GCF_027579695.1). Lineage (NCBI taxonomy): Eukaryota > Metazoa > Chordata > Actinopteri > Siluriformes > Ariidae > Neoarius > Neoarius graeffei. The sequence continues at coordinate 53,802,139 of NC_083570.1, read as the reverse complement.
GAAATTACATGCCTGTATGCAACTAAGTAGCCACGAGCTCAGCTCGTATCATACAGCTGATTCGCGAAAAAAAAAAAAAGACTTAAATCATCATGTGAATGGCCCATATGGTAATTTACCCACACCCCCCAGCAGGCTACAGTCCTGACAAAAACGAGACAATTTGCAACAAAAAATGTATGCTTTTCCAACAAAACAATCTATTATCTGAAATACTGATTGCATTCTTCAAGATCTCAACTTGCACATGATGGAAAAAAACAAAAATCACAAATTAAAAAAAAAATGCTTCTTTTGCGATTATCTCGGATTCGTTTCAGCCGACACGTGTCCCTGGATTTGGTGAGGCGTTACCTATTGCCAACTGACCTACTGAGTTGCAATTTGGTCCTCCAGCTGTTCCTTTTTTGTACCTTTAACTTTTCCAGCCTCTTATAGGGATCTTGCATGTGACGTCACAGCCGATCCAGATTGTGACAGACGCCATCGTGTCGGTCAAACGCCATATTCCGCCTTCTACTTCTGGTTCTACTTCTGCTTTTACTTCTACCGTTTCTTCTGGAAAACCCTACTATATACAATTCTACTACAACGGCTGCGGCTACAAGCTCTCCCTACCTGTGCACGGTTTTTATGTTTTTTGTGTGTATTTTTGCGTGTTGTTCGTCTGTACCGGACTTCAATATCCACTACAACCGTATGGACTTACTGGACATTGGTTTCCAGCAGAAAATGACGGTTTGTAGCGATTTCCATCGCATGCACAACATTCCGGACGAAAAAAAAGAAAAACATTCCGGACGAGACCAGATTGCGAGACCAGCGGGGTCTCCGTGGATTGTTATCGGAAGCAAAGGGAAGGAGGCGGCTCCGGGAGCCGAAGCAAAAGCGAGGCTACAGGCAGAGCCGGCCTGTTGACTAAGCTCAGAAAACAGCTACTCAAACCTCCACTGCCAAGCCTCTACCTCTCCAACGCCAGATCCATGTAAACAACACGGACGATTTGGAATTACCTTATTCTATAATCGGCTAGTCAGTGCTATACTCAATACTTAAGTGACTTACCCATCCAGTGAGGATCATTTTCTTGCTTACAAGATGCCACATCTGAGTCGCTGACAAATCCTGAATTTCTGTAAAGATAACTGTCCAGAGATTTCTAAGCACGCAGTGCTTCACCACTGAACAGCGAGGGAAAGTTGATGAGGTAATCATACACGTCCGGGTATTCCGCTGGCAGTTCAAAATCCGGTCGTGAAAACTCCGTCCGGAAAGCCATAAGGGTCACAAATCTGTAGATCGTTTATTTTAGACATATATCTAGTTATCTGTTCATTAGAAAAATGAGCCGTGTAGTCCGTCGGTTGAAATTGATCCATTCTGTACACAAGTGCAGCAGTATTCAGCTGTGTTTTTGACCGACACGATGGCGGTTGTGTACTTTCCGGTCACGTGACTGCAAGATCTCTATTGCCCCTGTCCCAACTTTTTTGAGATGTGTTGCTGTCATGAAATTTCAAATGAGCCAACATTTGGAATGAAATTTCAAAATGTCTCACTTTCAACATTTGATATGTTGTCTATGTTCTATTGTGAATACAATATCAGTTTTTGAGATTTGTAAATTATTGCATTCCATTTTTATTTACAACTAGTACTTTGTCCCAACTTTTTTGGAATCGGGGTTGTAAATCAAATTTGAGGCTTTTGAGTAATTCCTCACTCTACACTGTAACTTTTATTCTTGTATTTTATCTGTCTTTCAGCGCGACCGCAATGCATGATGGTATATATTGTTTGGTTAGTGACCACTGGTTGTACACTACTTTTCACGGTGCATTGTGGGATACTATGAGTCCACTATATATGGTGTAATAATTCTCACTATACATTCGGACAGCACTACAAAATGGCGAACTCACTATATAGTCCACTATATAGTGAGTAGTGAGTGATTTTGGACACAGAGCCAGTCTGGGTCTTTCATTCACCTTTTATAAATGTATGTAAAATATACGGCTGTTTATTTGGAACAGGTTGTATAGACTGAGCAGTGTTCTCGAATATTGCTGTAAGGGTTGAGTGGGTGAACTCTGACTCGGCGCACAGCAAAGGGGAATGAGGGGAAAAATCTAATTCGCTTTCATTTAGGAGCTACATTAACACCGGGCCCGGCTGTTAGGCTTGATTAATATAGAGGGCAGCTCTAGTGAGTGGTCCTCTCTTTTCACTGCATGGGTGTTTGTGTGTGGAAATATATACGCTGACTTGAATTTCATTGTGTTGGCCTTTTTTTTTTTCATCTGTCGTTTCAGGTTAGTCAGGACGCTCACAGTAAGAACGACACTGTGCTGCAGTTCCTCTCCCCTGCTGTGAACAGAACATATGAGAGCCAGTCTTTCAGAACTTTCATCCAGCTCGACAACCTGATCGAGGAGCTGAAACCATTTGATTACCACCCAAACCCCACCTTCAATGAACTTCCCAACAAAGTCATCCCGGAGAACAGCATGATCATCGTCACGGTGTGTCTTCACTAGACATGAAAAAAATTGTTTGCAAATCTTCTTTGTAGCATTTGCTTTCAGTGAGGTTTGCTTGCAATCCAGTTTTCAGTGTTGGATAGGAATATGTAATATCTAATAAGAATATTTTGAACCAGGAATTGTTTGGAAACATTTCAAAATGTACAGTGTCTTGCAAAAGTATTCATCCCCCTTGGTGTTTGTCCTATTTTGTCACATTATAAGCTGGAATTAAAATGGATTTTTGGAGGGTTAGCACCATTTGATTTACACAACATGCCTACAACTTTAAAGGGGAATTTTTTTTTTATTGTGACACAAACAATAATTAAGAAGAAGAAAAAAAAACCCAGAAAAACTGGAGTGTGCATAGGTATCCCCCCTGCCAAAAAAAAAAAAGTCAATACGTTGTAGAGCCACCAGCTGCAGGTCTCTTGGGGTATGTCTCTGTTAGCTTAGCATATCTAGCCACTGGGATTTTTGCCCATTCCTCAAGGCAAAACTGCTCCAACTCCTTCAAGTTAGATGGGTTGCATTGGTGTACAGCAATCTTCAAGTTATGCCACAGATTCACAATTGGATTGCGGTCTGGGCTTTGACTAGGCCATTCCAAGACATTTAAATGTTTCCCTTTAAACCACTGCAGTGTAGCTTTAGCAGTATGTTTAGGGTCATTGTCCTGCTGGAATGTGAATCTTCGTCCCAGTCTCAAACCTCTGGCCGACTCAAACAGGTTTTCCTCCAGAATTGCCCTGTATTTAGTGCCATCCATCTTTCCTTCAGTCCTGACCAGCTTTCCTGTCCCTGCAGATGAAAACATCCCCACAGCATGATGCTGCCACCACCATGCTTCATTGTAGGGATGGTGTTCTCAGGGTGTTGGGTTTGCACCACACATGACATTTCCCATGATGGCCAAAAAGTTCAATTTTTGTCTCATCTGACCAGAGAATCTTCTTCCATGTGTTTGGGGAGTCTGCCACATGCTGTTGGGCAAACTCCAAACATGTTTTCTTAAGCATTGGCTTTTTTCTGGCCACTCTTCCATAAAGCCCCACTCTGTGACTTAAAGTGGTCCTATGTACAGATACTCCCATCGCCACTGTGGATCTTTGCAGCTCCCTCAGTGTTATCTTTGGTGTCTTTGTTGCATCTCTGATTAATGCCCTCCTTGCCCGGTCTCTGAGTTTTGGTGGGTGGCCTTCTCTTGTCAGGTTTGTAGTGGTGCCATATTCTTTCCATTTTGCTATAATGGATTTAATGGTGCTCCCTGGGATATTCAAAGTTTGGGATATTTTTCATAACCCAACCCTGATCTATACTTCTCCACAACTTTGTCTCTGACCTGTTTGGAGGCTCCTTGGTTCTCATGTTGCAGAGTCAGGGTCCTTCCAGAACAGGTTGATTTATACAGACATCATGTGACAGATCATGTGACACTTTGATTGCACACAGGTGGCTCTTAATCAACTTATTATGTGACTTATGAAGTGAATTGGTTGGATCAGCTCTTATTTAGGGGGTTCATATGAAGGGGGTGAATACTTATGCACACTCCAGATTTCGGGGTGGGGGGGGGGGTTTGATCTTAATTATTGTTTGTGTCACAATTAAAAAAAATGTGCACCTTTAAAGTGGTAGGCATGTTGTGTAAATCAAATGGTGCTAACCCCCCAAAGATACATTTTAATTCCAGCTTGTAATGCGACAAAACAGGACAAACACCAAGGGGGATGAATACTTTTGCAAGACACTGTAAATGTAATGTTATGTAAAATTATGTCATCCAGGGTCGGGGATTTTCCAAAGCCATGACAGCGAAAGAAGCGGAGGCTTTTGTGGGTGATGTATCCTGTAATGTGAACACTCTTCAGGATGATAAGCTGTTCCTGGATCCACCCACCACCACCCCGAGATCTCGTTCCAAGAGACAGCGGAGAGACACGACATCTGAACTGCTAGACCTTCTGGTGGGTTCTCAGTTTACCGCTCCTCCACTGCGCCCTGTCATTCCTTATGTATTATTGTATATTTGATGAATGATTCTCTCACTTGGAGCATTTACATGTGTTTAAAAAAAAAGCATTATAAATGTCATGATCCATATTAGATGTACAACCCGAGTTGAATTATTAGATGAACACGTTTTGTCTTGGTTCAGTGTAGCCTAATGGGAGCGTGGCAGGAAATAGGATATAACATTAGTCATTCCCAGGATGCCTTGCTTTGTGTGTGTGGTAATTAAAGTCCTGACCTGTTGTTTTGCTTTCCATCACAGATTAAGTTTGGTAATGGTGAGTGGGTGGTTGGCTCTGTGCACTATGAGAGGAAGTATGAGGTGAAACTGGATACAATTATCATCCCTGCAGTTATCGTTCCAATGCTGCTGATCATAGCAATCTCAGTTGTATGCTACAGGTAATCAAACTCCTTCCACCTTCATACACTTACCGTAGCTGATGGAGTTAGCTGATGCAACATGAAATTACTTAATCTATGATAATTCGTTATCATGGATGCAAACGGCGCGCCTTTTGGCGGATGCCGCCTTTTTCACGGCTGTCTGGGGGACTTGTGTGAATTGCGCAGATCCGATGAGGTTTTTTTTGGGGGGGGGGGGGGGGCGTTGGAGTGTCTGATTATAATTTCATCAAAGTAAACTCTGTATTAAAATTACTAAATAAGCAAATGTCGTTACAGTCCATGAAACATAGGAAGTATAAGTATGAGAAGAAAACAGTAAATCAGAAAGCTGCGCACGTAAAGCCAATTACGTAACTTACGTAACTTGCGTTGGACTGATGGAAATCCTCGCGCGTGCAGTGAAGTGCAGCCAGCAGCAGATAATGGCGCGCAGCCAACTGGCTTTACGTGCGCAGCTTTCTGATTTACTGTTTTCTTCTCATACTTATACTTCCTATGTTTCATGGACTGTAACGGCATTTGCTTATTTACTAATTTTAATACAGAATTTACTTTGATGAAATTATAATCAGACACTCCAACGCCCCCCCCCCCCAAAAAAAAAAGCATCGGATCTGCGCGATTCACACAAGTCCCCCAGACAGCCGTGAAAAAGGCGGCATCCTCCAAAAGGTGCGCCGTTTGCATCCATGGTTATTACAGAGTTAGCACAAGACCACTTATTGTATTGCCCTTTATTTCTTTTTGTTCCTCAATCGGTTTCTGGTTAAGGAGGAAGAGCCAGCAGGCAGAGCGGGAGTATGAGAAAGTGAAGCACCAGTTAGAGAATCTGGAGGAGAGTGTGCGTGACCGCTGCAAAAAAGAATTCACAGGTCATTAAAGACAAACCATTTACCAAACGTGATTAAAAAAAAACATATATACAGCTTTAGCAGTTAAGCCAACACTACATGTACATCTCTCCATGCAGACCTGATGATCGAGATGGAGGACCACACGAATGATCTAAGTGAGGGACGTATACCATTTCTGGACTATAAGACCTACACGGACCGTGTCTTTTTTCTGCCTTCAAAAGATGGAGCCAATGATGTCATGATCACCGGCAAGCTGAATATTCCAGAGTCCCGCAAAGCCACAGTGGCGCAGGCCCTTAACCAATTCTCCAACCTGCTGAACAGCAAGACCTTCCTCATCACAGTACGATGTTTTCACTCTGTCATACAAATACAGTCACATTTCGCTTTTCAGCTCATCAGCCAATTTTTGTGACAGTCAGATGTTATATGTCTTCCTTGAGGCAGTAGCCATCATCTAAGGTTAATCCCAGGAATTATTAAGTCCTCTCATCACTGGGTTTCCACCACCAAGATCCTTTATTTCACCTCTAATCCAGTTTTCAACCACAGATCTTACTTAATAACTCCTTGTCAGTAAAGAGGAAATGCAATTATGTTTGTGTCTTTTAAGTTGTAGGAATGGCTTCCTAAATATAAATAAAGCATAATTCACTTCTCAACTTCAGCAAAATAAATCCTGTTATTACAGATAGAACACAAAGCTATTACTGTTACCTTATGGGGATTTATGTTACGCACACTCGTACGTCTTAAGCTATAGCTTTTACATGTTATCTGAGCAAGAGCTAGACCTAATAAACACCCTGATGATTAGATAGTCACTCAAACGATCCTACAGTTTACTCCATTACAAACAAATTGGCTCAGTTGTTTTATGTCAGAGCACCTTAAAGGTAAGTTTAGCGATCATTCATTCATTCATTCATTCATTCATTCATTTTATTTCTGTTATTCCAGTTGGGGGTCGCAGTGTCAGTAAGATTAAAAAAAAAGGTCAGACCAGACTTTGCTATCTTGAGCCACAGATTCCAGACCCGTCCTAGAGGATCGGCGACATTCCCAAGCTGACTGGAAGATATAATTACTCCAGTGGTTCCTGGATAGTCCCTGGGTTCTTAATCCAGTGGGATATTCCTGATACAGTTCTAGCTGACCAGGTTAAGGAATTCCTCAAAGTGCTCTTTCCATTACTCAACAAGTGTTGCCAGGCAAAACAAACCTCGCCCGGCCTTTCCGGTGATCTCGACCTTTATCTTGACCTGATTACCCCCAAAATTTAAGCAGGTAATCTACCGACCATTCCCCACCTAACCTGAAAATTTGAAGTCAATCGGTGCAATCGTCTAGATGCTAGATTGTTAACAGACAGACACACAAACAAACCGCACTGATTACAATACCTCGCCCCGCTTACTCCGTCACAGGTGAGGTAATAGTATCCACAGTAGAAACTGGTGTTGTAGTACTTGAGAGCAGATTACTTTTTGAAGGTCTCAGTCTTGTCTCAGAATCGACCACATTTTCACTTACTTGTCACGGTCTCAGACATGGAAGACTTGGGATTTTATTTCAAGACCGGTCAAGATGACAACTGCGGGGATATCTTGCCTGTGCATTGTCTGAATTATTTGTTAACATAATTACCGAACTGGATGTAAAACTTCCTGCTTCAAATGCAACCAGTAACGTGAATCATTGCTAATTTAAAATTTTTGCTCCTGTTAACGGCTGTCACCCCTCCCTGCCGAGCATGAGTTGGCCTGGTGGTTAGTGTGTCCGCCTCTCGACTGAGAGATCGCGAGTTCTACTCACGGTTGGGTTATACCAAAGACCATCATAAAAATGGTACCTACAGGTACTGCCATCTGGCAAGGCATGCTGCAATACAGATGCAAGTAGGGAAGTCAAACTCTTGCGGTTACCAGAGGACTAGCCCCCCACTGTAACCCTAGCTGTATTGGCGAGAGGCCGAGGGCTATGGAAATGGAAATCGGCGCTGCACCCATGCGCCTCAAAGAGCTGGTTAGTACTGGGACAGGAGACTGCCTGGGAAGACCAAATCCTGGTGTGAAAGGGGCTTTGACTTTTTGACCCCTCCCTGCCCCCTGTCCCAGGCACTGGTCTGGTCCTGGCCTTGACTCGGTCTCAACCTCTCAAAATCTTGGTCTTGATACACTCTGGTCTTTACATTACATTACATTACATTACATTACATTACAGGCATTTAGCAGACACTTTGTACTGTATATTTGTGAGTGTTTACGAAAAAATAAAACAGTGTTAGTGCTTTCGGGCACATCATTAACAATATCTGTTAAGTCATGGACATATGTATCTGTCGATGTTTGTGTGTTTTCGTGTCCTCCAGTGTAAGGTGAAGCTAGGATCAAGTCCTGTCATATTAGCAATAAGTCATATTGTCTCAGGGAGTATAATGTCCTGCATGGGGCTAAGTTGTGGGCACTCCCAGGTATGCTAGCACCTCATGGAGATAGGAACCTTGATTGTGTAAGGGAATGTCTTTTTTTTTGCAGGAGAAGTTAGTTTCCAGGAGAAGAGTCATACAGCTTTTTCTTGTTTAGTGATCAGAGCAATGTACAACAAGTGCACACATATACCCAGTGCCTGGGGAGCAGTTGGGGGTTAGGTGCCTTGCTCAAGGGCACTTCAGCCATAGATTTTTCCTGCCGGTCCAGGGAATCAAACCAACCTTTGGGCCCAAGGCTGCTCCTCTAACCTTTAGGCCATAGCTGCCCCCAGGCTGCCCCCTGGTGTTGGTCATGACTTGATCTCTGTTTAGGTGGTCTTGACTACAACACTAGTAGAAATGTACACTTGCCTACACTTGAGCTTGTGCATCCTCCCTTCCCCCGAGGCCAGATCTTGTTTGAGATTTCTCCAAACTCATCCCATGCCAGAGCTTCCACTTGTGCAGCTGCTTTTGCAACAGTACTTCTGGCTCGCCTATACCTCCCAATAAAACAAAGAGAGTGTTCCATTGCTTGGAAGGCTTCCATTTTCAACTTGAAGTCTTCCATTGCCATTGTGTCCACCTGCAGTTACTACCACAACAGGCACAGACTTCCAGCCACAGCTTTTGGTAGCTGTCTCTACAATTGATGACTTCTACATGGTCCCCACGCTTCTCTTTCACAAAATGTAACATCTACTAAATGCTCAGAAACCTCTCCTGGGTTTACTTGGTAAATCAGTGCCCTGTGCTATGAGTCCAGCTCACTGCCAAGTGTTGATACCAGTTACACTTATGCTGCATCCATGGTACCTTTTTTAAATGGCAACTTGCAAGTTGTAATGATTTCATTCCCAATCCCAGCATGTTTGATGATTACCTTCTCAAAACAGCGATTAGTATGGTAAATCAGTGGTATAGATTTAACCACATACTGTGCCTGTATATTAACTGAACTAAAGCCAATACTGCAATGAACTAATTTAAAAACAGAGAAGGGGGACTTTACACTTTTCACAGTGTGAGCGCAGGGCTCGACATTAACCTTTTAATCCACTTGTCCAGTCAGACAAGCAGCAAGATTTTTCACTTGACCTTTTTATTACTATGTATTTACTAGTTCATTGAAAGGAAAGTGATTAAAAAAGTTTATGAAAAATCAGGTATAGTTATGATAATCATTATGCTTTAATGATCTATAATTTTTCAATAAAACTCAAGCTTTAACTGTAACAAAAAACAGAAACTATCCAATACCCCATTATAGTGCATCCATCCATCCATTATCTGTAGCCACTTATCCTGTTCTACAGGGTCGCAGGCAAGCTGGAGCCTATCCCAGCTCACTATGGGTGAGAGGCAGGGTACACCCTGGACAAGTCGCCAGGTCATCGCAGGGCTGACACATACAGTAGACACAAACAACCATTCACACCTATGGTCAATTTAGAGCCACCAATTAGCCTAACCTGCATGTCTTTGGACTGTGGGGGAAACCGGCGCACCCGGAGGAAACCCACGCAGACACGGGAAGAACTCCACACAGAAAGGCCCTCGCCAGCCACTGGGCTCGAACCCAGGACCTTCTTGCTGTGAGGCGACAGTGCGAACCACTACACTACACCACCGTGCCACCCATTATAGTGCATGTGTTGTTCTAACCCATTACCTGATCTGCAGTTTTAAGAGTTAAACTCACCCAAATTCAAAGCTTCCGGAGGAAATAAAGTTAAATCTTGATTAATCCAGTAAAACTTGAAGTATAAATTAATTTAAAGAAATGAAACCAAAAGAAAATAAGTTGGATATGATAAGTGTGACCGAATCACATTGTGAATGAAAACAAATAGTGAGTTTGGCACTGTCGTAAAATTCCCGCAAAATATTTTACGACATTTGTGATGGTTAATGTGAACCATACAAAAGAAAAATACAATGAATGTCTGAATGAAATGAAGATGTACTACAGATATTTATTTTATTGAGGTATTTGATCGCCATTTCTCTGATTTTAATGAATTCAGAGCCTAATAATCTGTAATTAGATATTACGATGTGGTTATTTTTACACACGCACCTGCTGTACTTGGCTTCCCTGGAATTTCGCGAACAATAACATAGCCGGATTGAGGTGATTTGAACTAGTTTTGTTAGAACTTTATTGATGTAACTCTTGAATAATTGCTATAAAAATGGTGATTTTCAACAAATATTCAACTTGTCTTGTCGGATAGGCAGATGTGGATTTACTTGTCCGGACCAAACATTTGGTTGTCTCGGACAGTCGGACTACTATTAATGTCGAGCCCTGGTGTAGCCATGATGATTTGATGTCTCTCCTTAAACAACAAAAAAAAAATTGGTAGTTGAGAAGACTACCCCAAGGTGATGAGTTGAAATTTCAAGTTGAGGCATTTTCTGTGGCTTTTACTGATTGGAGGTGAGGAATTGCAAGTTGCAGCCTCCCCTCGAACACAGCATTATAATCGACCTTTTGTTCAGAGTGTTAATGACAAAGTTGGATGGAAGTTAAATAACATTTCACTGCTTGGATTCATATTCAGGAGGCTGTTCCTACTAGTCACACCCCTCCAAGTATTGCTGTTATTCCCAACATGCTCAACGATGTCTCTTAGTAGCACTATGGAGTCAGTAGGAAGTAACCCCTGTAGCAGGTCCCCTCAGCCTGCTACAACTTCTCTAAGGCGGCAGAATATTCAAATTTTATTTGGTGCAAACAACAGAGGTTCTTTAAAAATCTCATAGAGGCAACCCTGTTGTTCAGCAGGAAAAACTCCAACTGTAATACCTTCAGCTTGGAACTGGTGAATTATCCCCATGCTCAAGGTCAAGCTGAATCTCCTGTGGGAATAGGAGAGAAAACAGCCCCAACAGAAATGTTTCACATCAGAGCCTATACTGTATGCAGTTGTAAGGCTGATTATATCTAGTCCATACCTTTCACTAACTCAGACTCTTTCCCTGCCTTAATCGCAAAGCTAGTTTCCTTTGCGAAAGTCTAGTCTATGTAATACTGTTCATCACATTCCCTAGTGGAATTACACCTGAGCCCTGCTTTACATCTTGCAGGTTATGAACTGACAAGATGGCTCTATACTTTACCATTTTATACCGACACCAACTGAGTTACATGGGCAGTTCAGTGGTAATGATCAGAAGGTTGTGAGTTCAAATCCCAGAACCACCAAGCTGCTACTCTTTGAGCAAGGCCCAACTCTCAACTGCTCACATGTAAAAAAAAATAATAATAATAAGATAAAGACAAGTTTCTATGGATTAAGGCATCTGCCAAATGCCGTATATGTAAACGTTATGTGAGTAGACCAGTCTCCAGAAGTTGGCATATGGACACCACTTAGTGTTGCCACACGTCCAGGTTTTTCCGGGATTGTCCCGGTTTTTCTGTGGAAAATGGAAAATGTCCAGGAAAATGGAATAACCTTCCCGGGACACGTTTTGTCCCGGTTTTTTACTTCCTCACATTATCCCCCATTGAAATAAACACAAATCATTAATGTTTCTCGCAGCCACTTAACATATTAATAGTTTTCACGTAAGCGGGCATATTGTAGGCAGCTACTTGTGTGGCCTCACCAAATGTTTGCGCACGCAGCCAGTCGCCGTTGCTAGGTGATCGTGGTCAATACAACGGCGGCCGCGCGAAATCAAAGATACTGGAATACCGTAATACCAAACAATAGGTGAGAGTTCCCTTGGTCAGTGCGCGAGTAGGCTGGCTGTCTACTTCCTATGTTCTGATTCTGATAAAGGCTGGTTCTAAAGCCTGGGCCAATTTCATCAATAAATGAATCATTAAATAAATCATTAAATATATCAAAAAAGAATGCCTGAACACTGGCGTGAGAAATGAATAAATCAGTTGTCCCAATAACATAGCACCTCTCTCTTGTGATTAAAACAAAGGATTAGGGCTATTTGGTATGATACGGTAGTCTAACTTTTAAAGTTCAGTTCTCCAGAGAAAAGGCTAAAACAACAACGAAGCAGACTGAGAGAAATTATATTGATTATATTTGTATTATTTTGATTTGGAAACGGAATGGGAGGAGAGACAGACGATGAGGGAGTCGGACAGAATGAAGTAGAAGATCCGGTACCTGTCAAAAAAAAAAATATTGGCGTCCAAATAAGATCATTCCTATATGAAATTATTTTTTGTAATAATATTTGTGGTAGTGCCCATTTAAGGGTTAAGAAGACAAAATGAATTTTAACTAAACGCCTAACTGCACCAGTTGAACTGTTTTATTTTTAAACGTGAACATTCGCATAAGGCATCATAGATGTGCGTGTCCGCAGCCCTCAACCCCCGCGCTCGTACGTGCGCGCAGGCGCGGCCGCCGACCGATGTGTCCCGGTTTTTTACAACTCAGATGTGGCAACCCTAACACCACTCCTAGACACATCTCTGTATCCCTAATCTGGATAGGGTACACTTTTTTTGTAACGGTAAAAGGTGTTGTTAGCATTTCTCTTTGCCTGACTTCACACCTTCAGAACTTTTCACCAAGTGTGGCCCAAAATTAAAATATTAAGCTCCCTATAATTTAGCCTAGATGTTCCCTGAAGTATACAAGCCCATTCACCATGACAAGGTCTCCATCCAATAAAGTATACTATACTGTGTCTGTTGTACTTACTGAGTTTTAAAGAAGATACACAGAACCTTTATTTTTAAATACATTTCTGAGTGGATAGTATCTCCACCCTTGACTCTTGTATGCTGCATAAATGGAAATAAAAAATATATTTTTCAGAGTTAAAATCGACCGCAAAGTTGGCATTCGAGCTGCCCCGCTGAGCCAGCCAGCCCTGAGTGCGTGATGTCACTGCGGTAACCAGTTTTAAGGCCAAGGACTTTTACAGCTATAGACCAAAGTCATATAAATAAAAATTTATGGTGAAAGTAAGAAATACCGTTACCGACTTGCTCAACTAAGACTGATTTGCCTTCATCGATTGTGGGTTGACTCTCATTAAAACAGGATAGGTGTTATAACTTATGCAACATACATGTGCATGCATGCATTTTCACTGATAAAACGTAAAAGGCTCATTAAATAATCAGATGAACTGAGACAATCACATTCTGAAGCAAATTAAATAATCTTATACCGGTAAATTAAACACACAATACAAGTTACATGTATTAATCTAAATGCAGGTAAACAACGGATTGTTTTTGTTGTTTTATATCCAAATGAGAGTCGGAGCTTACCCATCTGTGTTCTCGCTTCTCGAAGGCCGACCTTGTGGCCGATTGTTTTGAAACAATCTGACTTTCAGTTGTTCGTTCAGTTCTCCGTTCATTCACTTCTTCCACGTAAGGGTGAGATGGCAGCGATATCCAGTTTAGAAATAAGATGGCTGCTCCACTCATTCTCTATTTTGTCCATTCTGTTAAATAATTAATATTGTCTTCTTTACATGTTTTTTAATCTGTACTTTTACAGTTTCTGCATGTTTCAAATTTTACTTAACTTTTATTCTATTTTATTCTGCTGTTTTTTTTCTCCCCCTATTTGAACTTCTACTTCATTTTATTATTTTATTTCTACTATTGTTTAATTCTTATTATATTTTTTCCCATTTATTTTATGTAATTTTATTCTCTATTGTTTACTGTTTTGCTTTTACTTCTGTAAAGCACATTGAACTGCCACTCTGTATGAAATGTGCTATATAAATAAACTTGCCTTGCCTTGCCTTGCCTTGCCTTGTCTTACGGAGTACTCCGCCATTACTGCTCGGCTCAGGCAATTACTAAAACCCGGGACAGAACGGGACATCACCAGTTTTAGCAACAACCACGGGGAGGTCACTGCCTGAGCGATATGTCACGTCCTGTTCCATCCCGGGTTTTACCAACAACCCTCGGCTCACTCCGGGAGGACTGGTGCAGCTGAACTTTCCTTTTTAAAATAAATAAATAAATAAAATATTTTCTTGTTTTCTTTTCCTTTAATTGTTGGTACTGCACCCTCTTTCAGTACGGGCTTATAGCCAGCGCTCCTCAACAGATCAGAGGTCTCGTACGAGTCGTCAGTAAAATGTGCAGAGCAGAGGAGAGACCACTTCATAGCCACCCAATGTGCCCGTGAACTTCTCACAAAACAAGTCCAAATCTTTGCAGTTTGAACATTCTTGGGCCATAAATGCAACGTAAATCCACCTTCTGTCGTGTTGCTGCACCGGCCAGCAACACATCTATGTGGCATGGTGATAAATTAGCTCAAAATGGAGGATCGGAGTTGCAGTCAGCTCTGTAGCGGAAATGGCGATGAGACCGATAGACTTCCTGTTGTGACGTTGCGGACGTCAAGGTCATTCACTCCGACCGCTACCTATATAAATCACTTTAATCGTAAAAATTACTATATTAGATTTATTGTTAACGCTTAAAACTATTCCTGTGCCATTCTTGAGGTCTCAAGGCATTTCTAAACAAAAGTGAGGCCATGGCTCTGCGTATATGCTTTAATGTGTCTAATCAAAACAAACATGACTCTAAGCTACAGAACCAACATTGAAAATTAAGTTATAGTTTCCATAATTATGTAAACCATTTCATTAGTAACTCTTCCAGGACACTCTCACGACACATTGGACACCACGTCCACTAATATCCTGTGTGGTTATTTGTTTCCTATTCTAGGAAACACAAATAAACTAAACTGATTAACCTCTCTCATGCTTTGTAGTTTATCCGGACTCTGGAGGCTCGTCAGGATTTCAACGCAAGAGCTAAGGTGTACTTTGCCTCTCTGCTGACCGTGGCCCTGCATGGGAAGCTGGAATACTATACAGATATCATGAGGACGCTGCTTTTAGGGCTTATGGAGGAGTATGTGCAGAGTAAAAACCCCAAACTCATGCTTCGCAGGTGAGCTCCCACCATTCCCTGAAAAAAACCTTAGCTGTTTTTTTACTTCTAGCTGGAAAGTGCAGAACTGATTCATTTGTTTGAACATTTGTAATATTTTGGAGCCTTTCTCCAACAAAAGATGCATTCTTGTTGAGTTAATTTACATTTTTAGATTAAAACCCCTTCATGTTGCTCTTCTTTTAGTTTCCTTCCCGAGAGCGTTAGTGAACAGTGCTTATGAGTATTACATCGGATAAACATTTATCCTGGCTTTGCCTTGCTCACTAATCTGTTTTAGGCATTTACCGGCCTGCCACTTTTTGCGTGTTTAATTATAATTCTCAATCAGACGGTGATCTACACTAATTATCCTGCTCCTTGATTACTCTATAATTGTTCATTAACTGCTAATCACTAACATTTGGCACATTTAGGGCTAAAAGAGCAAATAATTATTGGTTATATAATAAGCATGTGTGCATGTATTTTTCATCTCAAGGTCAGAGACGGTGGTTGAGAGGATGCTGTGTAACTGGATGTCGATCTGCCTCTATCAGTTCCTAAAGGTAATGCAGGCCTCAGCACAGCACCGACAGTCTTGCTGTCTCAGCTTCACGACTGTAAAAGCATAATGCTTGAAATCAGCACGATATAACGTCATAGTCTGATGTGAAGAAAATATATTACCAAGTGGCTATTAATATATTTGAAAGGGGATAGATACATTACAGCTTGTGGGGATTTTCAGGTCTTTTTTCGAAACCAAAAAAACAAAGGTTTTCCAGAATATTGTCGCTAGATTAGGTTATTCTTTTCACTTGCTTATTACCATAGAACCTTTTGAGACATGACATTTATTAAACATTATGACTGTCATATTTAATAAATGTCAGGAGTGAATCTGGTGGAGTTTTACTTAATGTTGCGATCTAACACGAATCCATAGCCATGTTTATATGAGGAGAAACTGAATACTGTTTTAGTCACAAGGATGTCTTTATATCATAGTTGATAACGATAACCAGTTGAGTAAATAAGGCCACTTTTTAAGAGGTCTGTACAGTATGACTGATTCTGCATTCTGGTTTCTATCTGGAGGACTCTGCAGGAGAACCTTTGTATAAACTCTTCCGAGCCATAAAGCATCAAATAGAGAAAGGCCCGGTGGATGCACAGGTGAAGAAGGCAAAATACACACTCAATGACACAGGCCTGCTGGGTGACGATGTGGAGTACTCCATGCTGGTAAGAGCTGGGGATACCTTGAGCATAACCTTGATTTGTTATTCTTGTACAAGAAGCTAGATACACGGTATATACTGTTGTTTCAGACCCTACAGGTGTTGGTTCAGGGGGAGGGTCCTGACATCACTCCGGTGAAGGTGCTGGACTGTGACACTATTTCTCAGGTGAAAGAGAAGATCATTGAGCAGGTGTACAAAAACCTACCCTACTCACAGAGGCCAAAAGTGGATAGTGTCACACTTGGTAAGACTGCAACAGTGTGCGCATGCATGTGGTGTTGTTATCCCCCGCTGGCCGAAAGGCCCGAAGGGGGATTATGTCGTTGCGACGTCCGTCCGTCTGTCCTAGAAAAGGGTGCTCACCTTCTGAAATCAACTCCTCTCACAACTGCTGGAGGAATTTCACGAAACATGACCAGAGACATTGTTATATGTCGGTAATACGTATATTGTAATTTCGTTAAATTCGGTCACGTTTTACCAGAGTTACAGCCCTTGATTAACAAAATTATACTTTGATAATTTCATGAGGGTGGACGTTCTTCTGAAATCAACTCTGCTCACAATTTGTGGAGGAATTTCACCAAACTTGGTAAAAGGCTTTGTTATATGACAGTTATACGCATATTGAAATTTCATTTAATTTGGCTAAATTTTACCAGAGTTATGCGCTTGATTATTAATAAACTTGTACTTTGGCAATTTCATCAAGGTGTGTTCGCTTTCTGAAATCAACTTCCCTCACAATTTTTGAAGGAATTTCATGTAATTTGCCAAAAGGTTTTTATCCCCCGCTGGTCGAAAGACCCGAAGGGGGATTATTTCGTGGTAATGTCCATCTGTCCGTCCCAGGAAGGGTACTCACCTTCTGAAATCAACTCCTCTCACAATTTTTGGAGGAATTTCATGAAACTTGGCAGGATTCTTTGATATATGTTGGTAATTTGCATATTGCAATTTTGTTCAATTCAGCCGCATTTTACCAGAGTTATGGTATAGTTGCCAGCGGGGGATATTGTGCTCTCAGAGCACTCTTGTTGTTGTTGTTCACATTTTATAACTGTGTGTTTGATGACCATGACATGATTCAGATGGTCAGATGTTTTAGCTTAGTGTCTATAAATAGCTTCCCCTTTCCAGTGGTGTATTTGTGCCAGGAATACAAAGTGGATTATCGCTTCCTGCTTCCTTGAGTATAAGATTGTTCCTGTTCAGTCTATAGATTATGTGGCCAAAAGTTTGTGGACACCCACCTGACCATCGCACCCATATGTACGTATTGAACATCCCATTCCAGATTTAGTCCAGTCTTTACTGTTTGAATAAGCTCCTTTCTTCTGGGAAAGCTCTCCACTCGATTTTGGAGCGTGACTGTGGGGATTTGTGTTCATTCAGCTACAAGAACATTCAGTACTGATGTTGGGTGAGGAATTCTGAGGTGCAGTTGGTGTTCCAGTTCCAGTGGTGTTCCCAAAGGTGTTCAGTGGGGTTGAGGTCAAGGCTCTGTGCAGCTCACTCAAGTTCTTCTACTTCAAACTTGGCAAGCCATGTGTTCTTTGTTCACAGGGGCATTGTCATGCTGGAACAGGTTTGGGTGTCTTAGTTCCACTGAAGGGAGATTGTAATGCTGTTGCGTGCAATGACATTCCGGAAAATTCTGTGCTTCAAACTTTGTGCCAACAGTTTGGGGTCATTTGTCCATAAACCTGATGAAAATTACTTCATTAGCATTAGCATGTGCTGCTAAAGATGCTATAGATCAAGTCAAGGGCTGCTGTTTTTGTACTTTGAGAAGCTTCATACACTAAACCTGTGTCCTAAGGTTCAAATATTAGTACACCGTCTCTTTGACTTTCAGTATATCGCACAATTGGCCACTTTCACTGCAAAGGGTTTTTTTTTTTTTCTTTTCTTGAACTATGTATACAGAGTCATTAGCTTGTTGGATTATTAGCGGTAATGTCACAGTGTCAGGTTCAAGCAGTCGCTTATAAAAGCAATAGCTGGCTACGGCACACCGAATCTGAACAAAGTAAACCAAATATTTATTAAATATTCAATATTTTATTATAAATATCAGTATTTTACTTGTTACAAACCTTTGTCCATGTCTTATTGTTTTGAAAAGAAAATTGAATTCGATCACAGAGCCTTTGGGGCGAGCTCTGTTCCTGGAGTATACACACTAATGCTGATCCTTCAGGTCTCCAGTGTCTTATTTAACAGCGTTGACTTGAGCCGTATCGTATTACAGTGGCCCTTAGTTGGTGATAGGGTTTCTCCCCAAGGGAAAAGTGGCAGGAGAGAAGTTAATAAAGGTGTGTTAGTATTGGTACTGAGTAAACACTGCATTAGAGGCTTTTTTGTTGTTTGTTTGTTTGTTTTTCTTCTTCTTTTGCTTGGTGGCTCAAGAGTTAACGCTCTGAGTTACTGATCAGAAGGTCAGGGGTTCAAGCCCCAGCCCCACCAAGCTGTCACTGTTGGGCCCCTGAGCATAGCCCTTAACCTTCTCTACTCCAGGGGCACTGTATCATGGCTATCCTGCATGCTGAAAGCAGCTTTCTAACAAGCTGGAATATGCAAATATTAAAAAAAAACCTGCTGTAATGTATATGTCACAAATAAAAGTCTCTTCTTCTCTTGCCCCTCCACAGAGTGGCGCCCTGGCTCCACAGGGCAGATCCTGTCAGATCTTGATGTGACCTCCCAGAAAGAGGGCAGATGGAGACACCTTAACACGCTAGCACACTACAATGTGAGTATCACTCCTTATTGTCAAGTTAGAGACCTAGCATTTTGGGAGTTTAGCTTTGATAAGCGGCTTGAACATCGGTGTATGTGTTTGGCTTGCAGGTTCGAGATGGTGCCATGCTAATCCTTTCCAGGGTTTTACACACACAGCAGTCATACGACCAAAACCATGACAACCATGAGGAGAGTAAGCAGAAACGGTTCTCTGTTCAAGAACATCATTAGCTTGATTGGATTTTAGCATCCCACGCTGTTGACTATACACTTTGTTATATATCCACACACGCTGCCTTGTGAACGTGTAGCATGTAGATAAAGCACACCAACAGCTGCCCAACATGCCTACATAATCCCTTCTCGTTCCTCATAGGAAATGCCCTGCTGGAGGATGATAAAGTGTTCCATCTGGTCAGGCCGGCTGATGAGCTGGATGACGTGAAGTCAAAAAGAGGCAGCATTAAGGATAAGTCCATGACCAAAGCCATCACAGAGATCTATCTCACTCGTCTGCTCTCGGTCAAGGTAGACTCCATGTCCACGTCAGCAAAACACATATCCAATTTTATACATCCAGAACCTTCTGAAGATATTACTTGAACTAGTTTCAGCACGAAAGGTGGCCCAGATCAAATCTTCAGGTGGAAAATCTCATTTGCTAGTTGAAATAAAATGCAGGATTTAATGAGTCTGCCTCAGTGGCAATTCTCTGCTTCAGTGGCAAATGTCCTTATATACCCAAACTCTAGAGCTTCCATCAAGGGATTGAAGCTTAAACCTGCCATCTGCCCAGTTTGTGTAAATGCCTTCCTGTGTGATTGGCTGTCTGATGTGTATTCCTGTTTTCACTGCGATAAATTTGGCAATTAGAGCACGTTTCACACTCGACAGGTTTGGAGCGCGGCAGAATAAACAAAAGAAGGGTCTTCACCGGAGACTCGGTGTGTTCCAGTCCGTCTAGCACATAGTACTAATCAATATGTTTTCCAGGCAGCAGTGCATGATTGTGTTAGACACCCAAGGCATAAAGATTAGCATGACTTTCTATTGAGTTTGCTGGGATTATGATTATCTGACATTTACACAGTACGATAAGTGCAATAAAATGCCAGAAGTCTCCAGTATGTCTTATATTACAGACATGAGATGAGAAAATTGCAGGAGTTAAACTGCAGCTAAAATGTTGACAAGTGTTGTATGTTTACCTTGCACTTACACTCTATTTTGTATCTTACATTCATGATTTATAATGATAATGAGGATTTGAAAAAGCATACAGTACCAGTGAAAAGTTCGGACACACCTCTACTCATTCATAGGCTTTTTTTTGTTTATTAATTAAGATGCTTCATGTCTTTAAGTAATGATGGATGTCGTTTCTCTTTGCTTAGTTGAGTGGTTTGTGACATATTTAAATAATATCGGCTGGCGTTGAGTGGTATTCCATTCAGCTAGCATGATATTGAACGAGTCGAAGACAAGTTCAATATCATGCTAGCTGAATGGAATATATCTGATAGACCATGAAAAAAAGCCATCCGATATTATTATTATTATACATACACACTCTTCGTATCAGCATTCTCAAAGGCCAACGCTAGCTTACCCACTTCTCGGTGCTATTAGTGCGGCAGTCCCGTTACCTTCCAGCCGGTATAGCAGTAGAGTTAGCAAAGGCCAACGTTAGCTTACCTGCAACTCGGTGCCGTTAGCGCGGCAGGGCAGTTACCTTCCAGTTGGTGTAGTGCTAGTGAAGGCCAGTGCTAGTTCAGTCAAGCCGAATGTTATTATTTTCCCGGTGTAATTTACTTAGTTACTTTTAAAATCAACATCAACAGCTACACACAACAGAGTGGCCCGGCAGCCAAAATTCTCTCAAAATCTTCCACTTTTAACAAAGCAAACTTCACGGCCATGTTTATTTACAAATTGTCACAGTCACTCACTAGCACAGACATTTTACATCTCTGACGTGTCTTTTTTCCAGTTTTTTGATGTCCGTTGGTATGTTTTTCTCTTGTAAATATGCGTGAAGAATATATAATGAAGTTTTGGTAGCCTTTCGGATGTTCAGCGCGTCTTCGGTTTCAATTTTCAGTTTATTTATTTAGTGCCTAAACCTAGCACTGGATTGGCCTCGTCTTCTCTCTTTCCCGGCAGACAAAGAAATGATTGCGCGCATGCGCGGCAGAAAAGTTTTGTCATTGGATCTTCGCATGAGCTCCGACGTGTGACATTGTGTTGTCTTGACAACGTGCAATATTATAACAATACTGCATGCTCATTCTCCATTGGGGAGACTGGCGTAATACATGGAGAATAAGCGATATGATAACAATATTGCATGCCATCAATAAACCTACTAGAAGGGAACAGAATACATGTTTTTATTCCATGGAAAAAGTGGCCTGTATGTATAATAATATGGATTACTACAGTTGTGGAATAGGGCTGTTTACTGTATTTTTATGAATTACTATTTATTGTTTAATCTCAAACACATTAAGAAAGCAAGAAATTGTACTAATTATCTTTTGACAAGTCGCAGCTGTTAATTGAAAAGTGTTCCACGTGACTACCTCATGAAGCTGGTTAAGATAATGCCAATAGTGTGGCAAGCATTATCAAGGGAAATGCTGGCTACTTTGAATAATCTAAAATATGAAACATATTTTGTTTTTTTAGCACTTCTTTTGTTTACCACATAATTCCATAAGTTATTTCATCGTTTTGATGTCTTCAGTATTGTTGGACAATGCAGAAAATAGTCAAAGTACAGAACAACCTTTGAATGAGTAGGGGTATACAAACTTTTGACTGGTACTGTACATGAAATTATGTGGTAAATAAAAACTCCAAAGAAGAAGAACTCTATTGGCATTATTTTAACCAGCTTCATGAGGGAGTCACCTGGAATGCTTTTCAATTAACATGTGTGCCTCGTCGAAAGTTAATTAGTGAAACTTCTTGCCTTCTTAATGTGTTTGAGATCATCAATGCATACCACTTTTGACTGGTACTGTAAATAGACTTTCACAAGATTTTATTTGAAAACCCTTGTTATATCATATTTGCACAAGTATTCAGATCCTTGGCAGTGATTACTGACTTCTTCATGGGGATGATGCTGCAAGCTTGACACACACCATTTTGGGAATCCTCTCCCTGTCTCCGATTAGTCTCTGCAGAATCTTTCAAATTCAGTGTGGTGCATCATTGTACCGGGCGGCACGGTGGTGTAGTGGTTCGCACTGTCACTTCACAGCAAGAAGGTCCTGGGTTCGAGCCCCATGGCCGGCGAGGGCCTTTCTGTGCGGAGTTTGCATGTTCTCCCCGTGTCTGCGTGGGTTTCCTCCGGGTGCTCCGGTTTCCCCCACAGCCCAAAGATATGCTGGTTAGGCTAATTGGTGGCTCTAAATTGACCGTGAGTGTGAATGGTTGTTTGTCTCTGTGTGTCAGCCCTGCGATGATCTGGTGACTTGTCCAGGGTGTACCCTGCCTTTCGCCCGTAGTCAGCTGGGATAGGCTCCAGCTTGCCTGCGACCCTGTAGAACAGGATAAGCAACTACAGATAATGGATGGATGGATGGATGGATGGATGGCATCATTGTACCACCATTTTCTCTCCTGGTCTTTCCAGGGGTCCTGAAGCCACTCTTGAAGTGCATTGTATGCTGATGATAAGGTTCTCATTTTTTGAAGTAAGGAGGCCTTACAGTAAGGTTTGGAGATAACAGAAGGTACAGACTCTCACCAAGCTGAAAGAAAACAAACGATGGTCTTCAATGGAAAGGAGGATGATACAAGAGCAAAAAGTCTGGTTAAGCTCAACAACGTTCACGCCACTGAGTTTAAATACCTTGGTAACATATTTTCCAGTTTTGACCCCAAGAAATTTGTTCAACATTACATCGTGTCAGCTGTAGGAAAATTTGCAGAACTAGAAACAGTACTCACAGACCACTGAGTGAAGCTCCAGACAAGAGGGAAGTACATGGTCACCTTCATTAGATCAAGGTTGATGTACAATGCAGCTAATACTGTTGTTATGGACGAGCTAGAGGTTGAGTGGTTACAGCTGCTATGGAAAATAGGACGAGGAGGCTTCAAACAACGCAACACACCACCCATAGGCATATCTAAAGCTGAGAGGATGGCAGGGAACTGGGACTACGCCTTCGTATATTCCAATGAAGATGTACACAGACTTACTAGCACACTAACAGTCCACGAGTACTATGAAAGACGACATCTAGAGTAGCTAAGCCAATGTGTGCGAATGGACAACTGAACACTACAAAAACATGTTGTTCATGGTTCCTACGGCAAGCAAAAGGAAGAGACAACAGCTGGACATCTGGACAAGGATCGAAAGAATGATGGAAATGGACAAGGGGCAGCTTCTTAGATTGATGAGGGAATGCTCTGAGTTCAAACGATGGCTTCATGGCTGCTACGGATGGTCAGAGTCCTCGGACTCATGAGGTGACATGACCTCAAAGAGTGACAATGATGATGATGTATTTTGGACAACTGTCATGTTGTGAGATGAACCTTTGGCCTAATATGAAGTCTTGAGAACTTTTAACCAAGTTTTCATATATATATAATTTTTGGGGGGGGATCGTGACCGGCCTTCCAGTACCTGGAGCTAACAAACACCATGATGCTGCCACCACTGTGTTTCACTGTAGGTGAGATTCAGGTCAAAGATCTTGGTTTCATCAGAAAACAGAATCTTTTGACAAACTCCAAGTGATTCATCATAAGTGAAGCCAGATTGTTTAAATTCTGCAGAGACGGACGCCTTTTTCCCCACACAGGACCTCTGGAGTTTGTTTGCTCAGTTGGGCCAGGAGGCCAGCTCAAGGAGTGTTGGTGGTTCTAAACTTCCCATAATTATGAATGATGGAAGACAGTGTGTTCTTCAGGACTTTCAAAGAGGTACCCCAGCATAATCCTGTCTCTGAGTTCTACGGACAGTTCCTTTTACATCATGGCTTGTTTGATACTCGTTTGATCACATCAACAATCGCTTTTCCAAGTCACGTCCAATCAAGTGAATTCACTACAAGAGAAGTGAATCAATTCCAAGAAAGAATTCAAGGCGGGTCATTGGAAATGGGGAGGGACCTTTTTCTAGTATCATAGCAAACAGCCTGAATGCCCCGTATATATATATATATATATATATATATATATATATATATATATATATATATATATATATATATATATATTTTTTTTTTTTTTTTTTTTATTGCATGGGGGAAAAATAAATCCAAAATTTGAAATTCACTGTATAGTACTGTACGTGTGACAAAACATCACTACAGCACACTCTGGAATGTGTGTATATATACTCATGTTTGTCCTACAATAAACTGAGAAACATCTCTGAACAACTGCGTCTGTGTCAGTGACTGTTTGCTCCGGGATCAGTGAGGCAGAATGTCTTAGGCGGCAGAGGGTCTACATACCTAGATCATACTTTGTCAATTCATCCTCCTTCAAGTGAATTTAATGTCCCTAAACCCCACTTTTTTCCTTGTACAAAGCAGCAATCATTATGTTGATTGACCATGTGTTTTCGAACCATAGCTGAGCCGAAAGGCCACAAATTAATGGAAAATCAATAAGGTCAGCCGATTTTCACAGAATCTGCCGAGACTGATCCGGAAGATCCTGAATGGGGTGTGTGACATCACACGTGTAACAATGCAGGTATCAATTTCGTTCCCGTGTGCAGCAGTGATTAGACCGGTCTCGATATGGAATCACGTTTTGGAGAGAATTCTGATAGTGATTGGGATTCTTATATGTCGGATGAAGGGGCAGATGATTATCAAGGATATTCCAGAGTAAATGGTTATCTTTTCGAGCCCCCAAGACGAGAAACAGATGCTAGTTCACGCAGTTCACGCCAGTCCCACTCACTGCCGATAGCACACCACCAGCCAGAGAGAACTAGAAACACAGATTGGTTTGTGGATTTTTATTCTAAGCTGGCCACTGCAAAATATCGGGAAAATATTTACATGTCTCATTCTCATTTCATTATCTGTAGCCGCTTTATCCTGTTCTACAGGGTCGCAGGCAAGCTGGAGCCTATCCCAGCTGACTACGGGCGAAAGGCGGGGTACACCCTGGACAAGTCGCCAGGTCATCACAGGGCTGACACATAGACACAGACAACCATTCACACTCACATTCACACCTACGCTCAATTTAGAGTCACCAGTTAACCTAACCTGCATGTCTTTGGACTGTGGGGGAAACCGGAGCACCCGGAGGAAACCCACACGGACACGGGGAGAACATGCAAACTCCACACAGAAAGGCCCTCGCCAGCCACGGGGCTCGAACCCGGACCTTCTTGTTGTGAGGCGACAGCGTTAACCACTACACCACCGTGCCACCTCAGCTCAAATTATATTTATTAAATAAATAGGTTTCTTTTTCGCTCCAATAATTCCCATGTGGGCGTTCTGGTGGTGGTGAACACTTGATGAATCAGATTTCTTATTAGTAAGCGACACGAAATCTGCCCGCTTCGTTTGCACAAACCTCACCCACTGTTGCTTTAGATTAGTGTCGTTTCTTGGAAATTCGTGAACTGAATGCCCTGTTGTATCTGGATTTGAACATCCAAACACAACTCAGTGCTTTCCCATCGGTATTTTTGTAGGATTCCAACAACAATATCCAACTTCAGTGATTAAACAAGCACGGAATCAGATGAACCGAAATGACCCAGATAACCGGGGTTCCACATGGGACGTCTTGCGAGATTTGCCCTGAGGCAAGGCTGCCTTTTTCCGGGATCTGGAAGTCGCGATTTATTGATAGTTTTGTGCTTGATAATAAAATAACAAATAATTAAAATTATTTTCCCCCCTGCTTTATTAATTTATTTTGGTCGTTACTAATGATATATATATTCATTTTAAAGCATTACAATAAGACATTACGTACACTTTCAGTACAGACAGATCAAAACCTATCATGAGGAAGATGTTAATACTTTTTCTGAGCACTTTCTGAATGTGCTTAAAAATACAATGCTAATAATTATTTCTATAATAAAGGACATGTAGTACGAGAAAAAAATAAAGCAGTACAATTATTCTAATGAAAATAATAACAGTATTTAGAGTAAGCATTGTTCACTTTGCTAGAATAATTTGTCCAGACAGCTTTCTTGTCTGTGTGTGTGTGACTTTCACTGTGTCATTAAGACTCACGAATGTTCAGTTAGACATCATTATTGTGCTAATCTGCTCCGTAAAATAGAAATAGAGATGCTGATTAGGTTCACAGCATTTATGCTGCTGTGTGGTTTTGTGTGTGTTTTCAGGGCACACTGCAGCAGTTTGTAGATGACTTCTTCCGCAGTGTTCTCTGTTCAGGAACCGTGGTGCCACCTGCCATTAAATACTTTTTCGACTTCCTAGACGAGCAGGCCTTAAAACATGAAAACGTGGATGAGGAGACCATCCACATCTGGAAGACCAACAGGTAAGAAATCAGTGGGAAAACCATTTGAAGTATATTGTGTGTTTTAGTACTCGATGCACATTGTGCCTATGCAATTGGGATTGTTTCAGACTTTACACACTCATACACACTCTGATCTTCTCTTGAGACTTTGCTGCATAAATTAATGTCAACTCAGTGTTTATTTATTCTCACTGATGAGTTGCTGTTGTTGTGGTTGCAGAAAGACCGGCACTGGTTTAGAGCACTGTGAATAAAGATGATGAGTAATATTATCAGACCACTGGATTCATGTCCTTGCTTTGTTTTGCTTAATCCAGTAGAGACGGTTCCTATTAAAAAGGAATCTGCCAAACAGCCAAATAAACATAGTAATTATGCCCCTGGTTAATTTAATTGTGCTGTTATTATACACTCTTTTTATTTTGCTGTTGTTCTCTCGCAGCGCAGAGGGACGCATCGAGCCAGTGTAAATTGCAGAATTGCCCATATCTATTAGCTCGGCTTTAAAGCACATGGCAGCACATGTGCAGGAAGTGCTCCAGCCCTGTTTTGTAATTCACTAGTAGTGGAGCCTTGTTTATGGGAGTTGTGTGTAGTAGGCATGTAATGATGTATTGTGCGGCAAGAAATTGAGATGCAAACTTATGACAATTCGAATTGATGAAATAAAAAATGAACTGTGATGATTATCAGGCTGCATAATTTCTTAGGGCCTGGTCCCACAACACCGATAACTATAACTGTGCCTATACCTACATCTATGACCATACCTATACCTGAATTTATTTCCAGTCTGCAGCAGTCACACCACAACTATAATCCCGACTATAATATCAGTTGCCACTCAGATAAATAAATGCATGCAACTTAGGAATAGTCATGGAAGTTTTTTCCAAGTAGTAGCACATTATTCCAGGTCATAATGTACAGGCTTAGACTTCAAAACAACCCATACACACACTCCGGTGGTTGACAAAATATGCATAGGTCACAGACTACGGAAATATAATAAAAAAGGTTACAAAAAACAGAGCGGTTACGGATTTTAATATGGATGCTTCACGGATGCTAATAATTTACAGACTGGTCACAGACGTTTCAGGATATTACAGATTGGTTACTGATTTCATACGGATGATGCATAAAAAAAAATAAATTAAGAAGTCTAAAACAATTAAATGTTTGGACTGCCAAAGTTAATAATTAAAATATCTTACCTGCATATGTTTACTTTATTAATTTACTATTGATATGTTACAGAAAGGCGGCACGGTGGTGTAGTGGTTAGCGCTGTCGCCTCACAGCAAGAAGGTCCGGGTTCGAGCCCCGTGGCCGGCGAGGGCCTTTCTGTGCGGAGTTTGCATGTTCTCCCCGTGTCCGCGTGGGTTTCCTCCGGGTGCTCCGGTTTCCTCCACAGTCCAAAGACATGCAGGTTAGGCTAACTGGTGACTCTAAATTGACCGTAGGTGTAAACGTGAGTGTGAATGGTTGTCTGTGTCTATGTGTCAGCCCTGCGATGACCTGGCGACTTGTCCAGGGTGTACCCCGCCTTTCACCCGTAGTCAGCTGGGATAGGCTCCAGCTTGCCTGCGACCCTGTAGAACAGGATAAAGCGGCTAGAGATAATGAATGTTACAGAAAATCATATCTGTGAATAAAAGATCCATGCTTTGTATTATATTTTTTATTTTCTGTGAATTCATATTCCGTGACTTAATGATGCAACAAGGATGTACAAAGACGCCCGGGGAAAACAGCACGTGCTCAGACAATGTCACATGTAAACAATTACCTGATTGGTCAGATGTTTTATTGGATCAGGCCCAGGCCTGGAAAAATTGCTCCGGAAGCAATCTCACCAATACCGATAAACCCAGGTCTGGGCTACAGGTATCGTTATCGGTCTGGTGTGACCACCAACCACATAAACTGCAGGGGACCGATTTATTTATAGTTATCGTTATATTTGTAATTATAGCGATCAGTATTTTGGGACTGGGCCCTAATTGTGTTTAGACAGCAGAGAGCGGAATAATGTACAATAGAAGGAATACATGTGACTTCACCCTAGGTGGAAGTAACACAGCTCTAATGCTGCAAAAACACAAAAAAAACCAGATCTAAAATGGGAAAGAGCTGGTGTGTGATTTGACTGTACAAATACATCCATCTATTATCTGTAGCCACTTATCCTGTGCAGGGTCGCGGGCAAGCTGGAGCCTATCCCAGCTGACTATGGGCGAGAGATGGGGTACACCCTGGGCAAGTCACCAGGTCATCACAGGGCTGACGCATAGAGACAAACAATCATTCACACTCACATTCACACCTACGATCAATTTAGAGCCACCAATTAGCCTAACCTGCATGTCTTTGGACTGTGGGGGAAACCGGAGCACCCGGAGGAAACCCACGTGGACACGGGGAGAACATGCAAACTCCGCACAGAAAGGCCCTCGCCGGTCGCTGGGCTCAAACCCAGAACCTTCTTGCTGTGAGGCGACACTGTGCCACCCTGTACAAATACATTGAAGAAGGAATCAGAGCTCTTTTTACAGACTGCTACAAGCTAAAGAAAAGAGAAGCAAATAGAGGTAGTACAAATGTTCATAAGAGTTTATTAAGAAAAGGCTTATTTGTTCTTAACTTTTTCATTTTTAATTAAGATTTTTAGTTAATAGGCTATTATATATCACTTCAAAATTTACAAATGTGGGTAAATAATCATTATCAGTTATTAAGAAAATAAAACAAAATGTTTTTTTTTATTTAACAGAAGGAATATTTAAGTTGATAAAGAATCGGAAAATAAACGTTGCTTTTTTGGGGGGAATAAAATTTTCTTCAATTATTTGTTTTTCAAACGTATCTTGGGAAAATGGAATCGTTAACCCAATACTGTGAAACGAATTGAACCATGAATTGAGTGAAATGCTACAGTACATGTCTAGTGTATAGTGTTATAACAATACCAAAAATTTGCCCTCAATAACTCACAAACAGTGCAAGCATGTATAATGTTAAATAACTCAAAATACATATACACTACCGTTCAAAAGTTTGGGGTCACCCAGACAATTTTGTGTTTTCCATGAAAAGTCACACTTTTATTTACCACCATAAGTTGTAAAATGAATAGAAAATATAGTCAAGACATTTTTCTGGCCATTTTGAGCATTTAATCGACCCCACAAATGTGATGCTCCAGAAACTCAATCTGCTCAAAGGAAGGTCAGTTTTATAGCTTCTCTAAAGAGCTCAACTGTTTTCAGCTGTGCTAACATGATTGTACAAGGGTTTTCTAATCATCCATTAGCCTTCTGAGGCAATGAGCAAACACATTGTACCATTAGAACACTGGAGTGAGAGTTGCTGGAAATGGGCCTCTATGGAGCACTTGCATGTGACGTCACAGCCGATCCAGATTGTGACAGACGCCATCTTGTCGGTCAAACGCCATATTCCGCCTTCTACTTCTGGTTCTACTTCTGCTTTTACTTCTACCTTTTCTTCTGGAAAACCCTACTATATACAATTCTACTACAACGGCTGCGGCTACAAGCTCTCCCTACCTGTGCACGTTTTTTATGTTTTTTGTGTGTATTTTTGCGTGTTGTTCATCTGTACCGGACTTCAATATCCACTACAACCGTATGGACTTACTGGACATTGGTTTCCAGCAGAAAATGACGGTTTGTAACGATTTCCATCGCATGCACAACATTCCGGACGAGATAGCGAGACCAGCGGGGTCTCCGTGGATTGTTATCGGAAGCAAAGCTAAGGAGGCGGCGCCGGGAGCGGAAGCAAAAGCGAGGCTGCAGAGCCGGCCTGTTGACTAAGCTCAGAAAACAGCCACTCAAATCTCCACTGCTAAGCCTCTACCTCTCCAACGCCAGATCCATGGTAAACAAGACGGACGATTTGGAATTACAGCTGGAATTACCTTATTCTATTCTATAATCGGCTGGTCAGTGCTATACTCAATACTTAAGTGACTTACCCATCCAATGAGGATTCTTGTTTACAAGATGCCACATCTGAGTCGCTGACAAATCCTGAATTTCTGTAAAGATAACTGTCCAGAGATTTATAGGCACGCAGTGCTTCACCACTGAACAGCGAGGGAAAGTTAATGAGGTAATTATACACGTCCGGGTATTCCGCTGGCAGTTCAAAATCCGGTCGTGAAAACTCCGTCCGGTAAGCCATAAGGGTCACTAATCTGTAGATCGTTTATTTTAGACATGTATCTAGTTATCTGTTCATTAGAAAAATGAGCCGTGTAGTCCGTCGGTTGAAATTGATCCATTCTGTACACGAGTGCAGCAGTATTCAGCGGTGTTTTTGACCAACAAGATGGCGGTTGTGTACTTTCCGGTCACGTGACTGCAAGATCTCTATACACCTATGGAGATATTGCACCAAAAACCAGACATTTGCAGCTAGAATAGTCATTTACCACATTAGCAATGTATAGAGTGGATTTCTGATTAGTTTAAAGTGATCTTCATTGAAAAGAACAGTGCTTTTCTTTCAAAAATAAGGACATTTCAAAGTGACCCCAAACTTTTGAACGGTAGTGTAAATAGTCAGTAAACAAATCAAGTGCAAATATCATGTATTTTTGTCACTTGAGCTTTTTAATATTTTAATGAAGTGTTTAATAACCTGCTTATTAAGAGAATGGATGGATTTGGATACGTTTATTAGCCTTAATTATCTCAATTTTTTTTTTCAAAATTTAAGTTAA
Source organism: Neoarius graeffei (assembly GCF_027579695.1). Classification (NCBI taxonomy): domain Eukaryota; kingdom Metazoa; phylum Chordata; class Actinopteri; order Siluriformes; family Ariidae; genus Neoarius; species Neoarius graeffei. The sequence goes on along the minus strand of NC_083570.1, from coordinate 53,770,708 downwards.
AATGTGCTAAGTTCACCTTGGGGTGGGCGATATGATGAAAATATCCTATCAGGATTCTAATAGGCATTTCTACGAACCATGTTGTGTATCACAGTATATACAGGAGGTCAGTAGGTTTGCTAAGAATCAACCAGCAGAACAGTAGTATTGCATAAAACTTCTTCTTTATTTAATGTCTATGAATATAATTTATAAAATAAAATGAACATTTGTTTATTTTATATCAAATATATGTATGTATTTAGAAATATTTGTAAAAACCTGCACAAACTTGTAACCAGGCCTGGAATTTCATCATTTTAGGAGCAAGGCCACTTGGCCTTTTGTGCTGTCAATTTTTTGAGCGCACCAAGGCCATAAAATAAAACAATGATTTTAAGTTCACATCTATAATGAATTTAATTTAAGGACTAATGACTCTTCTGAGGAAGATTGGAGTCTCATTTGAAACTATCAAGCAGGTAAAGAAACATCTCCTACACTATTATGTCTGAAGATAAGAAAATATTGAACACATCTCAACTTATCAATCCATCACTCACTTCAAAAACTGTAAAACTTATTAAACCTATATCTCCCATAATTTTTCTTCAATTGACACCGAATGTGCAAGAACATCTTCAGACTGTACTACTACGCAGATTTTTGATTAATCAAAATCGAGACTGGAGTACATCAAAATGTTTGACTGTAAATGGAACATATACTAGAATGTATATGAAAATGAATAAAAGTAAATGTTAATGTTGTAATGACGCCAAAAACAATGAGATAAAATCTCTTGCGATGGTGATCTCGTCAAGATGGCAGCAGTTACACTTCGGTTAAACAGCAAAAAGAAACGTACAATACTTGTAACAAAACAATGCTAACTGCATAGATTAAAAAAGTGGCTATGAACAGACAACAGCACATATCACGTATCATTTTACGGCAGGAGCAAGCAGCAGTAACATCCATGACCTTACGCTTAAAGCTCGACAAAGGAAAAACTTGACAGCAAGCTAATTAGCATGTTAGCGGCTACAGTCGGTACTCGGCACGTTAAAAGTGGGTCAGCGTTGTAACGACATAACGTTCCTGTACAAGTAATGCTTATTTAACGGTAATAAACTTGAGCCCTATATGTTGAAATTCCTATCTTATTCATTCGTCAATTTATCACACAGTCTTACCTCACTCAACTTCTTCCCTCCTTCTGTGAAAATTCAACGTCTCAGACTCGGACACAAGTGGGCGGGAGATGCGTTTGATTATGTCTCCTGGTCGGCTGATGATAGATTGGTATCATTCTAGCACGTCGGAGCAGTTCATGCCAGGCTCGAGTCCGATCCACCACTTATGAGTTGCCCAATAAGAATCCAGAATGTCATCAAAAGACGTATTTTTTTCTCAACAGATGCAGGTGATGTTCAAGCCTATTGGCAGTCACGAGGCAGACTACAAAACCGCAGGGCATCAAGGCCACTGTGGCCTTACGGCAGATATTTTTTTCCAAGGGCACAAGGCCAAATTGAGAGGGCACGAGGGCCATGGCCCTCGTGAAATTCCTGCCCTGCTTGTAACACTACAATTTTAAAGATCTCATCTCATCTCATCTCATTATCTGTAGCCGCTTTATCCTGTTCTGCAGGCAAGCTGGAGCCTATCCCAGCTGACTACGGGCGAAAGGCGGGGTACACCCTGGACAAGTCGCCAGGTCATCACAGGGCTGACACACAGACACAGACAACCATTCACACTCACATTCACACCTACACTCAACTTAGAGTCACCAGTTAACCTAACCTGCATGTCTTTGGACTGTGGGGGAAACCGGAGCACCCGGAGGAAACCCACGCGGACACGGGGAGAACATGCAAACTCCACACAGAAAGGCCCTCGCCGGCCACGGGGCTCGAACCCAGACCTTCTTGCTGTGAGGCAACAGCGCTAACCACTACACCACCGTGCTGCCGTTTTAAAGATTAAGTATGAAATTATACTTAAAGGAAGAAGTTTTAAAAGATAAAAATTTTTAAAGGATATCCACAATGTCGATGGGTAAAGTTTATTATGGCATTAGTTACCATATCATTAGTACATTATATCACCTTTGATTCTAAGATTCCTGTTCTTGGCTGCAGGACTGGAACCCAATGTGGTCTTCTGCTGTTGCATGCTGAGATGCTTTTCTGCTCATCACGGTTGTAAAGAGTGATTATATGAGTTGCTATATCCTTCCTGGCAGCTCAAACCAATCTGGCCATTTTCCTCTGACCTCTCTTATCAACAAAACATTTCCACCCACCCACAGAACTGTCGCTCGCTTGATGTTTTTGTTTTTTTTTTGTTTTTCACACCATTCTGTGTAAACTCTAGAGACTGTTGTGTGTGAAAACCCCAGGAGATCAGCGGTTTCTGAAATACTCAAACCAGTCCATCTGGCAGCAAAACCCATGCCACAGTGAAAGTCACTTTGAGATCACAATTTTTCCCATTCTGATGTTTGACGTGAACTTTACTGTAACTGAAGCTCTTGATTTGTATCTGCATGATTTTTTGCATTGTGCTGCTGTCAAGGGATCGGCTGATTAGAGAACTGCATACAGTAAAACAGCAGGCCGATGGGTGTTCCTAATAAAGTGGCTGGGGAGTGTGTGTGATATGATTCCGAAGAAAAATCCATATTGCTAATAGAAAATGTTGAGTATGATTATGCTTTCGAGAGCAGCATTCTCTTCTGTGCTCTCATGGTAAATGTGCCGCTGTATTTATCAGTATTACTGTGTGCGTTCTGCGTCCTTGACCAGAATAGTGATTCAAATAAGATGGTAGAGAAATGAGATTTTATACATGAACTCGTTCATAAAAAATATCATGATCCTCTAAAGTGGAATGACATTTAAGCAGAAACCTATGATCGTGGAACAGTGTCTGCTGACTTCAGTACAGTTCTACTAAGCACTACTCTCGCGTGATGAGACACAACAGTGTGACTGAGACACAACGTTTTTTTTAAATTTCAGTTTAGCTTTAGTTAGTTTTAGCTTTATTTTGAGGAATAAACTAGTTTTAGCTTAGTTTTTATTTAGCTTAGTTTTAGTTTTTCAGGTCTTGCACAGCAAGCGTTTTCCGGCAGCAGCGTTACATTACTTCCACCTTCTGGAACTGGTCCATTACTGTGTTAAAGGGAAAACGAAACGAAAATGAAAGCAGAGCTGATTTTACCTACTATTCTGTTTCATTTTAGTTTGTGTTGTATTGTTCACTGTGGTGTTTAATTTAGTTTTGGATTTTTATTTTTATTTCAGTTAATGAAATTATTTTTTTACTTTTACGCTACGTTCACACTGCAAGGCTTAATGCTCAATTCCGATTTTTTTGTGAAATCCGATTTTTTTGTGAGGTCGTTCACATTAACAAATATATGCGACTTGTATGTGATCCTCAGTATGAACGAAAAGCGACCTAAAAGTGTTCCGCATGCGCATTGCAGGATACGACGACGTCACACGCAGTGAGCATGGCCAGTGTTTACGGAAGTAAAACCGCCCGGTTGCGGTATGACCCATCCAATCTAGCTTGAATAGCTGCATCCCCCCAAATGGAAATCAGCTCCCTAACCTCTGCGTCCTTCCATTGAGAAGATTCAGAACCTTCACAGCCCGAAGCATCCCTCGCATTGATGTCATGCACAGGGGCGCAGATACGTTTTTGGAACTGGGGGGGACAAAAAACTGGGGGGGGACAAAGCGGCCAGCAAACTAACCCCAACCCCGATATGCCTGTCAAACTTGTTGTGGGTTACTATAGCAACCAAGCTCGAGCTCGCAACCTGTGCAGTCTGCGCAGCTCAACCAACCGAATATCAGTCTTTGTTTTATGTGAGTTGTTGCAACTATGTATACACTGCCGTGCACCTCAATAAACCGAATGGTAATTAGTCTTTTGATTTTTCCGTGAGGTTTGCCTTATGCAAAGAAAGACAGCATAGACGTTTTTTCCTCCCTATAAGTGGGGGGACCGAGCGAGGTGAATTTAAATCTGGGTGGGACGAGTCCCCCCCTCTATCTGCGCCCGTGATTATGCGCCATGTTGTTGTAACTTTTTTTGAGAGACCCGCCGCCTACTTCAGCGCAGAATAGTGACGTTTGTGGCTTGTTGATGACGTGTAAGTCGGATGAATGCGACCTGGCGGTTCAGACTGAAATCGCATATGAAAAGAGCGGATAGGAATCGGAATTAGGACCACATATCCAAACGGCCTGGGTCGGATTTGAAAAAATCGGATCTGTGTCGTTCATATTGTCAATAAAAGATCGGATACAGGTCACATATGGGCGAAAAGATCGGATTTGAGTCACTTCAGCCTGCAGTGTGAACGTAAACTTAGTTTCAGTCTTAGTTTTCAAAATTGGCCATGCTCTCAGGTGGTAGTGATGGCATTCCTCTCTCCTCTGTCACTCAGATCAACACTAACCCATTGTGTGTGTGTGTGTGTGTGTGTGTGTGTGTGTGTGTGTGTGTGTGTGTGTGTGTGCGTGTGTGTGTGAGAGAGAGCTTATTTATGCATATGACTCAGCCGTTCCTCAGTGGGTGGATGGATGGATGGATGGATAGATAGATAGATTTACTTTATTAAGATTTACTTTACTGATGCAGTGGCTGGCTGCATGTGTCTCAGGGGAAGCATGTGTTAGCCTTCACACTCCTCGCTTGGTAGCGTGACTAGCTAAGGGGTAGGAAATTAGAAAATTGAGAGAAAATTGTCCAATGTTCTATCTCCCCTACTCTACACCCATGACTGTGTTGCCAAGCATGACTCAAGTTTGCTGAGGACCTGACAGTAGTGTGCCATTAATGATGAGAAAGAGTGGTGCACTGTCAACGACATCTCTCTCAATGTTAGTAAAATCCATCCATTATCTGTAACCGCTTATCCTGTGCAGGGTCGCGGGCAAGCTGGTTCCTATCCCAGCTGACTATGGGCGAGAGGCAGGGTACACCCTGGACAAGTCACCAGGTCATTGCAGGGCTGACACATAGAGACAAACAACCATTCACACTCACATTCACACCTACACTCAATTTAGAGTCACCAGTTAACCTAACCTGCATGTCTTTGGACTGTGGGGGAAACCGGAGCACCCGGAGGAAACCCACGCGGACATGGGGAGAACATGCAAACTCCACACAGAAAGGCCCCTGTCGGCCACGGGGCTCGAACCCGGACCTTCTTGCTGTGAGGCGACAGCGCTAACCACTACACCACCGTGCCTCCCCGTGTATAATTACAGTACTATTAAATTGAACATAAACAAGTACTAGTACTATGATTTAGTTCTTCTGTTGCAGTAAAGGTGCACTCAGGTTCTGGAATGAGGGAAGCCATAATTACCTCTGCCAGGGAGGCTATGTTTTCAGTACAGTTTGTATTTCTGACTGTAAGCAAGATTTTGACTCGATTTCCATGAAACTTGGTGGAAAGGTGAAACATGAGCCAAGGACAAACCCAATAAATTTTAGAGTGGATCTGAGCCACTGAGAGGGACAATCCATGAATTCTGTTTCTCTTAGGAGATACTGCATGGCCTTGACAGAAGACTACGCTCAACAATAACATATCTTAAAAACCAGTAGAGTTCAGTAGTGGCAAAACATAGTCAGTGAAGAAATACGACAATTCCATGTCATAATCCAAATTCACTTGTCCCAGTAATCCTCTGCAATACACATGTAGGGACATCATTCTTACAGTTTTGGAAATATATCTAGATATATAAAGTGGTTGCGGTTGCAGATTTGAATATCATAGAAGAGTTGAGTTTTGTCCTTGGCAGAGGTCTGCGCTCTCCGAATTCCCTTCTAGTTTTTTAATCAAATTAGTACCAGTCTGAGATTTCATTAGTATTCAACAAGTTCTCTGCAAATTCTGTAAAGCTGCTTTGCGACAATGTTTATTGTTAAAAGCGCTGTACAAATAAACTTGATTTGATTTGATTTGACATTGTGTGTCCATTTATTTACTATAATCCAGAAGCTCAATAGAAAATGTATGCCATTTTCAAAGTATGGTGGGAATGCACCAAGTTCAGTGATGAGTAAGGATTTTTTTTTTTTTTAAGATAAAAGATGTAATCAGAATTTTTTATGTGACTGCAGGCATTGGATCAGTATACAGCTGAGCCAAATTCATTAAACTCCCTTACAGCTTTCTTAATTTGAACAGCTTGCCATATTAGACCCGTTGGGAGTTACAATCACTGCTAGAACTAATGATGATTAGGGCTTCGCTGCCTAAGGTTATATTCTAAGGTCATCTCTTTCTGTCTCTCTCTGTCTGCAGTCTCCCACTAAGGTTCTGGGTGAACATTTTGAAGAACCCTCATTTCATCTTCGACGTCCATGTGACAGAAGTGGTTGATGCCTCATTATCGGTCATTGCTCAGACCTTCATGGATGCCTGCACTAAATCGGAGCACAAACTCAGCAGGGTGAGTCACATGGGCTCGGTTTCTGGGCTCTATCTTCACTTGAGATCACTGGGGTTTGAGCAGAGAGAGCTGGTCCTAGATCAGTATAAAACGGATACTAGTGGAGCCAGGAGCTAAAATCACACAATGACTATAGAGAATACATATCGTCCAGTAACATTTTCCTGTTTCCTCCAGGACTCGCCAAGCAACAAACTTCTCTATGCAAAGGAGATCTCCACATACAAAAAGATGGTGGATGAGTGAGTCTTATTATTCTTATGTGTTACTTAAAAAAAAAAAAAAAAGACCTATAACTGCAGTACCAGTCAAAAGTTTGGATACACTTTCTAATAAAGTGTTTTTTCTTTAATTTTATTAATTAAAAGTCACATCATGTCTTAAAGTAATGATGGATGTCGTTTCTCTTTACTTAGTCAAGCGGTTCTTGACATAATATGGATTACTACAGTTGTGGAATAGGGTTATTTACTGTATTTGTATTGTTTACTATTTACTGTTTGATCTCAAGCGTATTAAGAAGGCAAGAAATTGCACTAATTAACTTTTAACGAGGCACCTTTTAATTGAAAAGCATTCCAGGTGACTCCCTCATGAAGCTGGTTAAGATAATGCCGATAGTGTGTAAAGCATCATCAAGGTAAAAGGGGATATGTTGAAGACTCTAAAATATGAAACATGGTTTGCTGCTTAACGCTTTTTGGTTTACTACATAATTCCATTTATCATATGACCCATACGGACCCGCACGCGCGTTTAATAAAACCATTGGGAAAAGTCACATGACTGAGCATATACAGATTTTTGAATCTGGTCCGGAAAAAAAACATATGCGGCCCCGGACCCGTTTCCCTCCCTTCTGCCGTTTTCCTTTTGCTCTGAATTGTCTCATCTCATCTCATTATCTCTAGCCGCTTTATCCTGTTCTACAGGGTCGCAGGCAAGCTGGAGCCTATCCCAGCTGACTACGGGCGAAAGGCGGGGTACACCCTGGACAAGTCGCCACGTCATCACAGGGCTGACACATAGACACAGACAACCATTCACACTCACATTCACACCTACGCTCAATTTAGAGTCACCAGTTAACCTAACCTGCATGTCTTTGGACTGTGGGGGAAACCGGAGCACCCGGAGGAAACCCACGCGGACACGGGGAGAACATGCAAACTCCACACAGAAAGGCCCTCGCCGGCCACGGGGCTCGAACCCGGACCTTCTTGCTGTGAGGCGACAGTGCTAACCACTACACCACCGTGCCGCCGCTCTGAATTGTTACTTTGAAAAATGAGCGACACAACTGAGCACAGTGAAAGTGAATTTTATTATCCAGATGATTTATCAGACACAGACTTAATTGAGCAAGCTGAACTTGTCAAAGAAAATGAAAAAAGGTACTTTCGAACGAAGAAATTCGCTTGTTTATACAAGGACAACAACAAGAAAACACCATAAAAAAAACAACTAAGTACGTCATGAACGCTTTCAGAAGATTTCTTGCTGACGTTAAGGAGGAAAGAGACATAACAATCGTCCCCTCTAAGGAGTTGGACAGCTTGCTATGTAGTTTCTATATACAAGTGAAGAATAAAGGAAATTTAGACTGCAAACCTGACACTCTGTCTTCCTTTTCGCAAAGTATTCAACGTTACCTTGGCAACAACAACAGTAAGATACACCGTTGTTCATTGTTTTCCACTGTGTATGTTAGTTAAAAAAGGCCATATGTTAAAATGCTTATTGACTGAGTAGGAGGGCCGGATGGGAAAATATTTGGCTCTTGGTCATTTGTATGGACCTCACTTCACTTGGTCCATACGGCATGACCTCGAGATAAATATTTTTCCGTCCGGCCCTCCCACTCAGTCAATAAATACATATCATGTTCCATATGTACTGTATGAGAGACCATATGACAATCTTCAGTATTGTTCTACAATGTAGAAAATAGTCAAAATACAGAAAAAAAACTATGAATGAATAGCTGTGTCCAAACTTTTGACTGCTACTGTACATTCTGAAGATATTTTGTTGACCCTCCCTTGCACGTGTATATAAATCTCAGATGCCTTGGTTCCTGCTATATACATTTTTTTTTTAAAAAAGCATAACTAAATGTCTCAAGGTCTCTTTGCAACTTTCCTCCTCCTTTGTATGTCATGTCAACACTAATAATGCATTTTCATAACACAATGTTTTTATAGACATTGAAATTTTTATGCAGAGAAGATAGGAACACTTTAGTACTGAGCATGCACTGATAGTGTCTGCTCCACAAGCCATTTACGCAGCTGTTTATGTGGTGTGATACGATGCGCTCCAGCAAAGACAGCCAAGTTAAGTGACTACAACAAGACTCTTGGTGCAGTCAGTAATGGATTTGAGGGCGGTCGTATAGGAGTGAATATAAAATATTTTCGCACAGAAACACAGCAAGAGACTAAAACGGCACCAATTGGAGTTAAAATGAACTCACAGGACGACATTCATCCTAAAATGCCAAAACAGTGTTCATCAGGTTTATCAGCCCTCGAGACCATTTTCAAAAGTTGCGGTTTTGCTGTGTACACAGATGGCCAATACCATGAAACTTTGTAATGTAAGAGTTTGAATTTTTTTAAGCTATAGTTGTTTCTTATTTTGTCTAAAATCTACAACAACCCCAATTCCAAAAAAGTCAGGACGCTGTGTAACCTGTAAATAAAAACAGAATGTGATCATTTGCAAACCATGGAAACTCTATATTTCATTGAAAATAGTACAAAGACAACATATCAAATTTCGAAACAGAGAAGTTTTACTGATTTTTGTAAAATATACACTCATTTTGAATTTGTTGTCAGCAAAACGTTTCAAAAAAGTTGAGACGGGGGCAACAAAAGACTGAAAAAGTTGTGTAATGCTAAAAAAATAATAATAATTAGGTTAATTGGCAACAGGTTAGTAACATGATTGCGTATAAAAAAAGCATCCCAGAGAGGCGGAGTCTCTCAGAAGTAAATACCATAGGGAGGGTGGGTGCATAAATGTACATGACATGGGCAGCTTGTACATCTGGGAAGGCATCATTAATGCTGAATGATATATACATGTTCCAGAGCAATATGCTGCCATCCAGATACAAGCTTTTTCAGGGAAGGCCTTCCTCCTTTCAGCAACACAATGCCAAACTGTTTTCTGCACATTTAAAACTACATAGCTCCGTAGTAAAAGAGTACGGGTGCTAAACTGGCCTACCTGCAGTCCAGACATGTCTCCCATTTAAAACATTTGGCTCATTATGAAGCGCAAAATACGACAAAGGAGACCCCGAACTGCTGAGGAACTGAAATTGTACTGTATATCAGGCAAGAATGGAACAACATTTCACTTTCAAAAGCTTCAGCAATTGGTCTCCTCAGTTCCCAAACATTTACAGAGTGTTGTTAAAAGTAGAGGTGATGCAACACATACCCCTTTTCCACCAAATCAGTTCCAGGACTGGTTCGGGGCCAGTGCTGGTGCTGGTTCACAACTCGTTCAACTTGCGAGCCAGCTGAGAACCAGTTTGCTTTTCCATAGCTTGCGGTGCTAAGGGAAGCCACGTCATTACGCCGCTGTATACGTCAGTTACGTCGCTGTATACGTCAGTTACATCGCTACGTTTGCATAAACCTTGGCGCGAATATCGAAGCAAAAACAACACGGAAGAAGCAGCAGCAGCAGCAACAACAACAATAATGGATGACTTCGCGTTTGTACAGCTGCTGCTTCTCGTCGCTTAAAAATGGCGACCTTTCGCGGTCTTGTTATTGTTGTTGGTCTTAACAACTCCGCCCCCCCCGCTGACATAAGCGGTTCTTTCCTCTGGCCCAGCAGAGAGTTGGTGCTAGCCTGGAACCAGTTTTTCTGGCCCCAGAGCCAGTTCTTTGTCAGTGGAAACAGAAAACCCGGTTCCAAACTAAGCACTGGCCCCGAACCAGCCCTGGAACTGCTTTGGTGGAAAAGGAGCAATAGTGGTAAACACGCCCCTGTCGCAACTTTTTTGAAACATTATGAAAAAAAACCCCAAACCAGTACAATTTCTCAGTTTCAACATTTGATATGTTGTCTTTGTACTATTTTCAATGAAATACAGGGTTTCCAAGATTTCCAAATTATCGCGTTCTGTTTTTATTTACAGTTTACACAGCGTCCCAACTTTTTGGAATTGGGGTTGTAGATTGAAATGTATGGAATGAACATGTTTGTTTAGTTTCAGACTAAAGGCTGACAACTACATTTTTTTTCGTAATGTCATTGCTAATAAACCGATTGTGTCAATCCTACAGTTACTACAAAGGAATCCGAGTCATGGTGCCAGTCAGTGACCAAGACATGAATACACACTTAGCTGAAGTGTCACGGGTGAGAGTGCCTCCTTTCGGCTTTCCTCTGTTTCCCTAAATGCCTCCTGTGCACCTGTTTAATGATATTGATTACGTCCTGTAGGCCCATACTGACAAACTGAATACACAAGTTGCCCTCCATCAGCTGTACCAGTACGCCAGCAAATACTATAAGGAGGTAAAAGTGCTTACGCACACACTATTCTCAGGATGGATGCTAATAGAGTGCATGGTGTAAATAGAGGTTCTGGAGTCTAATGTTCTTGTCATGGCTTTAATATCGTTATATGTTTGGAGCTAGTTTTAATGTCACTTTCACTCTTGTGCACTTTCTCACTTCATATCTCCCTCTCTCTCTCTCTCTCTCACTTACAGATCATCCTGGCTCTGGATGAAGACCCTGCAGCTCAGAGTAAGCAGCTCACAATACGACTCCAGCAGATAGCCGCGGCTCTCGAGAACAAAGTGACGGCTCTCTAACCCGTCCACAGAGAGACAGACGGAGAGAAAGAGATTGACATGGAATGAAACCGCCGCTGGTCACATCAGACTCTCGGGCAGAAGAAGGAATAGTTAAAGAATAAAAATCCCTTGGTGTGTAATTAGCATATAAATATAATCAGATGTTGAATTTCTTCCTGTGTAGAGAGAGAAAAAAAAAAGGTTTTAAGAAATGTACGATATATTTTTTTTAATGTGCAGGTCTTTATGCGGAAAGCTTTATATGGAAGAAATAACTTTTTAAATTGACAGCCTTGTGTTGATTTTGTTTATAAAGTCTCTGTGTAAATGTGTGTGAGTTGACTGTTCATTGTTCACACATAGGATACCTAAATTCTGACCAAATGGGAGCTGCTCAGTCATTGGTATTGAGCACTGCTCTGTGTGTGTGTGTGTGTGTGTGTGTGTTCATCTTGGAATCATGACATATGCATTGTTCAGTCAAACATTATCAAACACAGTCACTGTCTGAAAGCACATACCGGTAGAAGTTTTTCGCAGCAGGGTTTGTTTGTGTTTTTCTATTGATTCAGACGTGCTGAGCTTTTGGTGTCACCTTCTGAATCTGAAGAAACACTGAAAAATCCAGCGTTATGATCCCTCGAAGAACATTTCCTATCCATCTCCTTAATTCACCAAAATAGCACAGACAAGAGTTTGTTTAGGCAATAGTAGTCAATCTCTCTCAACACAAGGCGTGTCATTTTTCTATGTAAAGTTACAAAAGGTTCCTTTATTTGTGTACAGCCATTGTTCATATCAGGAATACCTTTACTGTTTTACGTAATGCACAATATCAGTTCGTCTCAGAAATAGACGGTAACATTTTATGGTGCGACGTAGTAAATGTAAAAAAAAACAACAAAATTAAGGGCAATTCATGTCCCAGATGATTACAGCCTGTATTTCCTCTAAGAATTGCTGCAATGTGACTGAATCAAACACTCTGTTGCCCTTTTTTTAATATACGCTCGGCCTAATGTTCAATATAAAACCACTCGACTGGGGGTTTTGTCCAGGACTTGAGTTTTTTCCCCGTAAATCTCTGTTGACTCTTGGTTGACACCATTTTCCAAACATTTCACAGTATGTCCTTTTTTTTTGCCAGCAAGTACACAATTTTGCAGGCTGGTAGACTTTTTATTCTTGTTCCTTTCCGGGTTTTTTTTTTTTTTTTTTGCATAGTCTGTGCAGTGCATTCGGATGATTCTATCCTCAACTTCAGTTACGTGCAGAAATTCATGACCTAGACGAGCACTTAGGAACAAGTGGCTGCGGCGGAAGTGGCTTACGGTTTGGTACGAAACTAAACGGTACTTTTTTAATCTGATCTGGATTGCATCATATGAATTGTAAAAGAAAATTTGAAAACGCCTGCTGTGCTTTTTATTAATGTTTCAATATTTGTACTTATACCTCTAGATGTCATAAATGTAAGCACCAAATACTGCAATACACAGAATTCCTTCTCACTGTTGTTGAGTACTCTAAGCGTTTAAGGTAGCCTCTTAATTTTTTTTATTGTCGTGGTTGTTTTTGTTCTATGAAGCCGTTCAATGTTGCTTTATTTGTTGATCCAAGATCATTTTTGAGATCTCTGAAAAGTCAATAGTGACAGAGATTAGGATTTAGGATTAGGATTGGTTAGTCAAACCTGGTTCTTGATCACCATGAATCCCTTTTATTTAATCCTCTTTTGGAGCTGTACCTCTCAGGGCTCGTCTTGCCCCTGATTTTACTGCCAGTCGGATACATTTCGGCCTCTGAATAGTGGGAGTTACTCTTTGAAGTAATGCCGGTCCATTTTGTCGCTGAACAGTGTGGGGCGTTGTGAAGAAGCCTTGTGGCGCTTGGCACTGCCCACTCAATTCCCCTGCGCTGTAATGAAAGCAGCAGGAGCCGTGTTTGATCTTAATTGCATGTGGGCTGCTGACACCATGCTTTTCAAAACGCACGCAATGTTCCTCGTTTTTCATTTTCCATTCACCAAGCCCTTATCCTCCGATAGCTCAATGTAAAGCTTCTCTTCTTCAGCCTTTCTTTCACCAAAATGTGCCTTAAATGATCAGTGTTACATCTTTCTTTTTTTTTGTTTTTGATAATCGATGATGTTTGGTGATAATGGCGAGTTTTAGTCATAGGGCGCTTGCAGTGTATTTGCAGCCGTGGTGTTGAGTCTAAGTAGGATCATTTTGTGCCGTAGTCACAATGTGCCAATAGGCTAATCAAATAAGAGAGAAAAAGGCAGTTTTTATATCAGTGTGCATCTTTGGGGCGTCTATGGTTTGTGTGTGTGTGTGCGTGCTTTTGTAGTTGTATTGAGAACAAGCTTAGATTAGTTTGAACTAAACTAAGCTGTTGTGAATGTAAAATACTTCCCCCAAAGCATCTGCGACTTTGCTTTTATTCCTCATCCAAAAGGAGAATCTTCAATAGAGAAGTGTTGAGTAGCACAGGGTGTTTCACTGTTGTGTTATCCCTTAGAGCTATAATTTGTTTCGATGCTATTCCATAGTGTGTATGACAAATATCTATACTCGATGACCTTCTTACTGCTGTGCAGTTATTTTTATTCTTTCATGTCCTATGATATTATATGCCTTTGTATCAACAGAAAAGTAAATCTGTCAACAACGTATTCTTGTGTAATATCCTATGCATTTGAAGTCCTGGAAAATGGCGAAATGTTGTGCTGTTATCAAGATGTTTTTTTTCCACCCCTTTTCCCCCCTTGTGGTTGTATAGTGAAAGCAGATTCCTGGGACTGTAACGTACAGTAAGGCAGGAGAATAAAGATTAGCCGTGGCTCTTTCAGGCCTGGCACCTCAGAAGAGTTCTTACATGCCTAATCTGTTTGTACTGAAGTGCTCGCCGCTCAGCAAGGGTCAAGGCCTGACAAAACACCTTGCGCCCTTACGTCAATAAAGAGACACTTCCATTTCATTGCCTCTGTGTGTGCGTGGTGGTTTTATTTTGTTTGCTTTTTTTTAACTTGCTCCAATATGACTGGACTGCACGTGAACTTCTGTGTAACCTGTAAATGAGTTTGTGTCCTGAAAAAGGTGGTTATTGAACCTTTCAGTGGTTCTCATTTCATCACAGGGAACATGTGTGTGCTTCACAGTTGGTCGAAATACTTAAACTTTCATCCATTATCTGTAGCCGCTTATCCTGTACAGGATCGTGGGCAAGCTGGAGCCTATCCCAGCTGAAAGGCGGGGTACACCCTGGACAAGTCGCCAGGTCATCGCAGGGCTGACACAGAGACACAGACAACCATTCACACTCACATTCACACCTACGCTCAATTTAGAGTCACCAGTTAACCTAACCTGCATGTCTTTGGACTGTGGGGGAAACCGGAGCACCCGGAGGAAACCCACGCGGACACGGGGAGAACATGCAAACTCCACACAGAAAGGCCCCCATCAGCCACTGGGCTTGAACCCAGGACCTTCTTACTGTGAGGTGACAGCGCTAACCACTACATCACCGTGCAGCTACTGAAACTTCAATTTGTATTAATAAATACTTCACTTTCACTAGAAGCTACCGGGATAATATTAAAAAAAAATCTATGTGTGAAGCAATAAACTGTCAAAAAAACAAACAATACCTGCAAAGCATTATTCCAGAGATCCTAACAATGGCCTAGAAAATCCCAACCAAAGGAAAATTAATTAAATCACTGAATAAATAAATAAAGCTTTAAAAAAAAGATGAAAGCTGACACTGCTTTGTGCTGAAGAGAAAAAAAAAATCAAAGCAAAGACAAAGTCCCATGAAACCAAACCAACTGAGTAATAGCAATGTAAGATATGCCCATATACCACCACCATAACCCCCCTACCCCACCACCCCACCGTCGCCACAAATAAAACAGAAAAGGAAAAAAAAATTATATATATATATATATATATATATATATATATATATATATATATAATGGGAAACTTTCCTAGACGGGCACCAAGCTAAAATAAATACTTTCCATTAACCGAGAATTCCTCATGGGTCACTGAGTCCGAAAAGTCATCGTGACCTGTAATTGTAAGAGGAGCACGTTCACAGTTAAAGGCCAGCAAAAGCATTATGACAATGCAGAAAGTGGGATTTTTTTTTTCTTGAATATATTTTCAGGATAAAAACAAGAACCCTCTCAGCATCTGTGGGATTTTCAGTCCAGAAGGCTGTGTTTCACATGGCTGCTCAATCAGTCGAATGTTATTAATACAACGGTTTTAAAAAAGCTTGTGTCTCTCATGCTGAGAACATAATGATTTAAACACTTGCATGCTTCCTTCCATCTCAGCCAAAGGCATCACTCATGGTTCATCACTCAACGTGTGTGTATGTTTTAACCTGCAGTCATGTCTAATCCCTTCTCACACTTCAGACATTCTTAAATGTATTATTTTCTCCTCCTGTTTACATACTAAAAACAGCAATGTACAGGGGTGGATCCAGGAAAATGAAAAGGTGGGGAGAGGGTCAATCCAGTAAGGCCGGGGATCCGGGGGCTGCCAGAGGCCCCAAGAAGCTGTACAGTTTTTAAATGCCTGGAGATGCATTTTGAGCTGTCGGGGCATGCTGTAAATTAAATCTCTTCAAGAAAATTACCATATCAAAAATATGCTTTAAAAGTAGGAACTTTCAAAACCATTTTATTGGTCACTGAAAATGAGTTGCAGGTATACGTATGCATAGAACATAGTTACAACTGATATATGGTAATATTTATGAAAGTTGCACTGTCATATAATGCATTACCACATGACACACTACAGTGTAGTACACTGACCACAACACACCTGATATCAATAAATTATTACTACAACCCCGATTCCAAAAAAGTTGGGACAAAGTACAAATTGTAAATAAAAACGGAATGCAATGATGTGGAAGTTTCAAAATTCCATATTTTATTCACAATAGAACATAGATGACATATCAAATGTTTAAACTGAGAAAATGTATCATTTAAAGAGAAAAATTAGGTGATTTTAAATTTCATGACAACAACACATCTCAAAAAAGTTGGGACAAGGCCATGTTTACCACTGTGAGACATCCCCTTTTCTCTTTACAACAGTCTGTAAACGTCTGGGGACTGAGGAGACAAGTTGCTCAAGTTTAGGGATAGGAATGTTAACCCATTCTTGTCTAAGGCAGCTGGGCCATAGAAGGTTCACGCTGCACGCTGCATGCTGCACACTACACGCTACACGCGTGTAAAGAAAAGTGGACAAACGTAGCATGACTTGCTCTGGGCCATAGAACGGCGTTCACGTTGCACGCTGCACGCTTCACGCGTGAAGCGTGAAATGAACATGCACACTTTTTTCTAGGCGTGAAGATGGAAATTCCAGTCAATGCATGCGGTCACCGCCGCGCCAGCCAATCAGAACGGGTCTAGGGAGATAACTCTATGCTTTCATGGGAAAACTTCAGAAAAAATATAATTGAATGGTATAATTGAAAAATAGTTCTTCATCGGGATTGTCAAGCAGATTATAGAATGTTCGGTGAAATTCACCACGGGTTTCTCTCAGAAGGAAGTGTTCTCGGCTCCAAATTCTGTTCCTTTTTCTCTTCCTCTGTCTCAGTAAAAGCAGAATGAGGCAATCGTCGTCATCCAAAGAGTCCATATTGTTGGTTACTCGGTCAAAGTAGAACAGACGCAACACGTGAACATCCAAGCATGAAGTTTAATGGCCCAGGGTCCGGTTCTTCACGTGAACGTGTAGCGTGTAGCGTGCAGCATGCAGCATGCAGCGTGAACCTTCTATGGCCCAGCAGCCTAATGTGGGATTCTAGTTGCTCAACTGTCTTAGGTCTTTTTTGTCGTATCTTCCGTTTTATGATGCGCCAAATGTTTTCTATGGGTGAAAGATCTGGACTGCAGGCTGGCCAGTTCAGTACCCGGACCCTTCTTCTACGCAGCCATGATGCTGTAATTGATGCAGTATGTGGTTTGGCATTGTCATGTTGGAAAATGCAAGGTCTTCCCTGAAAGAGACGTCGTCTAGATGGGAGCATATGTTGCTCTAGAACCTGGATATACCTTTCAGCATTGATGGTGTCTTTCCAGATGTGTAAGCTGCCCATGCCACACGCACTAATGCAACCCCATACCATCAGAGATGCAGGCTTCTGAACTGAGCGCTGATAACAACTTGGGTCGTCCTTCTCCTCTTTAGTCTGAATGACACGGCGTCCCTGATTTCCATAAAGAACTTCAAATTTTGATTTGTCTGACCACAGAACAGTTTTCCACTTTGCCACAGTCCATTTTAAATGAGCCTTGGCCCAGAGAAGACGTCTGCGCTTCTGGATCATGTTTAGATACGGCTTCTTCTTTGAACTATAGAGTTTTAGCTGGCAACGGCGGATGGCACGGTGAATTGTGTTCACAGATAATGTTCTCTGGAAATATTCCTGAGCCCATTTTGGGATTTCCAATACAGAAGCATGCCTGTATGTGATGCAGTGCCGTCTAAGGGCCCGAAGATCACGGGCACCCAGTATGGTTTTCCGGCCTTGACCCTTACGCACAGAGATTCTTCCAGATTCTCTCAATCTTTTGATGATATTATGCACTGTAGATGATGATATGTTCAAACTCTTTGCAATTTTACACTGTCGAACTCCTTTCTGATATTGCTCCACTATTTGTCGGCGCAGAATTAGGGGGATTGGTGATCCTCTTCCCATCTTTACTTCTGAGAGCCGCTGCCACTCCAGGATGCTCTTTTTATACCCAGTCATGTTAATGACCTACGTATTGCCAATTGACCTAATGAGGTGCAATTTGGTCCTCCAGCTGTTCCTTTTTTGTGCCTTTAACTTTTCCAGCCTTTTAATGCCCCTGTCCCAACTTTTTCGAGATGTGTTGCTGTCATGAAATTTCAAATGAGCCAATATTTGGCATGAAATTTCAAAATGTCTCACTTTCGACATTTGATATGTTGTCTATGTTCTATTGTGAATACAATATCAGTTTTTGAGATTTGTAAATTATTGCATTCTGTTTTTATTTACAATTTGTTCTTTTTCCCAACTTTTTTGGAATCGGGGTTGTATTTTAGCAACTGCAATCTGAGCTCCTGCTCAGGACATTCAATTTTTTTTTAATTTAACCTTTATTTAACCAGGTAAAGCTTATTGAGATATAAAATCTCTTTTTCAAAAGCGACCTGGCCAAGAGGCATCAGATTTTATAGTACAAACAATAATACAAATAACAATCATACAATAAATAAAAATATCAGAGACAGATTAACATCTGTAACATATTTTAACATCTGAATTAAAAACAATGACAAAGCCCAATGCTTTCGAGTTCCTTAGTTTCAAGAATTCTAACAAAGCTATCAAGAGGAATCAAATCTGACAATTTTAATTCATCTTGCAGAAAGTTCCATGCACAGGGAGCAGCAAAGTGAAATGACTTTTTCCCCAGTTCTGTGAAGACACGAGGGACAGTCAGAATAAAAAAGCCAGTGGATCATAGGCTATAATGTCCATGATTCCTAACAAGGTAATTTCCGAGATAGGATGGGACCATACCAAGTAGAGCCTTATAAATAAAAGTCAACCAATGAGTGAATCTTCTAACAGACAGGGATGACCATTCAGCTTTTTTTTTTTACAAAGTGCATGTTCTCCCCGTGTCTGTGTGGGTTTCCTCCGGGTGCTCCGGTTTCCCCCACAGTCCAAAGACATGCAGGTTAGGTTAACTGGTGACTCTAAATTGAGCGTAGGTGTGAATGTGAGTGTGAATGGTTATTTGTTTCTATGTGTCAGCCCTGCGACGACCTGGCGACTTGTCCAGGGTGTACCCCGCCTCTCGCTCGTAGTCAGCTGGGATAGGCTCCAGCTTGCCTGCGACCCTGTACAGGATAAACAGCTACAGATAATGGATGGATGTGTGAGTTGCATGTGAACAAGTCCTATAATAAGTCTTAGTTCCCAAGACTCAGGGGATTTCAGGCAGATTTTCTTCAGCACCGTTGCAAAAATCAACATCCCTCACAGACCTATCCAGCCACTGTCGTAAAAATCAAAGTGAGGCTCATCCCCAAAGCAGCACGTGTCCCATATACATACACAGGGTATAGTAAGTACAGGAATACCCTATTATTGAACGCGAGCAGTAGCCGGACAGCCGACGTGTGTGTGTACGCCATAAGCCTGCTGCAGCATCTTATCATTTTGGCTCGTGAACATGCGTGTTAACGATACCATAAACATAAAAGGATGGCACATACCCTTTACGTGTAGTCTACAGTGCAGTTCGGGAATGTTATTACGTCGATACATGAAGTTCCCACACCCTGTTAAAATCCAACAGGACTTGCCCAGCTTGCTTTTCACTGCATTTGTGTCACGAGCGAAAAAACCTAAGGTAGGACCTACTATTAAATATAAATTTATACCATAAACTCTTCAGCTCAATCCCACATAACAATTTATTTTTATTAATTTTTTTTTACCTTATTAATTAAAAAAACGGCAGGTATATCTCAGTATCTGCAATACAATCAAGTCACAATTCCAAGTAGCCATGTACGAAAACTTTTTTTTTTTTTGCCAGGGGGGTGCATGCCGGGTGTGTTTCCCCCCACATCTATGCTAGTTAAATAAATCTATGCTATAATTAAACTTAAAGACCAAAGTTATGTTCAGTGTATTGTCATGATTCATATTTTATGAGTTGACTACATAAGCAGATACTGTGGGTGGGTGTGTTAGTATATCCCAAAGTTTGAAGGACTGCATTTAAAGCCAGAGCTGGAGCCTATCCCAGCTGACCATGGGTGAGAGGCAGGGTACACCCTGGACAAGTCACCAGCTCATCGCAGGGCTGACACACAAACAACCATTCACACTCACGGTCAATTTAGAGCTACCAATTAACCTAACCTGCATATATTTGGACTGTGGGAGGAAACCCACGCAGACACGGAGAGAACATGCAAACTCCACACAGAAAGGCCCTCGTTGGCCACTGGGTTCGAACCCAGAACCTTCTTGCTATGAGGCGACAGTGCTAACCACTACACCACCGTGCCGCCCCCGTTTGCATTTAAATAAGCAAATACTTAAGAGCCTTTGACTGGATAATTACTACAGCGCTTAATGTGTTTCAGCTGCAACAATTGTTTTAACCCTAACTGATGCAGTGAGTAGCTTCCCATTTCTTAAACAAACATGTCGGAAGACGCATCTTGTGGTGTGGAAAAGATGTTACTGTGTTTCAGAAGGGTCAAATTATTGGCTTCCATCAAGCAAAGCAAACAACTAAGGAACTGAAGGAGCTGAAATGACTGGAATTGGGTTAAGAACTGTCCAATGCATCATTAAAAGCTGGAATAATAATGGTGGACCATCAGCTTCATGGAAGAAATGTGGTTTGAAGAAACTCGTGACTGACCATGATCAGAGATCACTTAAACACTTGGTGAAGTCACATCATAAAAAATCGACAACAGAACTCACAGTTGTGTTTAATAGTGAAAGTCAGAGCATTTCTACATGCACAATGTGACAAGAACTCATAGGATTGTGATTAAACAGCTGTGTGGCCATAAGAAAAGCATTTGTTAGTGAGACTAATCAGAAGAAAATGCTTCAATTTGCTAGGGAGCATAAAGATTGGACTCTGGAGCAATGGAAAAAGGTCATGTGGTTTGATAAGTCCAGATTTAGCCTATTCCTGAGTGATGGGCATGTCAGGGTAAGAAGGGAAGCACATGAAGCGATGTACCCATCATGCATAGTGGCCACTGTACAAGCCTCTGGAGACAGTGTTATGATCTGGGGTTGATTCAGTTGGTCAGTTCGAGGCTCAACAATGTTATGTGGCAATAAAATTAAGTCAGCTGATGACCTGAATGTACTGACTGACCAGATTATCAACCGCGAGTTGGCCTAGTGGTTAGCGTGTCCGCCTCTCGATCACGAGTTCTACTCACGGTCAGGTCATACCAAAGACCATCATAAAAAGGGTACCTACTGCCGTCTGGCAAGGCACGCTGCAATACAAATGTGAGTGGGGAGTCAAACTCTCACGGTTACGAGGACTAACCCCCCACTCTAATTCTAGCTATATAATAGGCGAGAGGCCGAGGGCTACGGAAACAAAGATTGGTGCTGCCCTATGCGCCACATGGCGTGGGAAGGACTTTGACCAGGTTATCACATCGATGGGTTATTTCTACCCTGATGGCACGGGGATAAAATTAAGGCTCAAATTGTGAAAGAGTGGTTCAGGAAGCATGAGGAATCATTTTCACACATGAATTGGCCATCACAGAGTCCCGACCTTAACCCCATTGAAAGTCTTTGGGATGTGTTGGAGAAGACTTTACAGAGTGGTTCGACTCTCCCATCATCAGTACAAGACCTTGGCAAAAAATGAATGCAATTCTGGATGAAAATAAATGTTGAACGTTGGATAAGGTTTTTGAAACAATGCCATGGTGAATATGTGCCATAATCAAACCATACAATGAAATATTACAGCGTGTGACTTTGTTTTTGGCCAGGCAGTGTAAATCTCTGACGCAAAGATGCTCATATTGTAGCCTAGGTTGCTTTTTATTTCATGAACGATGATGTTTAATTTCAAGCTCATAATTTATTGGCCTTTTAACATATTGAGTGCTGGTAAAAAATATGCACAGCATTTTTATGAAGTGTTTTCATCAATATCAGTTTGGCTTGGGTGTCTGTAGTATGTGTACTTCTTTTACTCTTTGAGCATTTAGCTCTATATCTCACACTGTAAACAGCTTTTGAAAAATGCCTCCTTGACACTTCTTTCTGCAGAATGTGGAGGACATATTAAAAAAAAAACAGATAAAAGTAATGCATGGACTGCACAGTAGACCAAGGCTGTTTCTTAATACCAAAAAGTGTAAAATGGACATGTTGTCAAGAATATTGTTGTCAATTTATCCAAGACTGAACTCACGGACACAAGAGCTGAGAATATTCCTGTGATGCTATGCGTCCATTGGTATTTTCTCCTCTGCATGCTGCTGCACTGCCTCTCCTTATTCATAGCCACATTTTTTATAAGGGTATGGCTGCCGTGGAAAATAAACAGTGACCTTAGTCTTATAAGGCGTAGATTTGTTTTAAGGTCTGGGGCAGAGAGGGTTTTGACATTCCAGCTTGGTGAAAAAAAAAAAAAAGGCTGAAAAGTAAATCTGATCATTTTAGGAGAATTTTTATATGATTGCATAGAGAAGAATTTCAAGGACATGAATTCAAAAAATTGTAATGGATGTTTGAGCTAAAAAAGATCATTTTTGGCACGTTTGTTTTCAGCTGTTTAGGATTAAAATGTTAATGGTGCTGAAAATGTTACACTCCTGACAGGACGATATATGGTTTGTGTAGAAGCATAGAGCAGGATAAAGCTTGTTTCATACTGACTCTCTAGAACAGGCGACCGTGTGCCACTGGAAAACACAGAAAGATAGAAAGTAAGACGTTACAGCAGTAAGTAATGATTGAATTAATGAAGTGTGTTACACTGCTGACACTTGACAGGGTAGATAACAATGATGACTGGTACATTAAAATGAAAGAAAGATGTGTGTTACACTGTGCAGGGCCCTAATACAATGCTTGATGCATCAAAATGAGCAAAATATGCCTTTAGTTCCATTCAGTAATCACACATCCAGTATTGTATTGTATTGTCACACAAACGTGTTACACTCCTGATCATTTTAGGCAACATAATTCTGATTTACTCCACAACGCCTCCATGGAATCAGACCCCTTGTTGTTCTCACATTATAGCCCTTGATGTTCAACACAATTTAAGCCATAAAGATCTCATCTCATCTCATCTCGTTATCTGTAGCCGCTTTATCCTGTTCTACAGGGTCGCAGGCAAGCTGGAGCCTATCCCAGCTGACTACGGGCGAAAGGCGGGGTACACCCTGGACAAGTCGCCAGGTCATCACAGGGCTGACACATAGACACAGACAACCATTCACACTCACATTCACACCTACGGTCAATTTAGAGTCGCCAGTTAACCTAACCTGCATGTCTTTGGACTGTGGGGGAAACCGGAGCACCCGGAGGAAACCCACACGGACACGGAGAGAACATGCAAACTCCGCACAGAAAGGCCCTCGCCGGCCACGGGGCTCGAACCCGGACCTTCTTGCTGTGAGGCGACAGCGCTAACCACTACACCACCGTGCCGCCTGCCATAAAGATCTCATCTCATCTCATTATCTCTAGCCGCTTTATCCTTCTACAGGGTCGCAGGCAAGCTGGAGCATATCCCAGTTGACTACGGGCGAAAGGCGGGGTACACCCTGGACAAGTCGCCAGGTCATCACAGGGCTGACACATAGACACAGACAACCATTCACACTCACATTCACACCTACGCTCAATTTAGAGTCACCAGTTAACCTAACCTGCATGTCTTTGGACTGTGGGGGAAACCGGAGCACCCGGAGGAAACCCACGCGGACACGGGGAGAACATGCAAACTCCGCACAGAAAGGCCCTCGCCGGCCACGGGGCTCGAACCCGGACCTTCTTGCTGTGAGGCGGCAGCGCTAACCACTACACCACCATGCCGCCTGCCATAAAGATAGCAGAAATATTTCAGAATTTAGTTTCTACTGGCAAAAATTTAAAAGAGACTTTTTTTTGTTAATTTTCACCCTGCTAACAAAAATCAAAATGACTGTTACAGCAAAGACCTACACTTTAAACCTAGACTGCCTTTCAGATTTTTCAACTGTAGGTCATAAAAAGAATTTTCCCCGACACCCAATTATTTTTGTTTAGTGGACTGAAAGCTACTGAATTTGAGTCACAGACTTACAATTTTATTACTTTTTTTTAAATAGAACATTTAATGAATTTACAGCCATGTGACCCTAAATTCGCTGCTATTTTTTCCTGCTTCACTGTAACACAATTCAATTCAATTCAATCATGCATCACGTGGTGGGCTTTCCCTGTTCACGCAAGGCATTGTGGGATACAAATTTGAAACAGGAGAGGAAAATGGAGGACGTGAATGAAATGTGAAAGACCGACTACAGTAACGGAAAGCGAGACGAAAAGACGTTATCTTATGAAGGAAAGGAAACGCAGGACCAAACTAATAAATATCAGCGATCAGCGAGCACCTCGGTGTGATCAGCTGTTTGTTTAGCAACAGAATGATGTAACAGTCGGTGCACGCTCAAGGTAAACCTGTAGATGGCAGTAACACAACACTGGATGCCAGCTGCCGTAAAACCCAAAAGAAGAAGCAGGTAAACCTGCGCATGCGCACATGGACTTCCTCTGTCTGCTTGACTGTGCGAAGCGAGCGATTTCATGCACATTATTTGCTCAGGAATCCCCTCAAATTAAATAACTTCCCAGCCACAGAATGGCCTGATAATTTTTTGAGATATTACAGAGATAAACATATATCACATTGACCAAATTTCAGAGAGAACTAAATTTCACCCATTTTATGAAATCGAAAGGCCATATAACTTTAAAGTTACTTCAAATTTACATTCAAAATTCTAGCATAATTACAATGGGAGGGGAATGGAACACTAGACAAACACAGATAGAAGTATCTTATTCTGTAAGAGCAAATACCGTTTGGTTTTATAAGGTTCTATCTGGATGTTTCATATCAAACAATCTCTTAATAAATGCTAAGAAACTCAGCTGAGTTTATTTGTGTGTTCTCTTATCTTTCCCATGTTGATGGATGACTAAGGAAATTTGGCCTCTGTGTCTCTTCATATTTGTACCCCAGTTAATCAAGAAGTCATGGATTACAGCTTGAAAGTTCCTACACACTCCAATCGACTCAAGAATGTACAATTTAAATGAGAAACAATAACAGCTTCAGTTACATTGTCTTCACTATCATTTCCAGGGGTGCCAATAATTGTAGCACACATGTTTTTGTTGAAATTGAATATTTCATGATGAGGGATTTGTTTTTCTCTGAATAAAATAAATTAAAGGTTGGGCTTTTCTCATTTTTTTCAGTGTGAGATGAAGTGAGGGTGGCACAGTGGTGTAGTGGTTAGCGCTGTCGTCTCACAGCAAGAAGGTCCGGGTTCGAGCCCCGTGGCCGGCGAGGGCCTTTCTGTGTGGAGTTTGGATGTTCTCCCCGTGTCCACGTGGGTTTCCTCCGGGTGCTCCGGTTTCCCCCACAGTCCAAAGACATGCAGGTTAGGTTAACTGGTGACTCTAAATTGAGCGTAGGTGTGAATGGTTGTGTGTCTATGTGTCAGCCCTGTGATGACCTGGCAACTTGTCCAGGGTGTACCCCGCCTTTCGCCCGTAGTCAGCTGGGATAGGCTCCAGCGACCCTGTAGAACAGGATAAAGCGGCTAGAGATGATGAGATGAGATGAAGTGACTTCACCAAAAGGTGGATTTTTTTTCTAAGCCTTTTTACTCATCTTTACAAAGGGTACCAATAATTGTGAAGGACACTGTATCTGGGAGCTCATACAACTACAGTTGCATATGTAACATTGTCTGCTCCTGACCATTAGAAGCAGTGGGAATCATCTGGATTATGCATGCTAACAATGTCATGAGGAATGGGACTGAACATGAAAGGTGACTAATAAGGTCAGCCAGGGCCATCTCGAGGTCATGAGCAGGACTCTGTGAACTAGTTGCTGAGTGTGGGAAGAATTAGCAGGACAAGAAGAAAAGTGTATTATAGAGGGTGAGGCCAGTTGTAGGCCAGCCAGTCTATTCTGTGCAGCAGAACAGTTTTGAATTTTTAACCCTCTAAAATGCTATTTCCTGCATTTTGAGAGGCAAATTTTGGTGGAGTAAAGCTAAGTTTAATGTCTCTATTAGAGTACATTTCGTCTATGTATTTTTTTCTATATGAAACAGAACCAATGATACCATAATGTAATTACGTCTACTTAGTATCGTTGAGAGGACAACACCCTCTTACCATGGGTTTGGTCAGGGCAGCAAGCGAATTCATGTAGATCTAGAGCAGCATCAAGTTTTTGGGCGCCCAAAACTGCTTGTACGCCTCGTGAACGCTATCTCGCCACCCAGACAGGACACAAGTTATCAGTCAGATACAAATGTAGCGACACTGTCATAGCCTTGCTGTCACAGGGTTCCCGCTTTGGTGCGAGTACCCAAGGAGACCAGACATGTCTAGACAGTTGCCACAGCAACAGGTTAATTAGTCTACAGAATATTCATAAATCAGCTTGTCTAGTAAAAGTGATGGGTTTTGCAGTTCTGCGTAAGCCAAATAAGGAAAATCCCAGAAAGCGGAGGCAATCGGTGACGTCAGGGCCAGGCTAATTTGCATCGGTTTTGGTGCGAATGGGTGCTACCAACTTACAATACAAAGGGATGCCGCCGGGATGAAGGGACGCAGCGGGATTTAATAAGGGAAAACAAAGGCGCACAGCGGGCTGTTTATTCACACTACTCTCTTCTTTTCTTCCTTGTAAATAGACAAAGGACTCCCATCGTAACATAATTTATGCCCCCCCCCCGCTGCCGCCACTGGGTATACACTGTGCGAATTTGGGCTGTCCCAGACAAAAGATGACCAACGTGAAAGAAATGTGAGGATATGGTGGTGCTACCTCACATTGTGAGAGAGGTTTAAAGATGGCTGTTGTCACAGTCTTGCAACCGCAACCAAACATAACCTGGGACAAAATTCTGAGAGTGTCAGAAATTTAGGATGACCATCTCATAATGTGACTACTGCTACAACCTGCGTCTACTTACCAGCCAATAAGAATGCAGCATGAAATGATGCACTGATCAATGCGACACTGATGCGAGGGCTCGATTCTTGCTTAGCTTCATTGTTTATCACTATAGTGGCGCAGATGGATGATGCATACTGATGATGTTTCTTTCCTGTATATTGACTTGAGTTGTAGCCTACGATTCATAGGTGTGCAGTGTACATTGTATAGTCTACATACATGTATCCAAGATTATTACAACCCCGTTTCCAGAAAAGTTGGGATATTTTTCAAAATGCAATAAAAACAAAAATCTGTGATTTGTTCATTCGTGTGAACCTTTATTTAACTGACAAAAGTACAAAGAAAAGATTTTCAATAGTTTTCCTGACCAACTTAAATGTATTTTGTAAATATTAACAAAGTTAGACTTTGATGCCTGCAACACACTCAAAAATGTTGGGACAGAAGCAAAATAAGACTGAAAAATTCATAGGATATTTAAGTAACACCATTTTGGAAGATTCCACACTAAGAAGGTTAACTGGTAACATGATTGGGTATAAAAGGAGCAGCACCAAAGACTCAGGCTACATCCACACGACAACGGCAACGAGATGTTATTTAAAAATATATCGCGTCCAATCGATCGCGGGCAACGATCAGTAAAATATCAGGTCCATATGGCAACGCAACGCTTGCTGAAAACGATGCAATACACATGCCACACCTCTAGGGGCGCTGTAAGACGGTCCCTTCAGAGACACCAGAACAATAGAAGAAGTAAGGACGCATGCGCATAAACTATTATGCGCGAGACTTCA
Organism: Neoarius graeffei; assembly: GCF_027579695.1. NCBI lineage: Eukaryota > Metazoa > Chordata > Actinopteri > Siluriformes > Ariidae > Neoarius > Neoarius graeffei. The sequence goes on along the minus strand of NC_083570.1, from coordinate 53,742,789 downwards.
TATTAGCCACAAAGTCAGGAAAATCTGTTCGTATAATTACATTATAATGACCAAATACAATGAAAAGTATTTTTCCAGTCTCACCTGTGAAAGGTAATCCCATGTGATCTCGTTTGGACGGCAAACCTGTTGGTACAGTTAAACGCAGCTAATCTTTATTCTCCACTTTGACCTATCCAATATGGCGGCGAGGATGACGTATGATTCTACGCGGAAGGCGGCGTCTTTAATGGTCCGGAATAAATTGAATGCTACACGTTGATGGATTAATTTGCTCCTCTACGCCCTTTTTGAGGAATGTATTGTAGGACTAAAACCAGCATCTGAAGAGGTGAGATCGCTCCTTTTTTTTCCCTATTTTTGCTGGCGGGATTGATTCTGCCCTAAGGGCAGAGTCTCTCTCTCTCTCACTTTGCACCATTACACAATAAATATTCACAGTGAAAATATTTTGTAAGCGCGTTTCATGAACCAAGTTATAGGATTTGTTGACAACTCGCATCGCATCGCAATGAGAAGATCATTGGCACTACTGGTGTTAAGAATCAGACCATTTTATAAATGAATATTTTGCTGTAGAGCTGCAGTGTTTGTACAATTGCATGTTTTTGCTTCACTATTACTGTCACTATTCTGCTTCTTGCATTACTACTGTGAACTAACACTGAACATAATAATAATAATAATAATAATAATAATAATAATAATAATAATAATATCCAAGCTCGTGTTTCACTCTCACTAGTGCTCTGTAAGGCTTTTTCCTGGTGATATCCTGGTGATATTCGTTACACTTCTACCCGGCGTGAAGCACTCACAGTCATGTGGTTGTGACGTCATCATAAACAAATCCGTTCTACTCATCCAGACGACTTCACAACGGCAACGTTGCCAGATCTTTCCACTCTGGAACCCGTTCTCAAAAAGATTGCGTTTTGGGCACCCAAAACGCTGGTGCCGTGTGGACGCCAGGCCTAAACGATAAGCAATTGTATCGGAGTCACCTGAATCCGTTCCCGTGTGGACAGGGCCTCAGTCTTTGTAAGCAAGGATGGGTTGTGGCTCACTCCTTTGTGTCAAAATTCATGAGAGAATTGTTAGTCAATTCAAAAAGAACATTTTTCAACAAAAGATTTTAGGTCTTTCAAATTCTACAGTACATACTATTGTGAAAAGATTCAGGGAATTTGGAGACATCTCAGTGCGTAAAGGGCGAGGTTGGAAACCACTGATGAATGTGTGTAATCTTCAAGCCCTTAGGTGACACTGCCTGAGAAACCGTCATGCTAATGTGACAACATGGGCTCAGGAGTACTTTGGAAAAATGTAGTCACTTAACACAGTCCACCACTGCATCCAGAAATGCAACCTGAAACTGTATTATGCAAAGAGGAAGCCATTCATCAATTCTATGCAGAAACACTGCCGATTTCTCTGGGTCTGAACTAATCTCAGATGGAACGAAAAACAGTGGTCAGATGAGTCCACATTTCAGCTGTTTTCAGGTAAACCAGATGTTGTGTTCTCAGCGCCAAAGGTGAACACAACCATACAGTTTGTTATCAGATAAAGGTGCAAAAGCATCTGTGATGGTGTGGAGGTGCATCAGTGCCCATGGCATGGGTGAGTTGCATGTGTGTGAAGGTACCATTTATATATTGGGGCATATACTGGGAGAGAGACATATTCATCAAGGCAACGTCTCCTCCCGGGAAGTCCATGCTTATTTCAGCAGGACAATGCCATGCCTCATTCTGCATGGGCTACAACAGCATGGCTTTGTAGCCACAGAGTGCGTGTGCTTGACTGGTCTGCTGCCAGTTCAGATCTGTCTCTTACTGTATGTGGCATCATGAAGAGGGGAATCAGACAGCAGTGACCACGGACTGTTGAGCAGCTGAAGTCTTATATCAAGCAAGAATGGACAAAAATTTCAATTGCAAAACTGCAACAATTAGTATCCTCAGTTCCTATAATTATAAAGTGTTATGAAAGGAAAGGTGATGTAACACAATTGTAACTAGATTGCATTTCCTCTGCAGAAACTGCTGGAGTGTGCTTGCTCAAATGAAGCCACATTCTCTGCTTCTCTCTCTCTCTGTGTCTCTCTCTCTCTTTCTTTACATCTCTCTCACCCAATCACTATCCCCACCAATACACATTGTCACACAGTGTCATGTTTTAAAAATCCTTGTTTTAAATGGCTTTGGTCAACAGCTCTCACTCCTTCTCTGGCTCAAAGTCTCTTTCACATCATTTTGAAGGGAGATTTCACTGCGCTTCGTGCAGTGAAATCTCCTCTCTACCCTTTTATATGTTTTTCAATTTAATTCAGAGGTTTTACAGGGTTTAAAACATGGATTTTGGCTGTAAAATTGCAGTTTTAATATTTTTTTCCTGCTGATCCCACTCTAACGTCTAGAGTGGAGGTGCTCCTTATGACATCATCACTCCAAAGTTCTACCCATTCATTTCAATGGCACGGAATTTTGTCGAAAAACGGGAATACCAAATGAACGACAAGGGGTAGTGCAACCATTTTAACAAGCACGCCATTCCAGATCGGGCCCTACGTTTCAGCGTTGGAACGGTGTCTCTATCTCGAAAGCCCTAGAAGGAGTAGTGGATCCAAAAAACGGGTGAAACGGAATAATAATAATAATAATAAAAATAAAACTTAAGAACAATAGTGTGCTTTTGCAAGCACACTAATAATAAAAATAAAACTTAAGAAGAACAATAGTGTGCTTTTGCAAGCACACTAATAATGCCTCTGTTCCAGCTTTTTTTTGAGTGTGCTGCAGGCGTCAAATTCTACCTTCATTTATATTCACAAAATACAATTAAGTTGGTCAGTAAAACTATTAAAAATCTTTTCTTTGTACTATTGCTATTTAAATAAAGGTTCACATGAATTAACAAATCACGTTGTTTTTATTGCATTTTGGAAAATATCCCAACTTTTCTGGAAACGGGGTTGTAGATCCATGTCACACAATGTGGCTTGCAATAAACGTATACAATTGCTGAAATCTCAGTTTGCAGGCACTGTTAGTCACTAACACATGCTAATCACAAAACTGGTAAAAATAACCTGGATCTTACATCTGACCTCACATCAGCAGGCCAAATGCCTCCTATGCTTTGTGGTACCATGCTGTTCCCCAGCTCGTAAAGGATGCATCAGTGGTGACCCCTTTGATGGGGCACAATCCCCCATAGCAGACGTCTCTCATTAGAAATGTTAGAAATTGGGCTCATCTTGCTGAATCTAGGCCATTATAGCAGGATGGGGTGAGGTTTAGTGTGAATCTGCCCTGAGAGCAAGATGACAAGCTGGAATGGTCAAGGACGCGTTATCCTAATGGGCTTCATGGGCAGCTGCCCAGGGCCTCGGCTACTAGGGAGCCTCGGAGGTAGTGAGATCGGAAAATATGAAACGATATTTTCAGAAGTTTTGATCATATTGATAACATTTTTGATGCATTTCGCCACCCGTAAGGAAGCCCACCTTGTCCCGTCGCATAAATCACCCGTCATTGTCAATCACTGTCCACCATGTCTTCACACGCTACGCCAGCTTGAGTTCAATGATTTAATTAATGACTTCGCTTTCCAGAAAAGTAGGAAAGTGCCCTTGTAAGTTGACCCATGGCTGTCAAACTGAATGCGCAAAGCTGTGTGCCACTGCTGTTTGGGACATTACGTGTGTGAAAGGATGAAATGTTTCACATAGCCTAACATTTTGAGATTTATTTCTGAGAAGCAAGATATTTTTCTTTCTTTGTTATCGCTCTTTGTTTTCACAAGTTAAAAGTCGCCTGGATTCCAAAATGAAAACGAACGGTTATATACCACATGAATTTTCTTGTTCTGAATACTAAAGAAACTGTTGTAGGCCGAGGTTATGTTCTTGACATGTTGTTCATTGACTCACTCATTCAAAGGCTTCTTGAGGCTAAACTTTAGTTAACCAGACTTGTTAACCGTGATGTCTGATGGATTTTTTCACCATGCAATTGCCTATTTCACCATTGCTTTTTCTCGATTAAATAGGTGTTGATGGATATAAAGTTTTATCGTTCAATAGTATGTCTAATTGTACCACTGTCATTATTTAAGTTTCTGTGTCTAGTTAGACAGGCACGTCTGAGGGGGTGAATTTGCTGAGCGCGGTTGACAACAGGCGGGGGTGGGGTCTCGGGGGGGTGTCTGCCCAGCGCCTCAGCAAGTGTTCACGTGGCCCTGGGAATGGTACTGAGTAACATGGCACCCCTGAGCCTGGTTGTCTCACGTATATTTAGGTGATTCACTCTCTCTCTCTCTCTCTCTCTGAACAGTGATCTGAGTGTTTGTGTGGCTACAAGAAGAGCAAAGCAGAAAGCTGTGACTAAGTTATAAATCTGCAGTGTTGTTTTGGAAAGTTTTACATTAATGACTACCATGCCAAAGGTACAGACCCTAAAAATAGAGTTCACATGTGCTCTCACCTGCCCTGCGATGACCTGGCGACTTGTCCAGGGTGAACCCCGCCTCTCGCCCATAGTCAGCTGGGATAGGCTCCAGCTTGCCTGCGACCCTGTACAGGATAAGTGGCTACAGATAATGGATGGATGGATGGATGGATGTGCTCTCACCTTTAGTCCACTGTATTCTCTGAGTGGTGCATTGCTTGTATTGTTACTGTCATGAGTCCCTGGAACCTGGGATCCAGGTGATGGTTGATAATCCACTTCTAAAAAAAACCTCATAGCTCCAGCAACCTTAGAGGAAACAACCACTGGTCATGAGTACCTTAGAAGAAAAGAAACTTGCAAACAATTTTATGAATGACTTTTTTCAAAGTTTAAACAGTAGCACATATGAAACTGAATGGCAGTTTCAGAGAGTTTGATATCCCATCACTTTCAAATAATGCAGTACAAAAGCCTGAAATTTATGTCATGATTATCAGTGAAAGTACTCTTCAAGAATTCTGTGGAGTTTGTTGAAAGCAATTAAATAGGACAATGTATGGGATTTTAAAACACAAAAGGAGCTTGCCATCCCATTATTCTAAATACAGACAATACAAAATCATGAAAGTTCATAAGTACCTGATAAGGCTTTTCTTCAAGAATTATGTTGTGATTTCTGAAAACAACTTGATTCAATTATTATATGGGATTTTTAAATAGCGCATATTAAATTGAATGGTCATGTTAGAGGAACTTTCCACACAATTGTTCCAACTATCCATTTTCTACACAGCAGTCACGGGTGAGTTGGAACCAATCCCAGCTGACTTTTGTCGAGAGGTGGGGTACACCATGGGCGAGTTGTCAGTCAATCACAGGGCTAACAGTGATTAACAACCATTCACACTCACATTCACACGTATGGCCAATTTAGAGTAGCCAGTTGACCTAATCCGCATGTCTTCGGACTGTGGGATGAAACCAAGGCATCTGGAAGAAACCCACACAGGCACGAGGAGAACATGCAAACTCCACACAGGAAGACCCCAGTCGGCTGTGAGGTTCAAACCCAGAACCTTCATGCTGTGAGGTGACAGTACTTCCTCCATGGCCCTGATCGAAAAGCCATATAGATAATGGATGGATGGATGGATGGATGGATGGATGGATGGATTTACTGAACTTCAAAATTCAGATGTCGTTACTCAGGTTCTCTCTAATGTTGCAAATGTGTCCAGATTTAATCAGGACACATTTCAAACTGAATGTTGCAATTTCCATTGCCATATTGTTTATTAGTTAAAGGTGCCTGTTGTAGTTTTATCTAATATTAACTAGCATTATCATATAGACCCCTTTCACATGACGTCACCGCGTCGCGAGATTTTGTTAGGCGCCATATTGGAAGACCAAGTACATGCATTCACAATATAAAACAAAGTACGAGCGAGAGTAAAGTGACACGATGGATGATAATTCTGGTTATGTGAGTACATTACCAGTTGCAGAAAGGGCACGGTATGTGGAGAAACTGGCTGTGATTGATGGGTTTGACCCATATGATAAGACTCACGGCAAGGGAGAATGGAAACATAAGGAGGACCTGACACCAATTCTGCCATCTGTTTGCTACCCAGACATTGTAAACTATTTGTTGTTTACACCCAGTGCCTACACTCAGTGTTCGAACTATGCCGATATTTTCGGGGGGCCCCTTTTTTTCCCTGGGGGGTGCTTGCGCTTGTCTCGGAGCGCGGATCTCCAAACACATGAGAAGCCTATCTTACGCACATATCACGCGAACTCCACACCTCCACACACGCATTGCGTCTGAAGTCATAACTCATCAGGGGAAATCGTGTCCACATTGGCATGTTCAAAAAACAACATCGCGTCAACAATGATACCACACGCAAGAAAAAAAAAAAACAGTCAGGCTACTTAACAACCAACCTGGCAGCAGCGAGCAAGCCCCAAACCATCCTAAATTATTATTATTATTAAATTGTAGAAGTCTGGGAGGCTTGCTCCTCATACAGTTATCAACTTGGGGCCACTTTAGCATGTTTTAAATCTGAATTTCTTGCGTTTGCTTACCTCAAAGTGTCCGCAGATCATGCACAGACTTATCCATTATATCCACAGTTTTTTGCCAAGTCTCACACAGGTTTCTTTCAAGTCTACTGTTGGGCCAATAAATCATAAATAAAACAGCTCAGATTTGTTTGTTTAAGTCATTTGCCACTCCACTTTATTCTTGTGGGTTCACAGAACGCTGCCGTTATTTCCCCCTAATCACGAGTTTGTTGGTCTTCCAAAATGGCACAGGGTCTATTTACTTCCGGTTTCGGGTGACGTCAGTGAAAGGGGTCTATACATTTATGGCCAAAAGTTTGTGGACACCTGACCATCACACCCATATGTGGTTCTTGCCCAAACTGTTGCCACCAAGTTGGAAGCACAGAATTCCCTAGAATGTCTTTGTATGCTGTAGCATTGAGATTTCCCTTCACTCAAATTAAGAGGCCCAAACATGTTCTAGCATGACAATGTCATTATGAACAAAGTGAGCTCCATGAAGACATGGCTTACCAACGTTGGAGCCTTGAAGCCCTGACCTTAACCCCAGTGAACACCTTTGGGTTGAACTGGAATGCTGATTATACCTGAAGCCTCCTCACCCAATATGTGGCAAATCCCCACAGCCACACTCCAAACTCTAGAGGATAACCTTCGCAAAAGAGTGGTTATCTCATCTCATCTCATCTCATTATCTGTAGCCGCTTTATCCTGTTCTACAGGGTCGCAGGCAAGCTGGAGCCTATCCCAGCTGACTACGGGCGAAAGGCGGGGTACACCCTGGACAAGTCGCCAGGTCATCACAGGGCTGACACATAGACACAGACAACCATTCACACTCACACCTACGGTCAATTTAGAGTCACCAGTTAACCTAACCTGCATGTCTTTGGACTGTGGGGGAAACCGGAGCACCCGGAGGAAACCCACGCAGACACGGGGAGAACATGCAAACTCCACACAGAAAGGCTCTCGCCAGCCACGGGGCTCGAACCCGGACCTTCTTGCTGTGAGGCGACAGCGCTAACCACTACACCACCGTGCCGCCAAGAGTGGTTATTATAACAGTAAAAATGGAATAAATCTGGAATGGGATGTTCAACAAGCAGGATTGTATCGGTTAGTGTCCACATACCATTAATCATAGTGTCATTGTCCATCCATCCATTATCTGTAGCCATTATCCTGTGTAGGTTCATGGGCAAGCTGGAGCCTATCCCAGCTGACTATGGGCGAGAGATGGGGTACACCCTGGACAAGTCACCAGGTCATCGCAGGGCTAACACATAGAGACAAACAACCATTCACACTCACATTCACACCTACGGTCAACCTACCAGTCCGTGGTCGCCAGTGTCTTGTTTTACACCATGGTGTGCTGGGGGGGCAGCACATCCAAGAAGGACACATCCAGGCTGGACAAACTGTGTGGTTGGCATGAAGCTGGAGACTCTGGTGACGGTGGCAGAGAAGAGGACTATGGACAAACTACTGAACATCATGGATGATGCCAGTCACCCTCTGCACACCGTCATCAGCAACCAGAGGAGCCTGTTCAGTGACAGAATGCTCCTTCCCAAGTGCAGGACTAACAGACTTAAAAACTCTTTTGTCCCTCACGCCATCAGACTGTACAACTCAACAGGAGGACAGAGGATGGGAAGGAGCAGTAGCCTAGCCTGACAATAAGCAATACTGGACAATGTGCAATACCTCTACTGCTGGACTTTTTTTTTCCTCCCCATATCTTATTCTTTTTTATATTTGTATATGTAAATACTTAATTTAATTTAATTTATCTAGAAGTTTTCTCTATTTTCTATTCTCTGTTTATCCTGTAATGATGCTGCTGGAATTTTAATTTCCCTGAGGGAACCCTCCCAAAGGGATCAATAAAGTTCTATCTAACCTAACCCGCATGCCTTTTGGGGAAACCAGAGCACCCGGAGAAAACCCACGCAGACACAGGGAGAACATGCAAACTCCACGCAGAAAGGCCCCCGTCAGCCACTGGGCTCGAACCCAGAACCTTCTAGGGCCAAGTTTACATTAGACCGTATCTGTCTCGTTTTCTTCGCGGATGCACTGTCCGTTTACATTAAAACGCCTGGAAACGGGAATCCGCCAGGGTCCACGTATTCAATCCAGATCGTGTCTGGTCCGGTGCTGTGTAAACATTCAGAATACGCGGATACGCTGTGCTGAGCTCGCTGGCGTCGTCATTGGACAACGTCACTGTGACATCCACCTTCCTGATTCGCTGGCGTTGGTCATGTGACGCAACTGCTGAAAAACGGCGCGGACTTCCGCCTTGTATCACCTTTCATTAAAGAGTATAAAAGTATGAAAATACTGCAAATACTGATGCAAATACTGCCCATTGTGTAGTTATGATTGTCTTTAGGCTTGCCATCCTTCCACTTGCAAGTGGTAAGTGATATGCGCTGGGATCACACACACAGCGGCTCAGTCCCGAATCACAGCTTGTGCGCTTCACTCGCGTGCTCTGTGAGCTGCGCAGGGCCGGAGTGCGCACCCTCCAGAGGGCACTCGCTGTTCAGGGCGGAGTGATTTGGAGCGCAGGATGCCTGCGGAGCCGAGCGTATCCGTGTATTGGTATTGCTGTGTGCACGCAAATCGTGTATTGGTGTTGCTGTGTGCACGCTAATCGTTTTAAAAACGTTAATCTGATGATCCGCTGATACGGTCTAATGTAAACATGGGCTAGGTGTGACGTGACAGTGCTAACCACTACACCACCGTGCCGCCTCATAGTGTCATTGTGCACATGTGAAACGTTAGCAAGAGATTTTAACATAACCAAAGCAGGCGGTGAAATTGATCAGCTGTGAATTCATCATCACAAACTACAGGTCCTATTTAAGACCTTATTTCCTTGGATACACGCCATGTTTATGCAAATTGTCTCACTTCCGGTATTGTTTGGAGAAATGCCTGTGTGTCCATTTTTAAAATATGTAATATTGTACATCATTTAGATGCATTTTTCTTCTGAATATTTTGTGGTGGTGTTTTGGGAACTTTTTTTTAATCGATGGAGGTGAACGAGCTCTTTTCATTAAAAAAAATATTATTCTCTTTCCCTCTTTTGTTTATAGCCCCCTTTTTTGGCACTTGATGTACTTGGACCACAATGGAAATAAGTGTTTACACTTTATTGTGCTACTCATGTATTTTAATATGCAATTTACTTGTATTTTGTACATCATTTTACTAAATAAACTCATCATCATCATCAGTTCGTTCAAAATTTCGTTTATTTGCTCAGTCAGCTAGCACTTCCGGAAAACCCGGAAGCGTTCGTTTGTTCATTTAATTGATTCATTCGAAAAGATTCATTTGTTCGTTCGGTTCCTATCTGTAGTACACAGGTATATTTGATTATAATAAAAGCTACATTTTATTTACACAAGTCAAAATTGGCCACAAAGGTAGCTTTATACATATAATTTATATGTACACACAAGTCTATAATCTGTATTAAGGAGTTTACTCTTTCTGGAAAACAAGAGACAATATAAGTCTATAGTTTTCAGTTTTTAATTATTTTACCGATTTGTTTTCTTTTTAAACATGTCCAATATTGTAATCTCTTTGTAATATTGTACAAAACAAGAACACATCCATGATAGGCGGGTTTTCTTAGCGGAAGTGATTCTTTCTAACCAGCGACATTCAGCCAATGGCGGCTCAGAAAACTGAATTTTACCCAATCAGATCAGTTTGGGGGCAGGCTTTTTGAATCCAGCGCGGTCACCAAGGCAAAATGACTGACAGGAGTTATGGAGTGTCTGTGTATTTTTTCATTCCTGTGCAATAGCATTTAGTCCTGGATGGAAGAGTGTTAAGTTATAGGCAATGCTTAACTACAAGTCGAGCCCATGGATTACTAATTAGCTGGTTTCCTATTTCCGGTTTTAACAATGCCTGTGATGAGACTAACGGATGCATCCATAACAACACTGCACTGCTGCACAACCCAGGAGCGGCCCGGTTCGTCCAAAACACTACAAACGCACCACACACACTGCAGCCAGTTACTCATCCTCTAATAACTGCACGGATCATTTCAGTCAGATCATAAACATCTCTCAGAGCTCAGGATCATGCACCCAGCTTGCTATCAAATCTCATTTCATACAGTATGTGTTTAGCCTGGTCAGCTAGCCTGATGGTCTTAAGTTCAATACTGGAAACTAATCCTAACAGAATGGATAATAAACAACACTTTTACCAATAACTGATGCTGTTCATTCCAGTCTTGTAGGGCTGCATGAGATTGATCTGCTGTGCTACACCTGGGTCCTGCTTATTGTCTGATAGAACACAGGTTCTCAGCTCTGGTCCTGGAGAACCTTTTGTGCTTTCCATAAAACGTATAGGACAGGGGGTTCTTCTGGGGTTCCAGGGCTAGGAACATGTGCACGTGGTACAACCCCGATTCCAAAAAAGTTGGGACAAAATCCAAATTGTAAATAAAAACGGAATGCAATGATGTGGAAGTTTCAAAATTTCATATTTTATTCAGAATAGAACGTAGATGACATATCAAATGTTTAAACTGAGAAGATGTATCATTTAAAGAGAAAAATGAGGTGATTTTAAATTTCATGATAACACATCTCAAAAAAGTTGGGACAAGGCCATGTTTACCACTGTGAGACATCCCCTTTTCTCTTTACAACAGTCTGTAAACGTCTGGGGACTGAGGAGACAAGTTGCTCAAGTTTAGGGATAGGAATGTTAACCCATTCTTGTCTAATGTAGGATTCTAGTTGCTCAACTGTCTTAGGTCTTTTTTGTCGTATCTTCTGTTTTATGATGCGCCAAATGTTTTCTATGGGTGAAAGATCTGGACTGCAGGCTGGCCAGTTCAGTACCCGGACCCTTCTTCTACGCAGCCATGATGCTGTAATTAATGCAGTATGTGGTTTGGCATTGTCATGTTGGAAAATGCAAGGTCTTCCCTGAAAGAGACGTCGTCTGGATGGGAGCATATGTTGCTCTAGAACCTGGATATACCTTTCAGCATTGATGGTGTCTTTCCAGATGTGTAAGCTGCCCATGCCACACACACTAATGCAACCCCATACCATCAGAGATCCAGGCTTCTGAACCGAGCGCTGATAACAACTTGGGTCATCCTTCTCCTCTTTAGTCCGAATGACACGGCGTCCCTGATTTCCATAAAGAACTTCAAATTTTGATTCGTCTGACCACAGAACAGTTTTCCACTTTGCCACAGTCCATTTTAAATGAGCCTTGGCCCAGAGAAGACGTCTGCGCTTCTGGATCGTGTTTAGATACGGCTTCTTCTTTGAACTATAGAGTTTTAGCTGGCAACGGCGGATGGCACGGTGAATTGTGTTCACAGATAATGTTCTCTGGAAATATTCCTGAGCCCATTTTGTGATTTCCAATACAGAAGCATGCCTGTATGTGATGCAGTGCCGTCTAAGGGCCCGAAGATCACGGGCACCCAGTATGGCTTTCCAGCCTTGACCCTTACGCACAGAGATTCTTCCAGATTCTCTGAATCTTTTGATGATATTATGCACTGTAGATGATGATATGTTCAAACTCTTTGCAATTTTACACTGTCGAACTCCTTTCTGATATTGCTCCACTATTTGTCGGCGCAGAATTAGGGGGATTGGTGATCCTCTTCCCATCTTTACTTCTGAGAGCCGCTGCCACTCCAAGATGCTCTTTTTATACCCAGTTATTAGGGATGGGAATTGATAAGATTTTTACGATTCCGATTCCATTTTTGATTCTGCTTAACGATTCGGTTCTTTATCGATTCTCATTTGAAAAAAGAGGAGAACAAACAGGTCGATTAGCATCAACTTTGTTTAGTTTAGGAGTAACACAGATTCACCAGTCCGAAGCGTGTCGAAAACGTGACATTCATTTAAAAGTATCGCATGCTGTGTGCGCAAATGTTTTTGCATATTACTCGTGTTCCCTCCCGACGATGTAATATCTACTTTGCAATGGCTGCAGGTTGCCCGGTTGTCAGCTTTCCTTGAAAAATGCAGCCAAACTTTTGAGCGTTTAAACCGCTTGGTTGCCATGTTTACTGCTTACTGCATGTCACTACGCACGTTGTGTAACTTGCGTAATATATATGACATTAGTCGTGCCCGCTGGAATCGATAAGGGAATCGTTAGCAAATCTGGCAAACGATTCCATGGAATTGAAACACTGGGAACCGGTTCTCAACAAGAACCGGTTTTCGATTCCCATTCCTATCAGTCATCTTAATAACCTATTGCCAATTGACCTAATGAGTTGCAATTTGGTCCTCCAGCTGTTCCTTTTTTGTACCTTTAACTTTTCCAGCCTCTTATTGCCCCTGTCCCAACTTTTTTGAGATGTGTTGCTGTCATGAAATTTCAAATGAGCCAATATTTGGCATGAAATTTCAAAATGTCTCACTTTCGACATTTGATATGTTGTCTATGTTCTATTGTGAATACAATATCAGTTTTTGAGATTTGTAAATTATTGCATTCCGTTTTAATTTACAATTTGTACTTTGTCCCAACTGTTTTGGAATCGGGGTTGTAGAATAAACAGGGATTACGCTATATGACCAAAAGTGTATGGATCCCTGAATATTGAACATCCTGTTACAATGTCATGGGTGTGAATATGAAGTCGGCACCAACCATTGGTTACCATCTTGGTAACCAGGACTTCCAGCAAGCTAACCACATCAAAGATCTGGGAGTCACTGTTGCGAGTGATATGACGTGGGGTAAACATATCGAAGACATGTGTGCCAAGGCCAATAAGACACTCGGCCTCATAAAAAGAATCTGTGGAAGAGACATCACTGACATAAGAACAAGAAACCTTCTTCTATTTTGCTCGTTGGTGAGGCCCAAGCTAGAGTACGCCTCCTGTGTCTGGTCGCCATACACTGCAAAACATCGCAGGCTGATCGAGAATGTACAACGTAGAGCTACCAAGTTCATCTTGAACTATCCTGAGGACAAGACATACACTGAGAGGCTCATCTACCTTGAATTGCAGCCACTGGAACACAGAAGAGAGATGACTGACCTGGTCATGCTGTACAAGATAAGGAATGGGTCTACAGAAACTGAACTTAAACAGTATCTTCTTCCAGTCACATCAATCTACAAGACGCGTAACTTTGACAAGAACAACCTCGTCCAACTTACAGCACGCCATAAGCAGACTTACTATAGGGCTTCATATCTGCCTAGAACTATGGAACAGCCTACCAACTGAGCTGAAAACCACGCCAATGTCCTTTGAAATGGAATTAGTCTAGTATTTTTGATAAGATTATAGTTCTATAATGTTATAACTTTTAGACCATTCCATTATGTTATAAATTTTAGACCATGCTATTTCAGATTTTTTAACGCAAAACAGTTTTAAAAAGTCTAATGTCCTTGGCGAAATTCAAAAAACTAATTTCTGAATACTATCACCAGATATTATCATCCTATCAGCCACCTAAGGCTACGTTCACACTGCAGGCTGAAGTGACTCAAATCCGATCTTTTCGCCCATATGTGACCTGTATCCGATCTTTTATTGACAATATGAACGACACAGATCCGATTTTTTCAAATCCGACCCAGGCCGTTTGGATATGTGGTCCTAATTCCGATTCCTATCCGCTCTTTTCATATGCGACTTCAGTCTGAACCGCCAGGTCGCATTCATCCGACTTACACGTCATCAACAAGCCACAAACGTCACTATTCTGCGCTGAAGTAGGCGGCGGGTCTCTCAAAAAAAATTACAACAACATGGCGCATAATCACGGGCGCAGATAGAGGGGGGGACGGGTGGGATTCGTCCCACCCAGATTTAAATTCACTTCGTTTGGTCCCCCCCCCACTTTGCATAAGGCAAACCTCACGGAAAAATCAAAAGACTAATTACCATTCGGTTTATTGAGGTGCACGGCAGTGTATACATAGTTGCAACAACTCACATAAAACAAAACAAAGACTGATATTCGGTTGGTTGAGCTGCGCAGACTGCACAGGTTGTGAGCTCGAGCTTGGTTGCTATAGTAACCCACAACAAGTTTGACAGGCATATCGGGGTTGGGGTTGGTTTGCTGGCAGCTTTGTCCCCCCCCAGTTTTTTGTCCCCGCCAGTTCAAAAAACGTATCTGCGCCCCTGCGCATGACATCAATGCGAGGGACGCTTCGGGCTGTGAAGGTTCTGAATCTTCTCAATGGAAGGACGCAGAGGTTAGGGAGCTGATTTCCATTTGGGGGGATACAGCTATTCAAGCTAGATTGGATGGGTCATACCGCAACCGGGCGGTTTTACTTCCGTAAACACTGGCCATGCTCACTGCGTGTGACGTCGTCGTATCCTGCAATGCGCATGCGGAACACTTTTAGGTCGCTTTTCGTTCATACTGAGGATCACATACAAGTCGCATATATTTGTTAATGTGAACGACCTCACAAAAAAATCGGATTTCACAAAAAAATCGGAATTGAGCATTAAGCCTTGCAGTGTGAACGTAGCGTGAGTTACTCATTATATAATAAATAAGTCCAGTATTCTTTGATAATATATTTAATGTTATAACTTTTAGACCATTTCACTATTCCTCCTGTCAGGCTTTTATCATAAACAACCCTGATTTTTTTTCTTTTTGTCTCTATATAACTATATTTAGCTCAGTTAATATATTATATATTATTGTACCTTAAGTTGTAAATAGTGATGAATAAATTAAACTAAACTAATATGGACTTTTTGTTGTTATACTAAGCGGACAATTGAACAGAAGGCCTTTGTGTCCTCTAACATTACAATTTCCCTTCAGTGGAACTAAGAAGCCCAAATCTGCTCCAGCACGACAAAGAAGAAGAAACCTTTATTCGTCACATGCACACTTCAAGCACAGTGAAATTCATCCTCTGCATTTAACCCATCTGAAGCAGTGAACACACGCGCACACACACAGACCCAGAGCAGTGGGCAGCCACACTAGAGCGCCCAGGGAGCAGTCAGGGGTTCGGTGCCTTGCTCAAGGGCACCTCAGCCCAAGGCCGCCCCACATCAACCTAACTTTGGATTGTGGAGGAAACCAGGGCACCCGGAGGAAACCCACGCAGACACGGGGAGAACATGCAAACTCCACACAGAAAGGCCCTTTTTGCTGTGAGGCGACCGCGCTAACCACTACACCACCGTGCCGCCCAATGCCCCTGTGCACAAAGCAAGCGCCATGAAGATATGCCCTGTGTCTGAAATTGCTCACTCGTTCACTACTCCCTATATAGGGAATTACTATATAGTGAGCTCGTTGGTAAAATGGGGGAAAAAAAAAACCACTTTCGGATACTACTCCATCGCGTTGGTATTTACATCATTACTGTCGCACAATTAAAACGTGCCAGGTCAGTCGGCTGGTGGGTTTTCAAAATAATAAATGCTTGCATGTATTTTTGTAATAAATACTGAGCGTATTTCCCACATTAATCAATACAAAGTAGCTGCATCTTTCCGTTTTTTTTTTTAAATCAAGGCTGAATACTTTCTTCTTTGCCGCTGCCTTTTATTAAATCAAATTTGAGACTTTTAATTTGATTTCTTTCAGCGCGACCGCAATGCATGATGGGATATATTGCTTTGGTTAGTGACCATCATTTGTACACTACTTTTCGTGATGCATTGTGGGATACTTCGAGTGCACTATAATAATCCTCACTAAGGTTTCGGACAGCACTACAAAATGGCGTCCCTACTATATAGTGCCGTATACACTACCGTTCAAAAGTTTGGGGTCACTTTGAAACAGTGGTGGTTCTAGACCAAAATTACTAGGGGGGCCGAGGTGGGGCCAGTGTTTTTTCAGGGGGGCACATATGGGCAAAACATGGCAATATTTAAGCGTTCAAAATGTTTTGTTTAGTTTATTTAAAACCAAAACAAAATACATTGAGCATAAATACAATGAGATAAACATTCTGTCTCAATAGCCTAAACATAAAATAAATTGTGCTCAGTAAATCTTAAAACCATGTTTCTCTTTTTTGTAAAATAAGATTTCTATTTTTGCATACAATGAACCTTTTCTTCAGACGTGGCTGCACTGGAGTGTCGTCCAAGCGCTTGCTGATATCTGGAGAAAGATGAATACAGTAAATATGGGAGTGCGACTGAGAACAACATTTATTTATCATTATTCATTTATTAATTTATTATTATATCTATTATTTGTATTTTATATTTATTAATTATTATTCAGACTTCACACTTTCAGGGTAGGCTATATGAATTGTAGGCCAACACTGCTCACACACATACATTTGTTCAACATCACAAACCTGATGGTGCTGTACTTGATATGCATGGTGAATCTGGTTGTCCCAATGACTCGTTGGGTTGTCCCTCATTCTGTCCCTCAATCTGATCCTGAATGTCTTCATCCTCACTCTCAGATTGCCTTTCAGATGCCTCACTTTCCACCTCTCCAACCACCACCTCTGGCTCTCTCCACCTCTGGCTCTCTCTCCTCTTTCATAATCTTCATCTTCCTTACTCTCTCTATGTTGCTTTTTGCCAACAGGGGCAAAAAAGGACATAATGTCCTACTTGCTCCTTTTCATGATGATAGCCTACAGTAGGTCTATACTAAAAAGTAAACGGAGAGGAATGTAGCCTCTACATATCACAAGGCCATTAAAGTTTTACAAGAAGGTTAAACACTGTCGGTTATTTTACCCATTTCCCAAAAATATTAAGTTAGGCTACTTATTGCTGTGCAACACACTTTTAAGAAAGCGCAATAAAACGGATTTATTATTGTAGTGAACAACAACAGTAAAACACGGATATGTGCAAACACTGACGTTACGAAATTGAATAATTTTCCTTACCTTTGCCTCTTTGCAGTAGCCTAGTCCTTGCAGGGCTGCAGCTGTTATCTCTCACGTCCGAAGTTTACAATTCGCGCTGCTGCTGATCTTTCTGCTGCAGGTAACAGTGTGCGTGTAGCGCTTTAAGGAGTCCGTGTAGAACACTCCGTCATGTCAGTTCCGATCTTCGAGCCAGCGCACGTCAAAATGAATAAATCTTGTTACCTGTTCAGCACAGGGGCCACAACAGGGGCAAGGAGCAATTTTACAGGGGCACTGGCCCCCCCTGGCCCCCGTTTAAAACCGCCTATGCTTTGAAATGTCCTTATTTTTGAAAGAAAAGCACTGTTCTTTTCAATGAAGGTCACTTTAAACTAATCAGAAATCCACTCTATACATTGCTAATGTGGTAAATGACTATTCTCGCTGCAAATGTGTGGTTTTTGGTGCAATATCTCCATAGGTGTATAGAGGCCCATTTCCAGCAACTCTCACTCCAGTGTTCTAATGGTACAATGTGTTTGCTCATTGCCTCAGAAGGCTAATGGATGATTAGAAAACCCTTGTACAATCATGTTAGCACAGCTGAAAACAGTTGAGCTCTTTAGAGAAGCTATAAAACTGACCTTCCTTTGAGCAGATTGAGTTTCTGGAGCATCACATTTGTGGGGTCGATTAAATGCTCGAAATGGCCAGAAAAATGTCTTGATTATATTTTCTATTCACTTTACAACTTATGGTGGTAAATAAAAGTGTGACTTTTCATGGAAAACACAAAATTGTCTGGGTGACCCCAAACTTTTGAACGGTAGTGTATAGTGAGTAGGGAGCTATTTCAGACACAGGGATGGCATGCCAAGGTTGCAGTGGAAGAACTCAAGTGTTCTGCATAGAGCCCTGACCTTAACCCCAATGAACACCTTTGGGATGAACTGGAACACTGACTGCACAACATCAGTGCCTGATATCATGAAAGTTCTTGCGGCTGAATGATCATAAATCCCCACAGCTACGCTCCAAAATCTAGTGGAAAGCCTTCCCAGAAGATTGGAGCTTATTATAACAGCAATGGGGAACTAAATCAGAAATGAGAAACAAACACATATGGGTGTGATGGGCTTGTATTAACAAACTTTTGGTTATATTGTGTATTAATAATGTAGTAATACAGTAATTAATAATGTAGGTGTGCATATTTTGTCTTGCAGGTCACATCATACATTGATCAAGGTCATCATGTATAGCAAGTGTGGGAGATCTGAGACGTCCTCTGGTCCCATGAGCAGCAGCAGCATTACAGGTCTCTTGTCTGCACTCTGTGACTGCAGCCTGTCCGGAGTGTCATGGAAGCGCCGCTCTTTTGGAAGTATCTCCCGTGTGGCGCTCCACCGTGCCCTCCGAAGACGTGCCTACGCCACACTGCTTTCCAAACTTTTCCAGGATGGCGCATCCAAACCGACCTCGTCGATGGCAAACGCTTTAGCCAACACACCCTCTTACAACAAAATGCTTATGATCTCCTTTGACTTGCGTGTCTCAGGCCATGCTGAGGACGCAGAAAGGCTCGAGGGCCTGCTGGGACAGCTGCGTGAAGCAGGCCTGTCCTCTGGACTGACTGAGCTTGACTCAGTGCTGGAGCTCTTGGCACAGCTGGCAGGGTCGGGTCCTCCACCTGTGTCCTCGTTCAGCAGGGACTGCATGCGGCGTGAACGCCGTGTGCTGCGCAGACCTCCGCTGCCGGGTTACTTCAGCGAGGAACTGCAGAGGCTGGAGAGCAGGACCTGGGCTCTGGTGTGTGAGGAGGAATGGGGAGCATTCGGGGGAGTTTGTAGGACTCTCAGCATATTGGACGCTCCACCAGGGACTGGACTGTTTGGTTTGGAGAGGAAACCAGAAGGAGAGGAGAGGTTTGAGAGAGACACCAGACTGTCCCTTTTTGGAGCTCTGCAGCACTCGCGGACAGCAGATTTGGACGTCCGGCTGGA
This sequence comes from Neoarius graeffei, assembly GCF_027579695.1. Lineage (NCBI taxonomy): Eukaryota > Metazoa > Chordata > Actinopteri > Siluriformes > Ariidae > Neoarius > Neoarius graeffei. Next base: position 53,723,372 of record NC_083570.1, on the reverse strand, counting down.
CTTGCCACCAGTGCCTAGTAATGCCGAGGTCACAGGACTCAATATACGGGTGAGACCCTGAAACTTTAATCAGTTAGGTCAGGATCAGTTCCATTCGTTTGGGGTTTGGACCAACCTTGGAACACATTAAATAAATTTATATTGAAATATTTGTCATGTGTTGAGCAATTCTGGTGCTAATTTGTTGCTTGATGCTGTGAGAAGATAACAGTTGTTTGCTCTAACAAGTTCTAGCGTAGTCAAGAGGACAAAAAGGTCTCAAACACAAGTGATAACGCCCAGGTTTTGCCGTTGGCTCCTAAAAACTTATAGCTTGCTATCTTGCATCTCAACATCTTCCAATGACATTGAGTATCATATGAAAGGAAATGAATCGTAAAATACAAATTTACTTATAATTAAGCAATTTGACATGTAATTCAAAGTAGCACGAAGTTGAGGGAGTAATTTTGAAAGGATGTTGATTATTTTCACATTTAAAAGTGGCTAAGTTCGGGCATCGGTCAAAATACGTGTACATCGCCGTATTCATGTGCACCGCTATAAGGATAACGTGAAAAGTCAAAATGAGGCTTGCGGGATTGATGACGTACAGTGGTGCTTCAAAGTTTGTGAACCCTTTAGAATTCTGTATTTCTGCATAAATATGACCTAAAATATCATCAGATATTCACACAAGTCCTAAAAGTAGGTAAAGAGAACCCAGTTAAACAAATGAGACAAAAATATTATACTTGGTCATTTATTTATTGAGGAAAATGATCCAATATACATATCTGTGAGTGGCAAAAGTATGTTAACCTCTAGGATTAGCAGTTAATTTGAAGGTGAAATTAGAGTCAGGTGTTTTCAATCAATGGGATGACAATTAGGTGTGAGTGGGCACCCTGTTTTATTTAAAGAACAGGGATCTACCAAAGTCTGATCGTCACAACACATGTTTGTGGAAGTGTATCATGGCATGAACAAAGGAGATTTCTGAGGACCTCAGAAAAAGCGTTGTTGATGCTCATCAGGCTGGAAAAGGTTACAAAACCATCTCTGAAGAGTTTGGACTCCACCAATCCACAGTCAGACAGATTGTGTACAAATGGAGGAAATTCAAGGCCATTGTTACCCTCCCCAGGAGTGGTCGACCAACAAAGATCACTCCAAGAGCAAGGCGTGTAATACTCTGCGAGGTCACGAAGGACCCCAGGGTAACTTCTAAGCAACTGAAGGCCTCTCTCACATTGACTAATGTTAATATGTTAATATTCATGAGTCCACCATCAGAAGAACACTAAACAACAATGGTGTGCATGGCAGGGTTGCGGGAGAAAGCCACTGCTCTCCAAAAAGAACATTGCTGCTCGTCTGCAGTTTGCTAAAGATCACGTGGACAAGCCAGAAAGCTACTGGAAAAATGTTTTGTGGATGGATGAGACCAAAATAGAATTTTTTGGTTTAAATGAGAAGCGTTATGTTTGGAGAAAGGAAAACACTGCATTCCAGCATAAGAACCTTTTTCCATCTGTGAAACATGGTGGTGGTAGTATCATGGTTTGGGCCTGTTTTGCTGCATCTGCGCCAGGACGGCTTGCCATCATTGATGGAAAAATGAATTCTGAATTATACCAGCGAATTCTGAAGGAAAATGTCAGGACATCTGTCCATGAACTGAATCTCAAGAGAAGGTGGGTCATGCAGCAAGACAACGACCTTAAGCACACAAGTCGTTCTACCAAAGAATGGTTAAAGAAGAATAAAGTTAATGTTTTGGAATGGCCAAATCAAAGTCCTGACCTTAATCCAATCGAAATGTTGTGGAAGGACCTGAAGCGAGCAGTTCATGTGAGGAAACCCACCAACATCCCAGAGTTGAAGCTGTTCTGTACGGAGGAATGGGCTAAAATTCCTCCAAGCCGGTGTGCAGGACTGATCAACAGTTACCGGAAACGTTTAGTTGCAGTTATTGCTGCACAAGGGGGTCACACCAGATACTGAAAGCAAAGGTTCACATACTTTTGCCACTCACAGATATGTAATCTCATCTCATTATCTGTAGCCGCTTTATCCTGTTCTACAGGGTCGCAGGCAAGCTGGAGCCTATCCCAGCTGACTATGGGCGAAAGGTGGGGTACACCCTGGACAAGTCGCCAGGTCATCACAGGGCTGACACATAGACACAGACAACCATTCACACTCACATTCACACCTACGCTCAATTTAGAGTCACCAGTTAACCTAACCTGCATGTCTTTGGACTGTGGGGGAAACCGGAGCACCCGGAGGAAACCCACGCGGACACGGGGAGAACATGCAAACTCCGCACAGAAAGGCCCTCGCCGGCCACGGGGCTCGAACCCGGACCTTCTTGCTGTGAGGCGACAGCGCTAACCACTACACCACTGTGCCGCCCAGATATGTAATATTGGATCATTTTCCTCAATAAATAAATGACCAAGTATAATATTTTTGTCTCATTTGTTTAACTGGGTTCTCTTTATCTACTTTTAGGACTTGTGTGAAAATCTGATGATGTTTTAGGTCATATTTATGCAGAAATATAGAAAATTCTAAAGGGTTCACAAACTTTCAAGCACCACTGTAGAAGTTGCTGAAGCCGGATCCAGGTGAGACCCCACCATTTGATTACCGCATGGTCTACTGTGGTGATTTTACTCGTGATTTTTCTCATGTTTAGTGCAGTTTTTTCATTGGAAACTTTTTTTTTTTTTAGTACCATATTGTTTATCTCTGTGAGCTGTGTTCTGTGAAGATAATGCTGTATGGCTCAGCATTTGGTTGTAAAAATGGTACTTGGTCAGTCAGCTTGTCCACTGGGATTGTCATGTCATGGCTCTCCACTAGCTCATGGGAAGCGACACTGACGTCATGATGGCTGCACCGATTAAACGAAAGAGTTCCTTATAAATGACGCATTTTCTCTTTGTTTATTCCACTTCAGACACACAAAATCATTACAGAAACACTGTCCGAGAATTGATCATTTCCTTTAACGAGAAATCCAATGTAGAAAATAATAGTGGACACAGTAGACATTGGACTCAAAGTTCCAAAATACAATGCAGCAGTTGTGTTGAGTAATGGTGGAAACTTGGACCAGCTAGTTAGCGTTTTAAGACAGTGCAGTGGCATTGATATGGGTTTTGCATGAAGGTGGAAGCTTTGGAGGCTGATCTGTTTGAGCCAAGTGTACAGATGAGGTGCTGAGAGAGCTGGACAGACTGAAAGAATAAAGCGCTGCTGTATTGGCCTACTGATGTTGAGATCAGTGTTGTAGTCGAGTCACTAAACCTCGAGTCCGAGTCCAGTCTCGAGTCCCTGGTGTTCAAGTCCAAGTCATTAAAGAAAATTTCGAGTCGAGTCCGAGAACAAGACTCCATCTGCACCATTTGACGGTGGCTGTTGCTAGCTTTATGTGACACCGTCTCTGCTACTGTGTTGGATGAACGTTACTGCTTGACTGCCCCATTTTAGTTAACAGGCTACAGATAAAAAGCTTGTTCATCACTCAGCAAGCCCCGCCCACTATCAACAGGGCGAATAACATGAGAGAGGGTTAACACTAGCTAGTTCCTCGCTCAGCAAGCCCCGCTATCAACAGGGCAATGGCCATAGCGTGTCACTTACCCCTCTGGGTGGAGTCTTGCTAAATGACGATTGAAGTTCGAGGTCGTCCCCGTCGTCTCCTCGATAGTTCTTCTACGTATGGAACACATAGCAGTGCATTTTTTTCCCACTGCACGAGAAGTCTGTATAAGCAAAGCGGACAATTCTAGGGGCGTTCTCTCCAGGCATTTTAGCGCAGTTAACGTTAGTTTGTTCCTGAACATGACATATGAACACATGAATGTGCATCCTCTTGCACAGAATTAATATAAAAATTAATGTAGATATAAATATTTTATGTCAAAGTATTATGGCATGTTACAAAAAAAATTAAGAAAAAGTCCAAGTCCTCATCTCCAATTTAGGAGTCCGAATGCAGTTAATGCACAAGTCCAAGTCAAGTCACGAGTCCTTAAAATTAGGGCACGAGTCAGACTCGAGTAAGCCTGGTTGAGATGAAGTACCGTAGGCACTGTCAACAGGTTGTAAACTCAGAAAATTGAATTGCAAAATAAATCTTGGATGCCAGTGAAGGTCACATGTTAATTCTAAAGATGGACACTCAAGTTGTTTTTGTGGATTTTTTTTTTCCTTTGAAGCTAGTACTGCGCTTTGATTTTTAAATTCACT